>NC_135538.1:76279322-76589322 GCF_045843805.1 Urocitellus parryii | reverse complement strand
TTTACCATTTCACTTAGAATAAAAGAGAGTCCTCATGCCTTTGCTTCTACTGGTACCTAAGTGATATTTCTTCCACGAGATTCTTATGGCCCTTTGTCCCAGCCACTAGGCCTTTCCCAAACATCATCTGCTGACTTCTCTGTTTAAAATTGCCACCTCCATAGCACTTACCACCAGGTGAAAGATTCAAATTTATTTCATTTTTTTTAAGGCAGGGATTCCTCTCTGTTTTGTTCACTGCTATATCTCCAGCATGTAGACACAATACCTAGCATAGTACTAGGAACTATATATATATATATATATATATATATATATATATATATATATATATATAATACATATATATACACACACACATATGCTAAAGGAATGGATATTGCTATGGTCTGAAGCAGGGCCTCAAAATTCATATGTAGGGAACTTAATCTCCAATGCAAGAATGTTTGGAGGTGAGGCATTTGGAGAGATTAGGCCCTAAGGCTCTGTTCTTTTGCATGAATTGATACCATTATAAAAGAACATAAGAGAGGAGTTTGGCTTTTTTGCCCTTCCGCCTTCTACCACGTGAGGATATAGGGTTCTTCCTCTTCAGAGGAGGCAACATTCAAGACGTCAGTTGGAAACCAAGAGCCGCCCTCTTCAGAGATGCCAGCACTTTGATCTTGGACAATAAACTATTGTTTATAAATTACCCAGTCCGTGGTACTTTGTCATAGCTGTTCAAATGGACTCAGATGGATATCATGACAATAGGAACCGAATATATTTCAAACACAATTAAGAAAGAAAAGCAGGATGAAAGATAAGATAGGAATAAGGGAATTAGATAAAGGTGTGTAGGAAAATAGAATATTTCATCAGGCAACTGAGAACCTAGCCTCTTAACACTCCTGTTGATACTCAGTGAAGGGTATGGAATTCTAGAAAACTATAGTTCTGCTGATGTGGAGTAAAGGGGGTACATAAAGAAAAGTTGTGTTTTTTTCTAGAAAGAGCACTACTTTTGAAGTCAGACAACTGATGTTCCATCCCTGTCATTATTTGCTTACTGTGTGACTTAATCCCTCCCAGTCTTTCCTAGTTCTCTTTTCTTTAAATCCTCCTCTTCCTTTTATGGTGCTGGCTTCTCTGGCATCTTTTCTTCCCTTGATCTCTTAAATGCTGTGTCCAGCAGTTCCTTCACCACAATTCTGACTCTAGTCTGATTAGACTCCTCATTTCATCTCCACAGTTTTGTTCATGCTTCTTCCTTAGCCTGAAGAAAATGGTCTCTACACTTATTTCTGGTCAAACTGCTTTGGTGTTTCCATGGTCCTGTCTCTTCCCCTTCCCTCAAAACTGCAAGATGTCATGACAAAAGTAGAAGACTTAGAGAGAAACCGGAGTTCATCACAGGTTTGCTATCTCACAGCCATGACTTGACTCCATCCCTCAAACGTTCTACACGTCAGTTTCTCTGTAAGGAAAATGAGCAGGCAGCAAAACACTATGGTGCTGGTAACAGACTCCTTGGGTCATATTGCCACTTCAGCAGGGTGAAAGATAAAATTGATATCTCTAATTCTCCATGTCTTCTTTGATAGAAGTGTGGATTACAGTGCCCACCTCAGAAGGCTGCTAGGAATATTGAGAGATAGAAAGCACTCATACACTGCCTGACACCTGCCCAATAAGTGCCCAGTCCAGCTTAGTTGTTACCATTATTATCATTATCAGGCTATAGTGAAGATCCATGTGTTAATATATGTGTGATAGACAGCTTTTGTTTATCTCTTTAAATCCACTCCCCAGCTTCTGATCCCACTTGATCCCACACTGGAAGGCTTCTATTAAAGGGCTTCTTCACATGTGGGTTTCTTGTTGGGCTAATCGAGGCAGGAGCAAAAGTTGGGCTCCCTCTCTGGGAAGACTCCATGGGTCACATTTCCCTATTAAAGGCCATGATTCCTGTGAGATACCTGTCTCCACAGGACTTTCTACTTACTTTAGATGGTTAACCATTCTGTCCTCTTGGTAATGACTTCCTACTATACTTAGCTCTGGGATACTGCTCAGCTTGGTTTGCTCTTACCCTGTGAGCTTCTTTGTAGATAGTCCCTTTATTAAACTCTGTTCAATTTAAGCACACTCACTGCTTCCTGCTTGAAACCCATTAAGAAGGTATAGGAAAGTCATTTGTGAAGTAACAACACATGAGCCTGAACCTATATGCTTATTTGTTCCTATGTCCCCAGCAGCTGACAGTGTCCGACACATGCAATAGTTATACAAACACACACCATTGTTCCAGATTTTAAAAAAGAAAAAAAGTCTACTACCTCTCCCAAATCTCCTAGATAGGGCATAGGAACTTGCAACGCATATTTGGTACTAACCCATTGTCTGCTTTTCCTCCTGTATTCCTGCATTTGTTAAGAATATCACCACCACTCTACTATGCCTGAGAAAGTTTTGTGTCACTCTCACCTCTACCTAGATCTCATGTTCAATGTGCACAAAGGGAACAAAGAGTCAGGGAAAGAGCAATAAAGCTGATGGGTAGGTGGTATTGATCTGGGTACCATTTTTAATCCTCCTCCACTATTACTTTCTCTGTGATGTTTTCCAGCACCCTCCATCTGTGACCAGAGGGGCACACATCATTATCAGAAAAATATCTCACAACTATGTTTTGCTCTCTAGAAGCTTTAAATTCTAATGATAAACCCAACAGAGTAAAAGATGTTTAGGGAATTAGTATGTCACATTTCATGTTTCCCATGAGCACTGGCCGAACTCCTGGCACATAGTCAATAGTCAATAAATGCTTGTAGAGTGAATAAATAAATGAACAAAATGTTTGTAGAAGGAATTCACTATTTATGAAAACGTGTAGCCTTCTATGATTCTTTATGATCCAAGGTTGGTAACTAATCATTTTAAGAGGGACTGACTTTTAAATAATGAAATGTTTGCCCTTTGTTGGGCATTCTTTGCCTAGGTTTTTATAAGAAATATTAGTATTTCTTCACCAGAAAATCAAAGGAAGGAAGAAAGGGAGGGAAGGAGGATGGGAGAGAGGGAGGAAGGGTGGAATGAAGGAAGAGAAGGAGGGAGGAGGGAAGGAAAGAGGAAAGGAAGGAGAGAGGAAGGGAGGAAGGAAAGGAGAGAGGAAGGGAGGAGGGGAAGGAGAGGGGGAGGGTGGAGGGTAAGGAGAGGGGGAGGGAAGAGGGGAAGGAGAGGGGGAGGGAAGAGGGGAAGGAGAGGGGGAGGGAAGAGGGGAAGGAGAGGGAGAGGGTGGAGGGTAAGGAGAGGGGGAGGGAAGAGGGGAAGGAGAGGGGGAGGGAAGAGGGGAAGGAGAGGGGGAGGGAGGAGGGGAAGGAGAGGGGGAGGGAAGAGGGGAAGGAGAGGGGGAGGGAAGAGGGGAAGGAGAGGGGGAGGGAAGAGGGGAAGGAGAGGGGGAGGGAGGAGGGGAAGGAGAGGGGAGGGAGGAGGGGAAGGAGAGGGGGAGGGAGGAGGGGAAGGAGAGGGGGAGGGAGGAGGGGAAGGAGAGGGGGAGGGAGGAGGGGAAGGAGAGGGGGAGGGAGGAGGGGAAGGAGAGGGGGAGGGAGGAGGGGAAGGAGAGGGGGAGGGAGGAGGGGAAGGAGAGGGGGAGGGAGGAGGGGAAGGAGAGGGGGAGGGAAGAGGGGAAGGAGAGGGGAGGGAGGAGGGGAAGGAGAGGGGGAGGGAGGAGGGGAAGGAGAGGGGGAGGGAGGAGGGGAAGGAGAGGGGGAGGGAGGAGGGGAAGGAGAGGGGAGGGAGGAGGGGAAGGAGAGGGGGAGGGAGGAGGGGAAGGAGAGGGGGAGGGAGGAGGGGAAGGAGAGGGGAGGGAGGAGGGGAAGGAGAGGGGAGGGAGGAGGGGAAGGAGAGGGGGAGGGAAGAGGGGAAGGAGAGGGGGAGGGAGGAGGGGAAGGAGAGGGGGAGGGAGGAGGGGAAGGAGAGGGGAGGGAGGAGGGGAAGGAGAGGGGAGGAGGAGGGGAAGGAGAGGGGAGGGAGGAGGGGAAGGAGAGGGGAGGGGGAGGGGAAGAAGAGGGGGAGGGAGGAGGGGAAGGAGAGGGGGAGGGAGGAGGGGAAGGAGAGGGGGAGGGAAGAGGGGAAGGAGAGGGGGAGGGAGGAGGGGAAGGAGAGGGGGAGGGAGGAGGGGAAGGAGAGGGGCAGAGAGGAAAGAAGGGAGAGGGAAGGGAGGAAGGAAGGGACAGAAGGAAGAAAGAGAAGGAGAAGGGAGAAGGAGAAGGAAGGAAGAAGAAGAAGAAGGAGGAAAAGGAAGAAGGGAGAAGAGAGAAGGAAGGAAGAAGGAGGGTGATTACCAGGTGCTGAAACCCAGTTGAGAAGGAGGGGTGCCTCACCTTGCTCCACCAGATTTGGTCTCTGTGACCTCCCTCACACCCTCAACCTCATTCTCTTTGTCTAAGCTTCCAGGTTAAAGGCCCTTTGCGATTTTCATTTGTTTGCTTGGAGCATAGCTTGTTCCTAGCTGTTAGCTGTATGCAGTAACCCATTTGAAGGCCTATCATACTTCCTCCTCTAGATAATTTATGCTAATGAGACACGAAATAATCCATTTGAGAAGTTTCAGTTTCTTTTCTTAGAAAATTAAACTCCTGAATTTGCTCCTGTGTGAAAGCTAAGTCAGCCATTTCAAAGAGAGGAACTGATGATGATAATAATAACAACATTTTGTCGTGAAACTATCCAAACAGAGAGGTGGTTGGGCAAGGCAGCATAATTGAGATTCATGTTTATTATTCCCTTGGTCCTACCCTAATGGCTTCATGAAAATTGGCTATAATGAACAAACAATGGTCCTGATGAATGAATTTATTGGTTAATTCATAAAACATATGGCAAGCTTCCTTTGCCAGAGTATTAGGGCAAAGGAAAAGCAAATGAAAAACAAGAATAAAAAAAAAAAAACCCAATACTTTGAAGTAGAACAGAAAGGTCAACACATTAGGATTTTATTGATCTGGAAGAGAGAAAAATCCCAGTTCTATTCTATGCACATTTGCAAACAGCTGAGCTCAAATTGGAGATGAAGACTATGTTCTCATTAAAACTCAGTGTATGTTGGCCCCAATTCTCATGCCCTTCTATAAATTACCATAATCTTGCTTTGTAAATATTATATAGAAAAATTAATGAATGCTTTACACAGGGAGAAGTTACCATACTCTGAATAGCTAGGCCTGTGCTATGCTATCAACCCACAAACCACAGTGGTTCAATTAACAAACATTTATTCCTACCTCACTCAGGTTATTGCTAGTCAAAGTGATTCTACAAAGTAGCCTCTTTGATCTTGTTCTATTTTTATTTCAACATGTACTTTTAACATGGCTGATCACTTCACCAGAGAAGACAGTACTACTGAAGGATCTTAGGCCAACAACTTAATACTCTAGCCAAGAAATGCCACATAGTACCTGACATCCAGAAAGGAATTTGGAGCCATCAGAAAATACAAAAGTTCTATGGGGCTACAATCAATACTACCTCAATTCCCTTGTTACTGAAGTTCAGATCATAGTGAACCCTCTTCTTGGTTTGTATCCTCCTCTATCCTGTAGGATGTTACATTTTTAAAAGAAGAATACCATAGTAGAGAGAAATTAGGTGTTCTCCCATCGGCACCAGTTCCTAGGTAAGTGACCTTGAACAAACTGTTTAACTTCAACAAGCTTCATTTTTTTCAGGCTGGGATAGTAGTATAACACCTATCTTACCAATCTGTACAATTAGAAAGAATAATACTTGGAAAGTGGTTGGGCATTGAATAAGCATTCAATAAATTCTTGGCCATCCCAAAATATGCAGTCAAGATCAGAGCTAGGCTTATTGCTCATTTCCTATATTCTCTTTCCCACTTAGAGAAGATTGAAGATTGAGCTTCACTGGCCAGGGAGGGCTGAACTGGGGGATGAGAAAAATGTTATGTATGTATCTGAGGTCTCTGTGTGGAGACTATGGAGTCTCTGTGTCAGTAGAATGAAAGTTATTTCTGATTCCTGTAAACGCTGCCCTTTAAATGGGCTTCAGTGAGAACTTTGCAACTGTCATGATAATGATAGTTGTAGATAACAGCAACCTAATTTTCTGGATCCATTTCAAAGCTGGTTTAAGTTTACTTTGCAATGTAAATAATGGTTTTACGTCAGTTGTGTAAATAACGCCCACACAGACTTTACCGAAAAGCACACTTTTTCTTTTAACTTTGCTTTCAAGAAGAGGTGCAGATGTAATTCTATTTAAACAAAATCTAATATTCAAAAAAATTTGAATTTATATACAAGAATTATAGGTGTACTTTCTCATCTTGAAGCAGGATTCAGGATAGAATTGATTTAAATAGCATACTTTCGCCTACACTGTACAGCGGTCTGATTGGCCAACAAATTTTCAAGAATGAAGCGTTACCTGTAAAGGCTTCTGTGAAGGCCATGTATGATCATCACCTTCTCCAAGCACTTTTACATGTGGGAAATTGAAGTATTGGGAAAGTTAGCCTTCTGTTTATATTATCACCATAAGTGATTAAAGACTTGATTGCTACTTTCACTTTGGCTTATTGTTTTAATTGATCACCTAGACAACTGGACACTCGGTTCTCTCTAGCTTGGCTCTTAAAATACACCATAATTATAAAATGGAGAATAAAATCCACATGATCATGTCAATAGATACATAAAAAACATTTGATAAAAATTGAATAATTTTTTCTTTTTAAATTTCACAATAATGCTCAATATCATTAACCACAAGAGAAAGGAAAACCAAAGTCACAATGTTATATAGATTTCACTCTCTGGGATGACTAAAATCAGAAATATGGACAATGGGTAGGATTAGGGAAATAGCTCAGTGGTCAAGTGCTTACCTAGCATACATATATAAAGCCCCAACTTCAACTGCCAGCACTTAGAATGCGGGGGAAGATAGAGAAATGCAAATAATGTCAAAGATGTAAAATATTGCTCATAAGTTATTAGTAGTAATACAAAATGATATAGCCACCGTGAAAAACAATTTGGCAGTTTTTCAAAAACATAACCGTTACAATAAGAACAAATATTTTCACTCCTAAGTGCATACAAAAGAGAATTGAATGCTTCCATCCAAAAACTTATACATATGTTCATAGTGGCATTATTCAACATATTCAATAAGTAGAAACAAAAGTGTGGATTAATTGATGAGTGGATGAACAAAACATGGTATATGCACACAATGAAAAATTATTTAGTCATAAAAAATAATACAGTACTGATACAAGATCCAACAAAGATAAACCTTGAAAATATGCTAAATGAAATACGCTGGACACAAAAGACCACATATTGCATGTTTCAATTTATATGAACTATCCAGAATAGGCAACTCCATGAAAACACTAAGCAGCTCAGTGTTTGCCAGGAGCTGAGGCAAGAAGGCACAGGGAATGGCTACAATGGCAGTTTCTTTCAGGTATGACAAAAATGTGTTAGCCATAGACAGATGTATGGCTGGTTCAACCTTGTGAATATACTTAAAACCACTGAATTTTACACTTAAAAATGTGAATTTTATGCTATGCAAATTTTATCTCAGTCTTTAACAAGCTTATGAAAAGATCTAAATAAAAAATGAAAGTCACAAATAACCCTATGATCTGAGGACCAGTGTCATTAACATTTTTGAATATTCCATTGCACTCTTTTTCCTAGACATATACCTATTTTGATGAAGTCAACTCATTTCAAGCATATACATATACATATTTTCCCCTTTGACATTATATTGCAAATGGTTTGGGATTTTATTAAGGGGAAAAAAAAGTGTGACAAATACTCTAAGTAACCTTTTCTCTTAAAAAAAAAAAAAATGTTAAGTTTGATCTTGTGCCAATGGTTCCAGCTCATCCACTGATTGGACAAGGGCATGGAAATGTTTTCTAGAGGCAAGTTCTCACACTGAACATGACTGTGAAGTATTATGACACTGAGTGTTGAGATTTACTATCAAGGTAGGAAAATGGTCCAATGCAATTATCTTGCCAAACTTTCTTTCTCCCTCAACATTCCTTTCTTTCATACATCTCTGTTTTTCATCCCAGGCCTATAGTCAAAGGCTGCATAATGGCTAATGATTAACCAGCTGCCCTGATTATTAGCCAAGCTAGTGTTGTACAGGAATATTGCATATTGAGCAATAAAATCCTTGGATACTATACGTTAACTGGTACAGTGTGTATTCTAAATGTCTCCCATTTGGATGGGAAAGTCTAGTACATTTTATGTGTTTTTTTCTCTTTATATTTCATTCAGAAGCTAAAACAACATATCCTCTTTTCTACATGCATGAAAGACTCCAGTGTTTTAATTTACAAACAAAAATTAGAAATTAAGACACCAAGTTAAAATATAAAAGTACTGTGACCCTTCCTGGAAACAGAAGTTATATAAAACATTGAGGCAAAGCAAGAACTCCTTGTGAAATAGGTTCTGGATATAATATTATGAAAGTATTTCAGATGTTTAGGTTAAATATATGATACAGATTATAGTCAATCAGAAAGCATTCATTTAACAGTTTGTTTTCTAGGCCCCTAACAATAAATAATTGATTGCCAGTTATAGCATAACAATGGTCCATTTATTACAAAGTCAATTCAGATTCTCATGGTTCAATTTGCTCAGACCCACCCAACAACTCAGTGACAGATTGGCAGTCCAGATTCTTTAATTCCCAGGCTGGTTCTAATGCTGCAAGATCACAAGGCCTTTATAATGGAGCTTATAAAAGCACATTTCATATAAGGCAACTATTTAGAAAAAATATGACCTTTCAAATTATATCACCATTTTCCACATAAAAGCCTCAGCCAGCCTCTTAATTCATTCGACCTTTGGAAGCCATAAAATCACTTCACAGGGAGAGTTGATGTAGATTTGATTGGGGCCCTGTTCCTTCTGACCCAGAATAGGTAGAAGCCAGCCACCCACCACACAGCCTAGGGAACATCAAAATTCACTATCCCAAGAAGAAATCTGCAGTCCAGTAAAATCATTTGAGTTCAGCCATGCATTGCTAAAGACAGAACTGGTTTAGCTAGCTAGAGGTTTCATCTTTGTATCTCCAATGCAAACTGAAGAAAACCTTTAAGACTTTCCACCTTCCTGGAGATGAACACTTGAGAGAGATTAGTAAATATAGGACCTTATAAACCAAAGTTCTAAGAATAAGTATGCATAAAAATTAAAGTCACCAGGAAAAAGTAGTATAGTTAATGGAATTTCTGTTTATTAAAAATTGCTACACTTTAGAATTTGGAGCATGACTGGGTGGTACAAAAGAAAGAGAAAGAGAACTTGAACAAACATGGTAATATCTTTAAAAGATACCCTGTTCCTATCAACATAAATTGATTTTTATTTAAATTTAAAACATTTTTTTTAGTTGTAGATGAACACATACTTTTATTTTACTTATTTTTATGTGGTATGGAGGATCAAACCCAGTCCCTCACACATGCTAGGCAAGTGCCCTACCACTGAGCTACAACCCCAGCCTCGAAATTGATTTGTATACTCTATCTACCTTATAGGAAACACCAAAGAGTTGATTGAATGGAAAAAAATTACTACTAAAATTTGTTGAATTTTAAGCTCCCCACTTTTTTCAATGTATAGATTAATGTACCTAAATGAGATTCTATTTTGTATGTGTTTCTTTGTTTTATTAGTTCTGATCAGTTATAAATGACAGTAGAAAGCTCTTTGATTCATTGTACACAAATGGAGCAGAATTTTTCACTTCTCTGGTTGTACATGAAGCAGAGTCACACCATTCGTGCAACCCTACATGTACCTAGAGTAATGATGTCTGTCTCATTCCACCATATTTCCTACTTGTATCTATTTTTAATCCTACTTTTTTTTTCACAAAACATGATATTAGCATTTTCCCCTTGTGATTACAAATATTATGAGAACATCATATTAAACTTTTGTCAAATATCCCAACATGTAAATGTGTTTTAATTTATGGAAATACTGCATTATTAATAATATTTAGCATTTGGGGGGTTTTTTGTATCATAAATAAAAATCCAATGACCATCTTGTGAATAAAATATTTTTATGAATTTCAGTTTGTTTTTTTTGCAATGAATTAATTTTTAATATAAAAAATCACTGTTAATCATTGAAGATGAATGTCACCAATAATCTTTTATTTCTCTCTCTCTCTCTCTCTAAATATATTGCTGCCTTCTTTTTACACCAATAAACACTGGATTTGGACTATGAACCAAGGAAGCAGGGTCAGTACTGTGTTTTTACCTGCATGCCACTGACATTCCATGGGCTTCCTTGGATGACAATCACTGTGCCTTTAATAACATTCAAAACACCTCAACCCCATGTAAGCTATGAAACTGAACCTTGAACAGGAGATAACTGGGAGAATTATGTAAGAAACAGACAGAACAAGTGATGCTCTCAGCTCTGGTGGTTTTCAGCCACCTTTGAAAATTTTTTTATCTTATGTTTTATTGCCATAAAACAAAATCCTAGCACAGCATTAAAGTAGTGCTTTAAGTGGCAAAATTTTCAATATGTAGTTGTATAGCCCCCCTGGAAATGTCTAGGGTTCTCTTAGCTATGATTGAAATGAAAACTTCCTAGTTTGAGAACTATAACAGCAGATGTATTTTCTTACCTGGGGTGGGGGTGGGGGTGGGGGACAAACTGTTCTTTTCTGCTTCAGGGAAATTTTAAAATGCTAAAAGTCTTGCTATCTTTAGAGGCAATATTGTCCTCCTGAGTCAATTTTGGCCACCTGATTTCTAAGCATTTGGCCAACAGCTGTGCCCAAAATAGGTAACTGATTAGGGTTGATCTTTTCTAACAATCACACACCATAGGGGAAAGCAGCCCACACCTTTTCTTCAAGGAAGATGGAGAATTTGTAGAGATGACTCAGAATCAGGGAATGGAAATGAAAACAGACATCCAAACAGAACACTGAAAACAACAGTCCTGCTGAGTTCATTGGTGAAGAGACAGTAGAAAATTCCCGAGTGGAGAAAAGATGAGCCTCCTGCAGTTAGTGGCAAAGAGCCATTCCCAGCACCACAAGGAAGTGAGGCTAGAGCCGTCACGGCCCTGTTACATCTGTTTGCAGAGTTCTGCGGCCTCACCAGCTATCATGTAGTCTTTTTATGGAAACCAGATAAACATCATGCGTCATTGTGGCTATTTCACAGTATCAGGGAAGTGGAGGGAAGAGTACTATGAACTGCAGATAGGCTAGCCTATGGGGCTCTCCAAGCAATTAGCATATAGAACAAGAAAAAAAATGAAAAGCATTTTACCAATGATACTTTTTTTAAAAAAATAAATCATACAGAAAAATAATCCTGAACATATAGATGTTTACCACCTGTTCCCAGAGGCATGTTAATGGTTGTGCCACCCCCCGAAACCCCTCAAAATCCATTTGGTTTGGGATCTTCCAGGCCCAATAGACTGAACATCTATATTCTGTCCCAAGGCAGACACGCTTAGGAACTCCAGTCCTCTGAAACTGAAAAGGCCTTTACTTCTACTCTGCATTGCAATCTTGTGCTGAAGGCATCTAATGGAGGGAGGGATGGGGAGAGGACTTCTGCCCTGTTGACTCCAGTCTCCTCATTCTTGCCTATCAACCTTCTTGACCAATGAGCTGATTTCTTAGGTTTATGTCTTTCTTGCATGCACTGTGTTTTGATGGACCCTTACCCTTTTCTGGTCCCCTCTTATTTGTGGCCACTACTATGTATCAGGACCCCTCCCTGAGGGGCCTGGGGTATGTAGGCATAATGTGGAACAAGTCAGTGCACTATTTCTCTACACTCAGTTTTATCTGACTTGTATATTTAATGTAGAAGTCACTCCCTGGCTCCAGAATGGTCTGTGCAAGTACAGCCTTCTTCCTGCCTCCCACTCCTATTCCTTCCTGCTCCTTTCTCATGCTGTTTATTTATTTATTTTTATTAGTATCATTATTATTTGTTCGGGCTCCCAAGAAAGACTTCTGTGACTTCTTTCCACTTGGCCAAATTGTCCCAGACTCTTAACAAGGTTTAATTGTTGGCCTGAGAGTGTTGTCAAGGGGCACAGTGATCATTGTGCTAGTGCCTAATTAAGAAGGAGGGAGGTCACTCAGGGACAGGGATCACAGTATAATAATGGAAAGGGAGGAAATGAAGTCAGAAAGTTGAAGAGGTGTCTGCACTGCCTGGTTCATGGCAGCCTTATTCACAATAGTCAAAATATTCCATCAATATTTGAACAAAGAAAATGTGGCACATTTTCGTGGCACAATGGAATCCACAGAATATTATCCCATCTTAAAAAATAAGGAAATCTGTCAGTCTGTCATTTGTAACAACACAGATGGATACTAAGTGAAATAAGGCAAGCACAGAAAGACAAATAATTATATGTGGAATCTAAAAAGGTTGAATTCATAGACGCAAAATAGCATGGTGGTCACTAGGGACTGGGGTGATGTGGAGTGAAGTTGAATTAGGAAGTTGCTGGTCCAAGGATACAAAATTTCAATTAAGCCAAACTAATAAATTTAGAAGACCAATTATATATATGAGGAGTATAGTTAATAACAATGTATTATATACTTGAAAATTGCTGAAGGTAGATTTATTTATTTATTCATACATTTATTTATTTATTTGTTGGGACTGGGGATTGAACCCAGGGGCACTCCAGCACTGAGCTACATCCCAGCCCTTTTTATTTTGAGATAGGGTCTCACGACATTGCCCATATTGACATCAAACTTGCCATCCCCCTGCCTCAGCCTTCCTGATAGCTGGGATTACAGACATATGCCACTGCACCTGACTGAGTAAATTTTAAATATCCACACTACCCACATATACACACACACATATGTGAATCAGTGGACCATTAATTAGCTTGGCTTACTCATCCCACAATGTATGCATAAATCAAAACATCCTGTTGTATACCATAAACACTTATAATTTTTATTTGTCAATTAAAATTTTTAGATTTACATTTTTAAAGTGATGGAAAGGGAAATGGGCTTGGAGTCCCTAAGAACTGGGTCAGAACACTGGCTGCAGCATTTACATGGACAACTTTTTTAACCTTCAAGAGTGCCTATTTTCTCATCTTTAGAATGTACCTAATAACACTCACTGCAATAAACTTCTAGAAATATTAAATGAAGGACTACAGGTGAAAAGGAGGTTATACATAATCAGTTCCAAGGTCCAACTCCTTTCTTCTTCCCCACAATTTCACTCATTTTGTTCTCCCAGGTCTGGGTCCTCTTTCATCCCATATGTGACACACAGCTGAAATTTAGTATATAGTTACTGACTGAATGAATTAATGTGAAGATGTTTGTCAAATGCATGGAGTAAGATCCCTTTTGTAGTAAGCCCAAATTATTCTTTTGCATGGGTTTTACCTTAGGTTTCCAGAATCCCCCAGGAGGACAGCAAGAGAGGTACATGTGAGAATATTGCTATTATTTCTTATGTCTGTCAATAGGCATAACTCAGCATTTCAAGTAGACATTTTCATTGGATATATTAATACAAATTTTCTATTTCTAGGAAGACTTTCAAGGAAAGCCTTCGATGGTGTCCACTCCACTGACTCTCCATCCTATTTTCTGCCACCCTGTCTCCAGCACCTTCTACAGTATATCCTCAAAGATACCAAAGCACTGTTGTCTCCTCAATTCCTTAATGTGAGTCATTCCCTCCATTCCATGACACTCACTGCAATAAACTTCTAGAGTTTATTATCTTTCCCTCAATCCACTGTAGATTATCTTGTCTTCTAGCTCAACTATTGCTTCTAGAAAGCCTTTCCTAACACTAGCTTTCCTCCTCTCATAGTTCTCTTAATTCTTCCCTTTCTACTAATCGCTTTTATGGTTATTATGTTTGTCACTTTACTGTCTGTTAGTTTGGTTGTGTCTCCCTCTCTAGATTGTCATCTTCATGAGAACAGGGTCAATATCTCTTGCTTTCCTCTGTGTTTCTATAGTACTTCATAGTCCCCAGCACACAATAGGTGCTTAAAAATGAGTGAAATAAAAGCTGAAAAATGAGTGAAATAAAAGCACTTCATGAGTCCACATTGGCTCCTCTTCAAACAACTCTCCACTAAGTAGGGCTATTTTATAAGGTTTGGTAAGCCTGAAATGCTTTTATTCCATCTTAATCCCTAGTGTTCTACTCATGTTGTTTAAAAAAAAAAAGTTTCTCATAATAAAAACACAACCAAATTTCCAGTGCACATATAGGGAAAATACAGGGAGATACAACCTATTGAATAGCTAAACTCCATGGGTCACATTAGCTCTTTACTGTGGCTCACTTGCATTTAGTGAGCAGCAGAAGGAAATTTATAATACTGTTCCCAATTTGATTATCCTCTAACCATAATTTTTTAATGAAGATATAACCATGTACCTCTGATTTCCTTCTGAGAGTGTTTGTGGTGGTACAGATGCAGGTGCACTCCTTTAGCAATTAAAACATGATTCATGAGGTGTGTGACATCACAGAAGGTTTAACAAGGGAGAAAGGTAACTAGAGTACAAGTGCCTGACTGGTGTTACTAGGTTACTGTCTGGTAATCTTCTCACTTATCTTGAGCTTCTGGTGTTTTCAATTCTACTTAGTGCAGACTGGAGCTACCCTGATGTGTCTAGTGCTGTAATATATTGACTCTGGTTAAAAAAAGGTAGCTGTTCACAATTATAGGAAGTTGAGTATTTAAAACACAATGAGAGATGTGGACAAAATTATGGGGAAGGGCAGTGTCAGGAAGTTTTTTACTGACTTATTTAAGTTCCTTTTCATAGTATCTGATTGCACATAATTCTTCAAAAGACTTACCTTACCAATCAATATAAAATATGTTCCTCATGCGTGGTATTCATGTTTTGATAGGTCACACAGATATATTTCTACCCTAAGTATTTATCTCCCCTCAGGTGGGAGAAAATCGGATGAATAATGTGATTTTCAATTGTTCATGTTTACCACTCTCCATTTATAAAACTGGAATAGCTCATAGACAACTTTCCCAGAAATGTTAGAAGAATCATCAACAGACTATCATACAACTTGAATATGCAGTGATATAAATGGGAGATTAGAAATAGTTTTGGACTTTAGTCTCTATTTAGGCCAGAATAAGAGAGCTATCAAAAAATAAAAGAAACTCTTAATTGAGCAGGCTCATTCAGTCATTCATTCAGACAGGAAATCACATACTTTTTAAGCAGCTAATATGTGGCATGGATACTGCTAGGGGCAGGAGGAAAGAGGAATTAAACCTATAGGAAAATAGAATGCTGAATTCTGGGAGTGAAATCTCCAAGTTAAATGGCTCTATCATGTTGGGTGATTAATATACAGAGTTGTGGAAGAACATAAATGAGGAATTTCTAACCTCTCCTGGCAGAGTCCAGGGAGGCTTTAGAGAGAAGGTGGCTGGAAAGCAGTTGGTCACAGATGGATACTTATTTCTTCAATAACATCTTTATTGGGCACAGAGGCAATCCATAGCATTGCTAAACAGAAAGTTTATGAAGGAAAATCAGACACATCTGAGAATGGATTGATATTTAAATTGTCAAGCAAGAAACACATTTGAGGATAGACTACTATTTGAATAAGTTAAATAACAACTCTTAGGTTCGCATGACTCCAAGGTAACATTCATATGATAGCCACAACACTTATAATTATGACTAATATTTATTCATAATAATATGTATTATTAAAATGTTCATTTATTAAATATTAAGAGCCTATAGCACTTAATGCTAGGCACTGATCTTGTTTAATTTACACAGTTAAGCTTTGAGAATATCATCTCCACTTTACAGGTGAAACATTTGAGATGAAGTTAAGTACATTATGTACTCTACAAAGAGGAATGGTGGGGTGAGGATGCCCATTGGCACCTATCTGACATCAAGGTGAACGTTTCTATTCTCTGCAGTCCCAGGAAGTATTTGAGAAGTAAGAAAAAGACTTGGAGGCATGAGACAGAAACGATGACAAGTCCTCTTCAATTAACAGTGAAAATACACGATTCACTGAAACATGAGGCACAGTAGAATGAGGCTCTACAATGGTAAATATAGTTATTTTCTTCTGGAAAATTTCAAATGTCCAAAAATGTATGGATAATAAAATAAACCCATGCACTCATCACCTGTCTCTAACAATTACCAACAATTTTCCAATCTTGTTTCATCTCTCCCTTAACTCTTTGTTCTTGAATATTTAAATGCAAATATTAAATCTATTCTCTTATAAATAGTTCAACATGCATCTTGAACTAATGAGGCATCATTCCTCTGTTATTAGCATAGACATATTTGAAAAGCATTATTCTCTCTAAAAAGAATCTATGATACTACTGAACATTTTCCAAATTAAAATGAAATTTCCATAAGAACAAAGAAAAACTCTACCGTTTAAAGTTATGTTGATATCATTAATCAAATCTCAACTGAAATAAAGTTGATTCTAAAAAGATCATCCTGAATGAGTAACTTAGGTCATTTTAGACACATATAAAATAAATTGTACATGCAAGGAAGAAGATTCTCTCATTGGCTAGAAATAAATAAAAAGGATGTGATAAGATGATGTGAAACCGATAAATAATGTCTAATGTAAAAATGTGTGAGACATGCACACAATCAAAGGTCTTGCTCTTTAAATTCATTAGATGAGAAGAATATGAATAAACTTGAAAAAAATAGTACCAGAAAACAGAGATATGTGTATCTACCTATATTTAAAAATAAAGAAAAAAAGAGCTGGAATTATCTTAATTAGCTATTTACTCTAGCAAACCTTTATGGAATAATATGTGACATTTTAGAGAAAGAGTTGTTCTTCTTCCAACACTCTTCACCTTAGAATGTCCACCTGCCTCCATCCCAGCCGTCAAGACTCAAATCTCAAATCCTTATGTTGGTCAAGAAACCAGGCTCCAATAAATATAATAAGCAGCATGATAAGATGATATTTAGCTAAATGGTTACAGGCCCAATTTAGGCACAAAGAAAGTATAATTTTATTAGAATATTTCAAAGGAATTTTCATGAAGGGTAATAAGGCCAGGTCTACAAAAATTTAGCTGAATTGAATTGGAAAAAAAAAAAAATTTAAACACTGTGTGTCTTATTAGCCACAATTTCCCTCCTCCAGCAGTTAGAACCCCAGGGGCATTGTTCTCCACTGATCCTAAGCAGCTTCTAAAACCACTCTGCTCCTGAGGGGCCCCCATGACAGTCAGCTCCCCAGACAGGTGCTGACTCAGTTCTACCAGCCAGGCGTGATGGAGAGCTCACCTGGATGAGCTGGTCAGTGCACCTCTGATGTGAGAGAAAGAACGGCTTCCTTCTTCTCTAATTAGACACCAGCAAACTAAATGACTAGATTCCTAGGCGTAGGCTATCATTTTACCACCTGGATGAGAAACAGAAAGATGGTACAGATATGATTCTTCAGCAAATTGGCTACAGCTGCCAAATTGCACACGCAGGCAGCCCAAGACAGCAACTATGTAACAGAATATCTGTGTTAGGCCTAAAATTTTCCTAAGACATGTTTTTATATACCTTATATTGTTAATCAGCAGGTGGGGTGAGGTATATGCTAAGAAGTGTAGATTAGACATCAGTTTATCATTCTAATTGGATTAAGCTGGAGAAAGTACACAGGAAGAAACAAAGATTCACTTGAGGTTATTATGACTGACTTATTTTTTTTGCCTCAGTTTATTCACCTGTTAAATGAGATAGACAAATAACTATCTAAAGTTACCTCCTGGTATTGAGCTGAACATAAAATAAATAAGAATATGCATTTTAAAAGCTAAAAATGAAAACCATAATTTTTTTATAAATGAATTTCCTCTCATTTAAGCTATTGGCTTTTCAATGTTTTGAGTTTTCTTCCTATCCTCATACTTATTACTTACAAATACAGAGGAAAATTGTTCAGATCCCAAAGTAAAGTCATAATCTATAAAAAGGCTTAAACTCTTCTAGATCAACATGATTCTAAATAACAACTTCAAACAGAACATGAATATAATGAGCAAAATAAACTCCAATTTTGAAAAATAAATTACACTTCCAAATTTATTAAAAGGGAAGATCCCTGCTAAGTGTTTTTATCACAATAAAATAAGAAGAAAAAAACTAAATAATTTGCAAACTTCATGATTATTATTTGTAAACTTCTTTGTGGACCTTAGAAAAGGGATGCCTTTTATTGTTGTACATATCACTTGTTGATTTTATACTCTGTTGCAGAATATAATTAAGAGTTTAGCTCATAAATTGTTGACGGAAGAATTGTTTTTGAATTTTATTTGATAATTAATTGCAGAATTTATGGAGATAGAAAGATGACTGGCATTCGTATCTTTTCTAGTCTATCCTTTCCCATTCTGTATATATGTGTATTGGGAGGGAGGGAGAGGACAAGACAAGAGCTTTATTAAAGGAGGGTTGATTTTTCCAGACCCCTTTCAATCTAAATCTATATCCCTAAAAAATGACGAGGATTCTATGGAACTGCCACTTTAGTAGACACCGTTTCTGCTGTCAGAAACACATAGTAATTTAATGGGTGACTGGAATTGGATTTGTGGGTTGGGATCTCTGTTCTGCCACTCATTAGCTGCGTGACAGAGGGCAAACCATTTAACTGTCCTGTCTCCATGCTTTCCTGTTTACAGTGGGATGGATAATGGACAATTGTGAAGATTTGATGAATCAATTCACACAAAGCTTAGAAAATAGTAACTGTTCAATTAGCTTTACTCATTACTTCCAAATACACTGCACTTAAAAAACAAAAAACAAAACCTCTTGTTTCTGTAAAAGTTACTTTAATCTGCCTTGTTATGTTTGAAAATAAAAGATGCTACAAGTAAAACAAGAAAACAAGAAAGAAAAAAAGAAAGAAAGAGAACATTAATTTGATTATACTAGTCCATTAGCTGTGGAAGAAATATATTTCAAATCCGACTTAGAGTTGAAATAGAAGACTCCTGATAAGCGAAGACCCAGTCGTTACAGAAGAAAGAATTGCCGGTGAAACTTTAACTACTGCAAACAGAGGCCACCTTGTGAAATCAGGACCTGCAGGCATTATTGTAGACACAGTCCTTTTGGAGGACAGCCCAAGAATATAGACCAAAAAGTATCTAGCTTTCACTCTCTGACACTCATTGAGCTCTTCTTGGGAAATTAAGTGCTAAGAAATGAATGGGGGTGGGGGGGGGTGGAGATAAACTCTATCATGTTCATAAAAATGGCTATTGTAATATTATGTGTAATCTTGGAAAACTAAGAAATGACCTAAGTATCTCATAGGGGAATGTCTACTTGATGGAACACTACACTATTAAAAGCAAACACTAGCAATATGGAAAATACTTTTTTATTACCAAGAGAAAAAGTAAATTAAAAGTGCATAAGTATATTTATTACTGTATCTTTGTACCAATATATTTATAAATATTTTGTATAATTGTATGATCAAAATCAATCAGGAAACTGGGGAAATAACTAGGTTTTGTCTGAAACGATCAAGAGTAAATGTCTTTATAATATTCTATATTGATACTTAAACAATAAATATTGAATTAACCCACAAACATATATATATGAAATATAAGGGGAAACTAAGCAAGCAACTGATGTTTTGATGAACTGATATCTTAGATCACTGAGGGATTTCATGAATTCTTAGATTTTTACTCCCTTTCTACTGCTGCTGACACACTTGCTAAAACAACAGTCATTTCACATTTGTGACAGGACCCCAACAGTTTATAACTCTGCAAGTTTGAAGTGAAAAAGCATGCTAATTTTTTCCATTTAAGAAGTAAATGTGAAATGACCTAAGTAAACCCCACTGTCACGCCCACACATAAAGATGGGGTCCTAAGATATATCCTATGCTTGTATAATTTCATGAAAATGAATTCCACTGTCATGTATAACTAAGAAAAACCAATAAAATAAATTTTTAAAAAGTAAATGTAAAATTGTGTTAATTACTATAAACAGTGGGAGGAAGAGTAAAATCCAACATTTATTGAACACCTATTATATGACATATATAGGCTTCTTAAAAATATAGATCCTCTCATTTAAAGTACTAAAAGGAAGTTGCAATTGATAGTATAAATATATTGATCAAATTCCATTCCAGTCAGGCACCAGGCTTGCCTCTAAGACATTCATAACCACAAGTGCAGACAGGAAAGGACACGTGCTGAATAGAAGATCATGGGCTCCCTGTTGCTGACTTTGGCACCAGGGTTCAATCTCAGGCTCAGAACATGACATCACAGAGCACATTTGACTGACCAGGCTGCTCCCATGGGTTAGACCAGTCACTCATGGTAATAGTCAGCAAAAAACCAACAGAAGACCAGAACACTCCTCTGCATCTCAGTGCCACGGGGAGCCAAAGGACAGACACCATCTTAAGAAGGAAAAAGCCAAGAAAAAAGCCACCATCATGTGGATTTGAACTTAGAATTCATAGAATGTTCATCTTAAAAAGAAAAGAGATCTAAAAAAAAAAAAAAAAAACCCGAGCTGTTCAAACTGAAGGAGCCAGAGAAATCATTAGTTGACGGTATTTTTCTTTTTCTTTACTACCAAGAGTAATAAGGTTTGGGGTGGGGTGAGAAGAAAGAGAGCCCAAGTTTAAGGAACATTAGATAGATTATAGAAAATGAAGCTAATTTTCCTTATCTAAGCAGTATGTGAATGCCTTTTTGTATTGTGAGCTATTTGAAAGCAGAAATTACATTTTCTTTTTCTACTTATCCCCCATCAGAAATTGGCACATTTGCCTCTGCTACTTATACAAAAAAGTGGCCCTGAATGCATAAATCATGAGACTTGAAGGGATTAAAGAGATTTCCTAATCCATCATCCTGATTTAAGATAGACTCACATAATTCAGCACCGAAATCTTTTTGCTGGGGACAGAGATTGACAGTGGGTCTGCTTTGGCTGGTACAGGAGGAAACAGTCACTCTCCTTCTGCCCTACATTTCTTTTCCTCTCTTTCTTCCTTTCCCTTGCAGTTTTCAGATTTTTTTTTTCACTTTCTGACTATCAATAAACTTCTACCCTTCATATTTGCTTACTCTTCCAATTATAAAAACACCAGTTCTAATGAGCCATCGAAAAGAGCACTAGAGCAAAATAGAAAAAGCATTTTTTAATCTAAAGAAAACCTGTAAAGAAGTTGAATCACCACTGTATTGATTATGTTGGTGTTTCAGACTTAAAACTTCATTCCCCAATAAGACATGCCTCCTGATTGCCTACTGAATCATCCTGATGCCTAGCACTATAAATTTTGTACATTGATTAAGACATAATGCCTACCACATTCACAATTATCCAACTTGGCTGTGTTTTGTTTCACTTTTGTTCTCTTTGGTTTTATTTATTTGTTTTGTTGTTGCTGTTGTTGTAATTTCCTTTTTCCTTTAAAAAGAAGGAGGAAACTTCCCTAGTTACACCTACTTTAAAGACATTTATTTGGAAGGAAAAAAATATTGACTTGTGATTATAGTTTAAGTCCTCAAAATAGAAAAATGTGCCAAATTGCTTAACCAAATGCAGATTTGGTTGGGATTCCAGAATTACTCCTGAGTCAAGGCCTTGGAAAGTCTGAACCATTGCTTATCTTTAATTTATGGTTCTCTACTAAGGGCCACACCGAACTGATTGTACACAAGGTTAAAATTTTGGCTTAGAAAGATTGTGCATCACAGAACAGACATCAAGACAAACTTGCAGTGCATTTTTTTTCTTACTTTTTGCATCTGTTTCCCTCAGCTAAATACTCCTCCATGTAGGTGTACCTAGTCTTGACTAACACAGCTGTCTACAAAAGCAGTCTAAGATAAAGGCAGACTGTTGGATGGGCTATCCTGATGTTGCTGAGCTCTTTCATTTCCTTCTTTGTTATTTTGGCCTCTTAAAATATTCTGGCCTCATAAAAATAAAATATTGTTTGTGGCCTCTCACCAAAAATGGTCTGAAACTTTTCAAAATTCTAATACACTATTTAAAAGGTGCCTGCATCTCCCAAGTTTAGAGTAAAATGTGCTAATGTAAAATTGTGTGTGCTTTTTTCAAGTTTTTGCAGTTTTCAAATACTATAATTTTAAATAGAGATCCATACGAAGTGAAATCTTCCTTTTCATGCCTAGATATATACCTGTGCCAACTGAACTCACTATTCCAGAGACAATCAAGGTAGCTAGAGGGCAATGAGGGCCCTGTGGCTCTATTCTCAATGTTCAGCACAGTGCTCCCCTATGGAAAGGTAGCTGGGCAGCTTGCTTGGATTATCAGTCTAGGTCTTGGCAAAAAACACATGGTATGCTCCTCAATAAAGGGATATATATATATATATATATATATATATATATATATATATATATTCCTCACCCCATATATATGTGTGTATGTATTTGTGTGTGTATATGTATGTATTTGTGTGTGTGTGTGAGTATATATATATATATATATATATATATATATAGAGAGAGAGAGAGAGAGAGAGAGAGAGAGACACTGAAGCAAGTAATTGCAGTGTTGGGAGAAAGGATGGGTGCTACCCTGGGCCACAGGGAGTAAGAGAAGGAAGCAGTTACCAAAACCTAGAGAAAGACAGAGGTATAGAGCCATATATCCTACCCCAAGCCAATCAACGTTTGGCTGTCTTCTGGTGACAGACAGTGATTCAAGGGCAGATGTATATCTAGATTAGCCTGATAGTAGTGAAGCTCAGGAATTATGATCAAAGATATGAGGAAGTTGTTTCTTCCCTCCTGGAAATGAATGAGGAAGTGGGTGGTTCTGGGAGGCTCTAGAATTTACCTAAGAAAAGCCATAAAGAGAGAGCCCGATGGCCAGAAGGGTGCAAATTGGAGAAAGTCATCTCCAGCTTGTGTATCATGAGTATCTGTATCAAATTATACCTGCTATTTGCCTTGTTTCTCTATTTCTCAAAGTTGTCAATATATTTCTTTTAGCCTTAAAGTTGGACAGAATTGGGTTTGGGATTTTTTTGGTGCTTGCAAAGAAGAATTTATAGTTTTATTGCCTTTTCAACTTTTAAGCTTCTTCATTATCTAAAGCACTGAAACTATGGAGAATATATATATCCCAAACTACATATTCAACTCCAACTAGATTGATGTTAATCATTCTCATATGTCTGTCCATGTAGATATTCACTTAGAAGTCAGAGAGTCAATAAAATTCTTTAACACAATTTCTGCCATTTTTTTTCCTGACACCTCCTTTTTAAAAAAAAAGATATTTTGTTTTAGTTGTAGTTGGGCACAATACCTTTATTTTATTTTTATGTGGATCAAACACAGCACCCTGCCCATGTTAGGCAAGCGCTCTACTGCTGAGCCACAACCCCAGCCCCTGACACCTTCTTTAGCAAAATTACAACAGAAATATTTTTTGTTATTCATTAAAACAACTTTATTTTCACTTTTTATTTTTCAAAATCGCTCCTTCTTAGCATATACCTGCCCAAAATATTATTTATATGCCCATAGTTGTACTTTTATTTATTTATTTTTTGGTTATTTGCTTATTTCATACCTAACTTATTTGATCGTGGTGTAAATGTGACACTTAATCTCATTTAACACATTGCTATAAAAGGAAATAAAAAAACACAAACTTCAGTTTATTAACTTGGAAATTTGTTTAGATTTAACAATCAGGAAATAGATTCCAAAAATAGATTAGAAGTAGATTAAAAGTGTGGCAGTCCTCATATTTGTAGTGGTCAGAGCTTGTTTAAGCTTTTTGTTTTTGTTTTAATTTTTATATGTTTATTTTCCCCTACCATTACTGAGGTATTACTGACAAATTAAATCTTTCTGCAGTTAATGTGTATAATGTAAAAATAGCCTTTTAATTAGCTTCCTGTCGGGATTTTTACATTGCATATAATTCCAGTTCTTCTTAGGAGAGTCTTTCTAGGTATAATCTTTCAGGAAGCTCTCTCTTCCCCTTTGAAACCATGGAATGAGTGTATCTTGTCCTAGGGTTGTGATCCATCAGGCAGGGAGGAGTGCTTCATGTTACCACACACTGGATGCCATGGTAGGGCAGCCTAAGCCAGAACAAAAGTCCACTGAAAGGCCAATGTAGCACATGATCACTGTGTGGGACCAGACAGTGCAGCAGACAGTCACGGTTGATCAACTACAGAAGAAAGATAAGGCCAGGAAGCCTTTTGACCTTGCAGGCAAAGGTGGGTCACTCTGTCGTGTAGGAAGCTGCCTCTAGTGGGCAGATGGCCCTGGCATACATGAAGGACACAGTGCCTGACAGCGAAAGTCGTGTGATTGTAGCTGTGGCAGAGAGTATTTCTAGGGGCAAAGACAAGTAACTCTGTTTCATATAAATAAATGGACACTGGCAAAGAGAGGCAGCCCAGGGGGCCCCACTGACCTGGGGGAGGACACGAAGACTGAACTACTAAGGCAAAAGAATGCAAGGGGGTACTGGGGATGTGGTTCAAGCTGTAACGTGCTCGCCTGGCATGCCCGGGGCACTGAGTTCAATCCTCAGCACCACATAAAATAAAATAAAGATGTTGTGTCCACTGAAAACTGAAAAATAAATGTTAAAAAAATTCTCTCTCTCCCTCCCCCACCCCCTCTCTCCCTCTCCCACCCCTCTCTCCCTCTCTCTTCTCTCTCTTAAAAAAAAAAAAAAAAGAATGCAGGGACCAGGATGCCTGTGGTCACCATGGGATACAGGGGTTAGGGCAGAGACGTTGAAGAGTAACCACAGTCAATTGATTCTCTGCTATGATTAGCTATACATGTGCTCAGAGTCACTGAGGAAAGCATGCGTACAATTCACCTAAATGTCATTTTGATTCTCAGTTAACTACTCTTTTATATGTGAAACCTCATATGAAAGGTATTAAAAACTGTATGGGATTGAATAGTGTCCTCCTTAAAAGATACATTGAAGTCCTAATCCCCAGTATCCCATTCTGAATGATAATTGTTGGAAATAGAGAATAGAGTCATTGCTGACACAATCAGTTACCACCCAGTAACTGGAAGCTAGTGTGGGCTGTCAGGTGAAACTGACTAGTGTCCTTGCACGAAGAGAAGAAGACAGACATCTGAGGGAAGAGTGTCACATGATGGCAGAGCCTGAGAGTGAAGTACTGCAGCTGTGAGCTGAGGAGTGCCAAGGATTGCAAAAGACCAAAAGCTGGGACAGAGAGCAAGGGAGGATTGTCCCTGCAGGTTTCAGGGAGAGCAGGGGCCTACGGATACCTTGTTTTGCACTAGCAGATTTTGGAACTGTGAAACAACAAATTTCTATGGTTTTAAACCACCTACTTTGTGGTATTTTGTTATATAGCTCTAGAAAATTAATATAGAAAAATGCCATATTTTACTAAATCCAAGACAACCTTACTTGCAAGATACACTATTTTTTATGTACCTTTAAGAGAAAAAAAAGGTGTCATTTCAAGCATGATATGCTATCAACTGTGAAATGCAAACTGATTTAGAGACGTTAAAAATATATATCTAAGAAACTATAAAATATGGTGCCTGGTTTCTATCAGTTCAATTTGATACTAATGTTTGAATGAGTATTAATTTGAATGAGTCATATAGGATGCCAGGCACCATGAATGTGCTCTCCAGCTGGTGTCTAAACAGGCATCAACCCATTTTGGACATCTTCAGATAAGTAAGGTATGTAAAGTGGTGCCAAACAGGCATATTCCATTTTAAGATAAGTGTGGGATGTATTTTTCACATGAGTATCACAGGATGTTAATCCTTACCTCTGGGCAGGTCAAATGTAGGAAAAAATGAATAACATTAGTATGAGTTGTTTTCTACTCCTTCATTTTATTGTGTTTTTGTTTATTTGTTTTTTACTGGTGAATGTTAATTATAGAAAAGGGTGTGAGTTTCATTGTGAATATACATGCATATGACATTTGATTTTGTGTGATTGGCTATCACTGTATCACTACTACCTTCATTCCTTAGTTTCTTAGGATCACTGATATTCTAGGCTAGTGGTTCTTGACCCAACTGTATATCAGAATTACATAAGAATTAAAAAAAAAAAAACCTTCCCAGAAATTCAAAAGCTTGATAATTTTCTATTCATAAAATTATGAAGAAAGGTTCTCTCAAACCTCTCTGTTATCATACAATCTCTAAGGAAAATTTGGTAATACCTACCAAAATGTGTTTGGACCCAGAAATTCCACTTCTAGGAATTTACTTCAAGGTCTATGTTACTATAAGTGCAAAAGACTTGTAGGTAAAAGGTCTTTCACTGGGTATCATATGCCATTGGAAACTACCCAGGTCTATCTGTAGGTTAGTCTAACAAATTCTGCTACCTGCTTACACTGTAGTGCTATTTTACAATACAAGCTATTTTTAAAAGAAGAATGGCTTCTGAGAATGGATATAGAGTGAAAAAAAGTGGGGCACAAAAGAGTATGCTGCTATATGTTTGTATTTGTATTTATATAGCTCTTACACCATTCATTTTAGCAAAAATAGAAAAAGAAAAATAGGACTAATAAACCAAAAATGAATGCAGATAGATAGTTCCCTATCTGGCATCAGAAGGAAAGAGAAGGGATTGTAACAGGAATTGTAAGGAACATACAATTAGTCTGAATACAATTTTTTTTTGTAGTTTTGAGGGGTTTGAGTCAGGTAAATAGTTCATATATTTGAAAATAAATTACATCAACAAGGTTGAAAAACAAAAAGCTAAAATTTAATTCCAACAGAAACAAAATCATATATCAAAGGGAAAATACAACCACACATTTAAAAATTGTTCAAATAATTCTTGAACACATTTATCAATGTATAACCTTAATAAAATAGTTTCTCAGGAAAAAGAACAATAAGAATGTTGTAAACATTACTTAGCAGGTTTGTTGATATTAAATTTTTCTGTGTACTGTATGACACAGCAAATGAATAAATAGAATGGTACTGTTGGATTCAGGGTCCACATAGAGGGAAAGCAATGAATAAATATGAAATTAGGAAGAAAAAGAGAATCCCCGAACTACTGGATTTTAAACAAAGTTTACATGAACCCATGATTTCAAACATACATCCCTTCCTAGCTCTGTCCCCTGACATGACCCAGAAGCAATGTCACCTTGAGGCAATGAACATAAAAATAGTACCAAGATCTTGGTTTGGAAATACTTTCCACTGAATGGAAACCATGTTTCCTGAAGAATTTGCTGATTCCAGATCAGAATCAAGGTGAACCAAGAACATCTTGTGTCAGAAAGCAAAGGAAGTGCCCAGAGAATTCGAAAGGACAAAGCAGGAAGCAGGAAGGGCCAAATATGTGATGATTTGGGGCTTAAAGTTTGAACATAATGGACTGTAACACATTGAATTGTTTTTAAAAATTCTTGATTCTATAGTGGTACTGAAAGAGGAGTTCTTTTACTTACAGAAGAGTGCTAGAAAATAAATTTAGAAAATGACTACATTGCAATCTCCAAAGTAATTCAGATTATCAATGTATGCTGAAACTAGTGGGTGAAAGTGTATGGGGGAACATGATGTACATATAGTATCAGAATGTCATATTATAGTTATTAAAGATTAAGAAAAAAGAATACTTTCAAATGAAAAACAAAAGTTGACACACACCAGCCTAACCACGTGACAAAACCACACACACAAACTAACACACTGAGCACCATCCCCCATTGATATACTGGGATGTACACAACAGCACCTGTGTAGTATTCTTGATAAAATTGTTTAACCTGAATCTAATCATGAAGTTAAAAACACATTAATTCAGAGATATTCTACTCTTCAAAATTGGCAGTTCCACCAAAGTTGAAATAAGTGGAAAACTAATTTGGGTTAAAGAACTTTAATAATACAGCAAAACTACATGCAAGGTGTCTGATCTTTGATTGGAGTTCAGATTTTTAAAGTCAGCTAAAAAATACATTACCATGACTAAAAAATACTGGATAATTGAAATAATTTGGGCATCCATGGTGATCATCTTCCCTGTGATGAAATTTTTTTTTTTTAATCAAGTAGCTCAAATGATATGCTTTGTACGCAATAGGTGTCAAAGTTTTGATGACGGAAGATTATTAACAGTCCTCTAGGACCCTTCAGGTGACAGAACTAAGAAAGGATGTATATTTGAAATCATGAGTTCATGGTGATAACTCTACTTCAAATCCAACATTCTCCTTATCTCCCCCATTCCATATGTACACATTGTTTTTCCCACAATGTGAATATTGAATCTCAATAATAGCATATTTGCTCTATCCTATCCCATAATACACAGGGCTTCTAAGCATTTAATTGATGTTTTTAAGCTAATTAAAATATTTTATTTTATAATAAAAATATAGTTCAAATGTAGACATTATTTTGTATTTGGTAAGAATCAAGGCTGTGGCTTATCTGAATGCCCTTTTCTTTCTCTGTCCAGTGAACCTAAAATAATTGTTTTAAAGTTAGTTGACCACATGAAAAACTCACCCCAAGAAAGTAAATTGAAAAATTACAACCAATGAACCAAATAAGAAAGCAATTTGAACGGCTTCATGCCTATGAACAGGACCCATAGCTTTTCCATCTTTTCTTCTCTTAGAATAATTAGCACAAAGCCTTCTACATGACATATGTTTGTCACATCTCAGGACCCACCAGTTAATGGAATTTGTTAAGACTGACTCAGTGCACAACATGGAGATAAAGTTTCCAAGCATGGAATGAGACAGAAAATTGGTGATAATTAGGCACAGGTTCAGTGCTTCCAATGATAGATAATACATCCCAGAGTGTGAGATGCCACTGGGAGTGAGAAAAACCTGGTATTCACATTGCCTCTCCTTTTTCTACACTCAGACACCAATTTGTAAGCACCATATTCTTTCCCATTGGGTTGCAGCTTTTCCTCACCAACTTTTTCAACCCAATGCCTGAAGTCACTACCAACAACCAATTATAAATATGTTTCATGTGAAATAAGGACTACAATTTTGAAAAACTTGCTTCAGATTAGGCTAGAGTTGCAAATGGAGGAGAGGCTATGGCCAGAGCTTTGAGAGAAAACTTTCCAGGTCAGTCACGAGGCAAGAATAAATGAAAAATGTTCAATAATCATTAAATTCGAAAGTGAATTGAAGTATGGAAGATTTTGTCACCTCAATATACAATATGTGAAGTGTCTACCTCGTTGCAAACTGAGCAAGAACAAGAAGGCTGCTTCACTTCACACAGGTAAGTTCTATCAGAATGCAAGTCTGAACCGGATGGCTGCACAGGAGTTATTTCAAGATTTTTTCCATAGGGTTGGCGATATCTCTAGTCTGGGGTATTTGAAATCTTTTCAAGAGAATTCTTGATTGTTGTTTCCCTACCTTACTCTTTTATAAAATAACATCCATGCTTCTTACTCTGAAATTCTACCACTATTAAATGTTTTTTTCAAGTCTAGACTTTTAGGCATTAAATAGGATAGAGTATAAAGCAGTATGAAGTTATATGGAAAATGACAGGTTCTTGAGAAACGTTTGTGCAGTGTTTTCATTTTTATTGCAAACATCCTAGTTATCCTTCAAACACTCAAACATCCTAATTATCTGTCCTAGTTACTCACGAACTAGATCACCATTATATTACATATGTGGAAACAAGACAGAGAGATAAGTTCAAGTTGAGTTAACTAAACTTTGCATTCCACTGATCCATTGAAAATCAAAATAACTTGGCTAAAATCGTACAGCAAATCTGGTCAAAATAAAACCCTCAGCCTCTTTCCAGCTCAGTTCTCTGAATAGTTCTGCCTTTTATAAGAATTTTATTGCTTTCCAATTTATTGACTTTTCTGGAAAATTTTCAGTTTTCCATAGTAAAGTATATAGCTGTCAAATTGCAATTATTGACTACTTAAGAAACACAGTAGGAGAGGATAGGAAAGGTAGCAGAATACAACAGTTACTAATATGGCATTATGTAAAAACGTGGATGTGTAACCGATGTGATTCTGCAATCTGTATTTGGGGTAAAAATGGGAGTTCATAACCCACTTGAATCTAATGTATGAAATACGATATGTCAAGAACTTTGTAATGTTTTGAACAACCAATAAAAAAAAAGAAAAAGAAAAAAAAAGAAACACAGATACTATTTATTTCTAGCTCCTGTGTTTCCAGCATTGCCATCTCCTTCTCCATACCTTATAAACATCCCCCCATCTCCAATTTTTATAATTTTCTGACCCTATGTCCCCATAATATACTATATTATTACTTCTCTTTTTTTGTCAATTTTTTGACAAAATAATCTGTGTTTGTTGTCTTCATCCTGGCACTCCCCAATTACTCCTCCACCCTACTGATATTTACTTTCTCTCCCAACCAATTAATTGATATGTTCTGTCAATGTTTATGAATAGACTCACTAATTCCCAAGTCCAAAGAGCACTTCAAGACCTTTTTTTATCATCATTATTAAGTCTGAAACATTTGCTCCATTGAATTCCTACTCCTGCCTCCATCTTTTCTTCTGTCCAGTCTTTCTTAATCCCTTTTGTGAGCTACCCATGGCTTGTACCTTTCCTAAATGTTGAAGTTTCAGAATTCCGTCCTTGGTGCACTGCTCTTCAGTGGAGAGTTTCTCTTTGGACTGTCAAGTCCATTTGCATGATTTTAACTACCTCTGTATCCCAGTAATTTCCAAAACTCAACCTCTATCCATAATTTTTCCTTAAGACTTTCAACTCACATTTACAAATACCTGGTTGATATTTTTAATCATGTGTGAAACACAGGCTATATCCAAAATTCACTTCCTCTTCAATTCTGCTGCTCGTATATTCCCTGTCAACATCAACCAGGAGGAAGGAAGACATAAAAATTTAAAATTCTTTGATTTTAAATCTAAGAATTTTGTTGATTTTTTCTTTGTCCTCACCCTGCATATACAATTAACCAATACCTTCTAAATATTTCGTTTTTGTTATTGTTCTGGGGATTGAACCCAGGAATGTTTAACCATTGAGCCACATCCCAGCCCTGTTTTATATTTTGAGACAGGATCTCGCTAAGTTATTTAGGGCCTTGTTAAATTGCTGAAACTGGCTTTGAACTTGTAATCCTCCTGCTTCAGCCTCCTGAGCTGCTGGGATCACAGTGTGTAACACCACACCTGGCCTAAATATTTTTTAAATTAATACTTTTGCGGCTTTTAGTATCTCCAATTTAGTTTTTATCTCATGATTTTAATTATGTTCTGAGTTTCTTGCTTCTAGTTTTGATTTCTTCAAATTTACTCTACCTTGTTCACCTGTCTAAAACAAAACTCGAGACTCATTCTCTTTTTTGGTTTCTAAAGTTTATGGAATAAAGCCCAAGTTTTTGAAAGTGGCTATGAGGCCTTCTCAACCTGACTTTAGTCTACATTGTCAAAAATTCCTGATAGTTCCTGTTGCACTACTCAAAAGAACCATATTATTTATATTCTTATCCACAGGGAACTCCATCAAGCCTTAGGACTATTTACCACTCAATTTCCAGATGAACTCCTTCAGTGTTCATGGTAGAATAATACTTCTCACCCGCTTGAAAATGATCATGACTTGTCTTGACCCATGAAGAATAAATAAGAGCTGTGAATGACACACCCATATAGAAGATTTTAGGAGCATATGTATGATTTTTATGTCTTCCTTCCTCCTGCCATGGCAAATAGCAGACTTCCAGAGGATCTATCAGCCTCAGGCCCAGAGCAAGGGCAGTGTCTGAAGTCAGAATGAAGACTGAGAAGAAATAAAACGGAATTACTTATTACTGTAGTATATTTTAACCTATTTTGACATATATACCCTATTTTAACTTTTTCATTTGGATAATTCTTACTTACGCTTCCAAACACTTGGTTAATACCTCCCCTCAGAATGTTGTCTCTGAATTTCCCAGAGCATCAAGTATTTCCATATCTCACCATGTACAGATCTATTGGAAATCTATTATGTTAAATTCTCTTTTTGTATATCATTAACCCCCAATAAGGTGAGCACCTTAACAGAAGAATAGGAAGAACTTGAATATGTATATTTTCTTTTTCCCTAGTGTTTAAAATGAATGTCAGTGTCATACAGTTTGTGCTCAATAAATGCTCATTCAAGTAATTTAAGAGAGTTTAAATTAAAAAAAAATAATAATAATGTTGTATATTATTTAACTGTCACAAAGTCAATGGAAAACTGGAAATAATTCAAAGGAAAAGTAACCTCTAAATTTTCTACCACATTAGTGGAGTAACTTTGGGCAATTTCACATCCATTATGTTTATATATTATATTTCAGTTTCCTCAATGTAAAATGTGGATAATATCACTATCTGCCTAATAGGACCACTGTAGGATTTAAGAGTTAATTCATATAAAATGGTAATAATTCTCAAAATGGTAGATATCTAGACATTCACTTTATAAAATATGCCTCTTTATGTGGTGTTATTATTAAAACCATATCATTATCTGTTTCTTTTCTCTCTTTTTTTCTTCCTGATACTGGGGGACTAAACCCAGGGGTGCTTAACCACTGAGTAATATCCTCTGGCCTTTTGTTATTTATTTATTTTATTTTGAGACAGGGTCTCTCTAAGTTCCTCAGGCTGGCTTTGAACTTGTAATCCTCCTGCCTCAGCCTCCCAAGCTGCTGGGATACAGGCATGTGCCACCATGCCAAGCTTGCTTCCTCCTTCTCATGTGCTTTTGATTCATGTACATAACTCCTATATCCTTCAGAAAAGATCAAGCTAGAAAATTTCCCCAAATAACTCTCTTTTTCAAAATACCAGCATTATAATTGTCAGTTTGGGGACTGTAAATATTCAGAACAAAAAAAGAAACAGCACAAACCCTTGGTCAAGATTTATCCACACTAGTTGGTCTGAGTAGGTTTACGTAATTAACTTCTCTGAATTTCAGTTTTCTCAATTGTAATATAGAAATAGCAATATGTAAAGAGAGTTCTCCCCTTTCATGTAAAGGAAATGATGTGAATAAGAAGTCAATCATTGGGCTGGGATTGTAGCTCAGTGGTGGATTGCTTGCTTCACATGTCTGAGGCACTGGGTTTAATCCTCAGCACCACATAAAAATTAATAAAGCTATTGTGTCCATCTGCAACTAAAATATTATTTTAAAAAGCTAAGCATCATATCTAGCACAATCTAGTAATTATTTCACAGTATGTGATTTTCATTCCCAGTTATTCTTGTGTTTATCATCATGAATCCTGAGGAAAGGCTATCATTTAGGGGTTGTAAATAGGATGTAACTTTGCCTTGCCTCCACAATTACTCACAAAAGTAAGAGCAGACAGTCCATTGCAATTTATTTATCCAGAATGCCAAGTACAGTTCTCAGTAAAAAAAAAAAAAACTGTTGTATTTAACTGGACTTTTAATAAAGTGTGGTAAGTTTTACAAGACTTGGTGTTGGGGGTACAGTTAAAGTTATAACTGCCGAGTGCACAGACCCCAGTCCTCTCTCAACAGGGAAACAGCAGCCATTGGCATGCCACACCCTTGGTCTAGGAAATTGCCCCTCTATCTGAGCTGTTGGAATTGCCACCTATGATGTTGGTGGACTGTTCACAAATCCTATGCACACATCTATTTCCAGAGAACAATGGTGTGCCCTCTGGATGACAACCTACTGAGCCCCACATGTGTCAGCTTCCGCAGGCTGGAGAGTTCAAGGCTTCTAGGGCTGGAAATGCTGTGCCCATTTTAACAAGGCAGTCTCTGCTTGATGCAGGTGCCAAAATACATAGAGACTGCCTGGAAATATTTGTTGAGCTTGATAGGAGGGCAACCAGAGGAGTGACTGACAAAAAAGATTGCATTATAAATTGAGGAATTCTGTCACTTGCTATAGTAAACCTCCTGGAAATAATTTTAACACTGAAATTTGATTATTTGGGAACCTGGTTATAAGAGTATAATACATTTTGTCTTTATTACATACTTTGATCAACTTTCAGCAGAGAACAGAGACAGCAGGAGCTTCAAAACAGTCTCTAGAAATGTGATAACCTGCCTAACAACCACAGCTAGAAGGGGGAAGAAAAGAAAACTTCTACACAGAATATTAGATGCAGTTCAACATGCCACACAGAAATCCATCAATAGGTTCTGACAAAGTAGTATTGAGGAAAGAGAAGTCAGGATTCTTTTTTTCTATCCAGTTGGTTCATATTAAGAAACTGCTGGGATTGAAGCCATATCTGTAGCAGGACAGTCAGCTAAGATCCAGCCTTTTTGTCCTTGACATGTCTAACTTGGTTAGTTCACCCTCTGGTTGCTGAAATAATTGCTGGTATCTCAAACAAGAAGGGAAAACAAAAGAGCACTCTTCATCCTGCAGTGATGGGGTGCCTTTGGCAAGACACCAATGTCCAGGCTGTACCAGCACTTGCAACCTATGACCATCAGTGGCATTGCTATCATTAACAAGCTGCCAAGCATCATCCAGTTGAGAGGCAACCACGTGATCTTCATGTTGTACTTCCTTGTGCAAAGAGACCCACCGATCAAACACTGTGGTTCCAATTAAAGTGGCTGATAGGGAGACTTTGGATCTTATAGAAATATTAGCCAAAATAAATACATTCATATAGTATTTTTTACGGTACATTATTCTTTGTCTAGTTTGCATTTTGCTTATTTTGCCAGGCACAAGAAAAATTCTTTCTGGCCAAAATGAGAAGTATTCCAAAAGAAAACATGGAAGAAAAAGAAACAGTTGCTGGAACATTTTATTCAGACCTCTTCCTGAAACTTTATCTGGCTAGCCATTTTAGAAAACATAACACATAATCTGCTAAAAATTTTAAAAGTGGGAATTTTTATTATCAATCCCCAAGCTCTGACCAAAACTTTCTCTTCAAGCTCTAATAGCCAAATTCTGCATTGACACATGCTTTTCTTTCCACAACCTCTCTAGATTTCATGGTGGATAAAGTTATTCCAAGATTTTAGAAATTGGATGACTATTTGGTTCCTAATGATTTTCGTGAGAAACGATATTATTCTGTGAAAACAGCAGTGAACTGAGATCTCATTTTTCTAGTGACTTTTTTTTTCTGGCTCAAGAAACTAAATTCAGTTGGCACCACATAAACATTTGTTTCTTACCTGTATTTCTTAGTGTGACAGAGTGGAAGAAGAAGGAGATGGAGAAGGAAAAGGAGAAGGAGGAGGTGGAATAGGAGAAGAAAAAGGTAGGCTTTACATTTGGAATTGAAAATTGTATTCTATTTCTTTTTTTTTTGCTTCAAGAAAACTATACCATAACTATGAAATCTAGATTTCTCTCCTTCTCTCTCATCTACTTATCTGAGTCCTTTAATATTTGTTTACCCAAAATTCAAAAACTCCAAAGATTATTAGAAGGAATAAGCACATGAGGAGCCCCTCAGATGGGCAGTGTCTGGAATGCTGTTCTTTGTTCCTCAAAAGGTTCTTTTTAGAATTCACTGTTCATCTAAGTAGGCATCTCACCCTTTGACATGAATCAGAATCACCTGAAGGAGCTGCTAAGCAGAATCCTGGGCCCCACCCCGAGAAATTCTGGTTCAATGAATCTAAGAGTAGACCTCAGAATTGGTACTTCTAACTTAAACCCAGACGATGTTGGTCCAAGGAAAAACTTTGTGTGTCATTGATCATTTTAACTAATGATAACAAATTTCATCTCTTGAGTTAACTCCAATTAATTGGTGTTCTATATTGAGAAAGATTCTGAGGCCATGTCAGGTGTGGGGTGAGATTATGTTTTTAGAATGATAAATATTTAACATCTCTATTTTCCCCCAAATAAATTTTTTCTTCCTTTTTATGATTTGTGCATCTCTCAAACTCCTAAATGAATCTCAGATCCTTGCAACCTCAGATCATATGGCCAGACCTCACACCTGATCAGGATAAAGCAGAACTGGTGCTCTACCTTTTTCCTTCTTTCAGTTCCAGAGACACCTACAGAACAGGAGAAACGGATGCCTGTCCATGTCCATCAGCTACAGAAGCATAGAAAGCTCAGAAAAATATGCCATAACAATTTATCTGACCATGTATCAGCCCCTAATATATGCTTTCATACACAGTATTTTATTTTATTATCTCCAGACCAGAAGGAAAGAAATGATGTTTAGAGAGTATGGCCACCCATCAAGTATGCAAAATATTTCTAACTCCCAACGCTGTGTTCTTATAGATGTAGAAGGTAGAAACACATGGGTATTTTCTCTGGTTGTTACATGAAACAAAACAAACAAAAAACCTGTTGTTCTTTGAGGGCTAATATTTGCCTTTTTGTTTTATCATAATGAAAATGAAATTCATTATTCACATAAATCATTTTAAATAATGTTCCAAATACACATATAAATGGAGCTCTGTGCAGTTGTAGAGTTGTCTCTCCCAAATATAAATCATGTATACCTGCTTTGGCTTAGTATTCTTCAGTGTTTTCCCATCAAATGAGATTCTTACAGAAATGCCTTGTGTGAAAGCAGCATGTCTTAACTCAGGTCTCATGATTCTTGTTTATCTCAGGTTTTAAACTTAGCATGCATTCAATGTTTTGTTAGTTTCCGTATTAAATGTCCTTACATTTTTTACTTGGAAGACACCAGGGTCATATTTTATTATTAAAGATTTTCTGCTCCTGCATGTTCAGTATCAAATTAATTTATGTATAACCATGCTTTATTCACTCATTATTTTAAACAAAAGAATATTTCAAAGCAGGTCAGTTCATTGGCAAATTACATGTATGCTGCTGCAATATAATTTAATAATAAAGAAAGGACTGATATAAAAATCACTCTCAAATCTCTGGAGAATGTAGTCAGTTTTAAAAACAGTATTTGTTTCCCCCAGGTTGCTGTTACATTGACAAAAATGGATAATCAAAGCCATCTTGAAATGTCACTTATTCTGCTCCTTTTATTTTGGGGAAATTTCTCCCTAAAAATTATATGTTGATACAAATTAATTTGGCACTTGTGAAAAGTGCTTCAAGGAGAGTACGATAGTTGTTTAAGCTTTTTTGTTCTCTTGGTCAATTCTTGTTGTCATGAGAACTATAGAGGGGAGTAGCCTGGTATTTGCTTTGCTTTGCATCTTACAGAGCTGTCTTTGAGATCAAAAAAATTCCTGTGTGAGAAAGAGGTCCATTGAGGGAACAGGTGACTGATGCCAAACAGGCAGGGGAGTCTGACGGCTGACACCAACTTCTAAGTCACCAAAAATATCATTAGCTGACAAGAAGCATAGGATTATAGAGTTATACAGTCTTATGACAGAAAAAAACTTCCCTGAAATTTTTATTTCACAAATCATTGATTATACTGATGGTTTCAAGAAAACATCCAAGAACACAAAGTCAGCAATTGCAGGAAAACAAAGTTTATTAAAATAATCACAAATAATGCCACCAGAAAGCCTTTGAGTTCTGGTCCATGCCAGAAGAAAAAATCAAGTGACACATTCACCAATATGCTGACAACTACAGGTGAGGAGCAGCATCAAGATTCTAGTGAAGGAAGAAAATCAAGAACCGAAAGTCTTTTGCAAAATATATAAAATAAATATTATATTCTTTTTATTGATGTCTACAAGGATCTTAACAATGAAATAGAGAAAAAGTCACTAGAAAAGCATAAAAGTTCCTTTTCTACTGGGACATCTTTTGTTTGTTCTATTTAGGAATAATTTTGAGTAAACCGTGAGTGGTCTCCATGGTGACTTACAAGGAGTCAGATTCACCAAGAGACCTATAAAATGATGACTTGGGGAAAAAACAAGTATTGAGATAGGATTGTTTATGAAAAAGCTGGATGAACACAAAAGAGAAATTTGTCAACTTTGTACTTTAGCTAATAGCATGAAGTCCAGCAGGAGCATGGTACCATACCTAGCCTCACCAAAGACTTATGAAGTTAAGACTATGATTCTAAAATCGACTTCATCTAAGAAAGTCTACCTCCTGACTTGGATCTGCAAATTTGAATAAATATAGTAATTAAATAAAAAGCTACCAGTTACACACACACACACACACACACACACACACACACATACATACACACAGAGGCAAATAATGTCCTCAGAATTAACTCAAAATTCCACTGAAGGAAATTTAAATTGCCATATTTGCCAGCTCAGAGGGTAAATATTTGCCTTTTTGGCCAACTGATGTCTGATACTTTAACAGTATAGGTACCTGTTTACTTAAAAGGCTGACGTAGATTCCCTTGTTGCCATGGGAGATGGTTGAAGTTGACTTTGGGCTGTGCCTAAGAGCCTCCTATCTCTGCTCTGGGGAGGAGTAAATGGGTCCTGTTCCTGAGAGCTAGGGTGTTCTCTGTGTGTGCAAGTCCTGTCAGTATGTTTGTTTGAATCATTTCTAACCATGTTAGTCATTACTCTAGGTAACCAGGAATTGTTTTCTTTTCAGATATCATACACATTTACAGTGGCACGCACACCAGGATTCAAAGTAAGGAAGCAATAATGTAAAATTAGCATCAAGGCACTTTGGCATGCATCTTAAGTGGACTCTTCCCTCTTTCCTGGACCTCCAAGCTCTTTCACACCTACATTAATTGCACACTTTCTTGCAGATGCTTCAAGTACTCATCTTTCGCCACAATGTAGTCCTGTTTACTCCCTGAAGACTGTTTTCTTTATCTGTTTTTTTTTTTTTTTTTTTTTTTTTTTTAGTATTAGAGAAAACTATGTGAAGGATTACACAATGCTTGTGTCATTTGACAGTATATTTTTGAGATTATTCCATAGTCTATGACTCTACTCTACATCAACACATATCGATGTATTTTTAACATACTACAAAGTTTTCCACTGGATCACATAACATACTCATTTAACCAACCCTTGTGGAAGGATATTAGTTGTGTTCATTATTACAAAAAAAAAAAGGCTATGAAGATTGTGTTTTGTAAATGTTTGTGTGTATGTGTATGTTTGTGTCTTTGAACATGTGAAAATAGAGCTAAAAATTGCTCCATTAAAGAGCTCATTTATTTTAAAATTTTACAATTTTCAAACTGCTCTACCAAGCATTCTGAACAATAGAAACAGGATTTTTAAAATGTTTGTTTGCCCACCCAAGGGCTAACAGACTACTATCAAATTGTTTTTCTTTGCCCACTAAGGAAGGAAAAACACAATCTTATTTTTACTTTAGTTCACATTTATGTAAATATGTGTGAAATTTAACATTATTTTATAGACTTTTTTAAGGCATTTGTATTCTGTTATTTTGAACTTCTCCAAACCTATTTTTTATAGGTTCATGTAGAGCTGAGAGTATAAACACTTTTTAGCAATAATCTAATCAACAATGACAACTTGTTTTATTCTTTCTCCCCTCCCCTCTCTGCGTCTTTTATATGGATCCTTGTAAACCTTGTTCTTGCTCCTTCCAGCCACTCCACCAGGCTCTTTCAGGATGCCACCATTCACTCCCTCCACACCTCCCAGCTTGGTGCTTGTATCCTTCTGGAAGTGCAGCCACTGCTTTGTTCTTTATTCAAGTTTCTAGTCACATGTGCAGGGCAAGGCCCATCCAGGTCCTATTCTGTGGCCTCCAGCTGAGATCCTGCCCATTCTGACAACTCCTCTCCCACTTGGCCTCTTAGTCCTACGCTTGTGTAGAGGCCAGGTTGCTCACCTTTGAGCTCCCATGTGAGAGTGAGAGAATCACCCAGGAGCTATAAATGGTGATGCTTCTGCAGTATTTAAATGAGCAGTGCTCACCCCCACCCTCAGCACTCATCCTGCCTTCTCATGGTTGTTTTTGTCAGCTGTATAATCAATCCTGATGAGTCATATCTTAACTACTGAGAGAAAGAGGAGGGAAGAAAAGCTGAGGGAAACAGGTTCCTGATTTAGTTTATAAAATCCACTGACTGAATAAAAGTTCTGGGTTTGTTTTTCTATCATGATATAGAGCCATCTGATTTGTCAAATACATCCACAATTCTTTTTTTTCCTTTAAAGTGATAACTTGGCTTATTGAAAAATAAAATTGATCAACAATTCAATCCGCATAACTCAATTTCCCTCTTCCCTTTATTTCTCATTGGTCACTTTCATTTCATCTGTAGAGGAATCAAATGTATTCTAACTCCTTCACACATCCTTCCAAATCTTTTCCCTAACTCTTTTAAATCAGGATGTGCTATCTAGACATATCCAGAAGCGTCCCAGGGCACAAGAGATACCAAATCCTTACCTCCAGGGCCAAAGGGCATATCTAGTTCTTTAAAGGTCACAGCATGTCTAGACTTGTGCCTTAATGCATTGGTTCATGATAAAGTAATAAGACCCATTTTTCTGGATAAAAAAAAATGGTAAAGAAAGCAACACAGAAGCTGACATCCATTGAAAGTGGACATTGCACAGGGTTCGGGAATTGTCTAGCCACAGGTTGTTTACATGTGGTCTGAGCATTTTCTTAATGTGATCCTGTACTTAAGTGCATATAGGTTCAGCCAGAAAAGAGAAAGATGAACATCAAAGTTGTTGCAGTGCCAGAAGAAAATTATAGGGTGTTTCCACATTTGAAAGATCACTAGTTTTCACTATTGGTTTGGAGCAATGAATTATCCATAAATAAAAACCATAGAGACCTCTAACCAAAAACATATACTGTGCTTAGAAAAAGTACAAGTTCAATGAGCAACCACTCCTATCACAAAAGATCAAGTGTATTTAATTAAGAAAAGAAGCGTTAGAAGAACCAAAGTCATCAAAGGAGCTCTGCAAATATTCTGCCAACACTCCTCAGAGTTTCCTTTCCAATATTGAGTTATTTCTAGAACAAATCAATAGGAAAATCTTTTAATAACTAATCTATTTAGGACGGTCTGTAAACGATGGCTTTAACTTAATGATTTCTTACTCTGCGAAAAGCATTATACGAAGAATTTTACATGCAACATCTTCTTTGATTCTCACAATTATTCCATACATTGGTCAACCCCTGGCTCCATGGCAAATGTACCCAGGAATTGCAACACAGTTAACAGCACAAGTTTATTTTCTGGCCCACAAATTTTATTCTAATCCAATGTGGGTCAGTTAAATTTCCAGAAGGATGTCTTCCTCAGTTTTGGTGTTATTTCAAGTGGGAACAGCTAAAACTTGAACAGCAGGTCTCTAATTCTTTGGAATAAACTGACACAACCTCAGTTTTACTCCCAGTTCTTGGGCTGGAATTACTCATATGTCTGGCAAGATCTACAAAGGCACTGGGAAATGTGAAGAACATGGACATTTAATGAGCAGTAAAAGTCTTTGTCACATTCTATGGAGTGAACGTTATCTTTGTGTTGTAGATACAGAACCTGAAGCATTTCCATAACTAGCTAAGGACAGCAGATCTGGAATTCAATCATTAAACTCTCTGCCCGAATCTGGAGCCATCAGTGTTCTGCGAGCAGTGGTGAGAGTGCCTTCTTCATCTTGGCATCTTGTAGAGTAAATTCTACACAATGAGAAATCAGCAAATAAATTGAAAATAGGTATGATATGGCCTTTTCACGAATCCAGTCATGTGATTATTTCTGAACTCCTCAATTACAATAGAAACAAAAGAATCCCACATTTGTTGTCTCTATCATCCCAAACACAGGACTCATAGCAAACGTTCAGCTATTAAATATGTATTGGGTAATTAGAACAATTTCCATAAATATTTTTCCACTTTGTCTAGTTATATGTGAATTCACCTTTTGATAGCAGAGAGGAAAACTACCTCTAAAAAAGGTAGAACAGCTGGGCACAATGGCACACACCTGTGATCCCAGTGGTTTGGGAGGCTGAAACAGGAGGATCGTGGATTCAAAGCCAGCCTCAGCAACGGCGAGGTGCTAAGGAACTCAGTGAGACTCTGTCTCTAAATAAAATACAAAATAGGGCTGGGGGTGTGGCTCAGTGGTTGAGGATCCCTGAGTTCAATTCCCAGTACCAAAACAAGAAAAAAGGTAAAGCAATTTCCAGAGCAAGAAGAATTTTATTTACTTTAATTTTTCTAGGCTTGCCTTTCAATTTGGAAAGAAAAAAGCACTTTAAAATTATTGGAAGCTGACACATACCATAAAGCAGAGCTGCTACCAGTCAGGCATCATGATTTTTTACAATTTGGCCATTGTGTACTTTTTAACACATGCTTATTTTCAGTTTCTAGGACAGTTATAATTTTGCATGAGTTCTTACCAGAATTTCTTCCTCTGTCTTTGTATATTTTTAAAATTTCTAGACTTTTTCCATATTCTCTTCTCCTTATTTTGCTTTTATCCATTTCTTCAATTCTTCTCTGCTATATAATTTTTATCTTTTAAAATAAAGTCCAATCTAGTGTTTCTACACTGTTTTGTTTTTTGCAATTGCTTCTTTGTTCTCAGCCGTCCAGATGTTTTCACTTTACAGCTTTAACTGACCTCTTTGTGCCCCTACATCCCTAACATTGTTCTGAGCACCAACACATACTTTAGACTTGTCAGATGGTAGCTTCAGGCCTTTGTCCTTAGTTCTAATCTATGCTCATCTTAATTTTTTTTCCAGTTTCTATAACAGTAGCTTTTTTTTTCTTTTGTCCTTTCCTTTCTTCTGTGCTTCCAGAGGTATCACATATTTTCTCTTAAAGTATGTAGTACCTTTAATGCTCTCTTTATTATGTCTTTTCCACTATTTCCATATAAGTTCCATATAATTATGTCAATGAAAATGACATAATTAAATGATGTCCCTTTAGATGAATTCACACATTGGTACTTTAAAGCACTTTGAATAAAATGATGAATCCAGTCTACTTGAACATATGTTTTTTCATTGTTGTTGTTATATTTGAGGCATTAAAATCAGAGCTAACAATGTTGTCATGATAAATTTATTTTCATACATTGGGTTACTTCCTTAAAATAAGTGTCAAGATTATTACTGGACAGTCCAGCATTGGCATGATAATGGTTGTCCTAAAAATAAGTCTTTTAAAATTCTTTAATGAGTATTTATTGAATACCTGCTGTGTCTTAGGCCTTATGTTGGACACTGAATCACATCAGAGAAAAATACAAACAAAACACATATCTTCATACAGCTTATGTTCTGTCCAGGAAAAAGGAAAATAAAAACAAAATAAACTTGATTATAAAATATTGTGAGTCATGTGAAGCTAGTCCAAAATAAGGGGGAGAAAAGAGAGAGAGAGAAAGGGAAAATGAGGGGGCATTCCATCAAAATAGAAGAAAGACCAGTGAACTAGATAAAGGGGACACAGGGAGGGAGAACAGAAGGAAGAGCAGAGGAATGAATCTGACCTAACTTTCTTATATATGAATATATCACAGTGAATCTCATCATCATGTACATACACAAGACACTGAATAAAAAAGAAAAGTGAATAGCAGAAAGAGCTATAGGATAGAGGGAAGGAAAAATTTGGGAGAGTGAGAAGGAAAACTTAATGTTAGGTTTATTATGTATAACTAAAAAATAAATCATAAAAAATAAAAGAGATTGTGAGTCACAAAAATATGATTAAAGAAAAATAAAAACAACTTGAGGTCCCTATATTCTCAATGGCTGAGTCTGGAAACACTTCGCTGAGGCGATCACATTTAAGCTGCTATCTAGTAGACAAGAAGTTTCTCAAATGGGAACTGGGTGAGGTCTGCAAAGTCCCTGAGAGGGGAAAGGACTCAGTCTGTACAGTAGAGAGATGTTAATTAGGATGTAAGGTCACCATGGGTTGCTGAACTAGAGAGCAGGATTGTATAGAGTGCAGCACTCAGACAGAAATGGGCCCATACAAGACCTTGAGTGGAATCACACTTTCTTATGATGCAATGGGAAATGCTTGAAAATTTTTAAGCAGAGAAGAAGCACAACTCTTTTCATAGAACCAACATGTATTTATCAAATGTCTACTGTATGTCAGGCACCATTATAGGCATCAGGTATACAGCAAAATAAACACAAATATTTGTGGCACACAAATTTTTTTCTAGCTTTTTAAAAAAGACATCCTGATGATTTCTGAGTAAAGGGATTGGGCAGCCAAAGTTATGAAAAGACCAATAAGAAATATCATAGGGTCAAACAGAGAAATGGTGAATGCAGGACTCCAGTTAAAAGACTCACTACCTGGGATAATTTTATGAATAAGACCATATTCATTGATTTCAATACATACTCCCTGTCTTTCAGAATCAAACAAACAAAGGCAAAATAGAACAAAAGCATAAAGTAATATGCAACAAAGAATGTACATTGAGCATGAAATCAAGATAATGGTATGCAGATATAAATAGTTATATTGAAGATCTTAATATAGGAAAACAAAACCATAACATAGTAAAATATAGAGGGTAATAGGGTAAGCCTCTGTAAGCACATTATTAACATGAATGATGTTTACTGGCTGCATTGTACAATGTGAGCACAAAACTCAGAAACAATAAAGGAAAAGAATGAAAAGTTTAACTAAATAATAATAATCAATTAATAATGTCTGAAAAACCAAAGCACCTCAAATATAGTTTTAAAAATAAAAACACACTGGAAAAGAAGGAACTTACAATATACATTTAAAGGACTAATAGATAATATGGAAAGACTTCCAAGAAATCAAACAAAACACTTGTTTTATTCTGTTAATATGAGCAAGACATATTCCACCTGATTTAAATGCCAGCTAGTGTGCTCATTCAACAAAGTTCAAAAAATATTTACTGAGTGCCTAACTTGGGCTAAGAGCTAGAGTGATCAACACAAACAAAGTAGATAGGTATCACTCTCTCATGTAGCTTACAGTTTAGATTTGATACTTATATGATAAAGCATTTCATAATAATCATAGATGCTATAGAATCATCTATCTGTATCCCTAATACTAATAAATAACCCAAATACATTCTTCCCATAGTTCTATAATTATTTCCATTATTCTTTGGAACTATTACAATTCTCACATGATGGGGTTTCAAAATGGGGTTATTCGATATTTTCTTAAGGAATGGTTCTTGTTTCTTGATTAGTCATCCTTTTAACAAATGTATCAAGAGTGCATTCTAACTATGCTAATACAATAAAAGCGAGTAGAGGCAGTTCTTACTCTGAAAGAGCTTACAGCCTTGGGGAAATACAGATGAATAAATCAACAAGTCTAGAATGGAAGAAGTGTGCTCTAAAAGCATGTGAGACTGCCTAGGAATACAAACAAGGGTCATCTACCAGGCTCAGGGAGAAGGAGAAGGTCCATGGAGGAACTGGGGTGACAGGAAGTCTTAAAGAACAAATAGGTTTTTGCCAAATAAAAAAGAGCATATACTCAGTGAGGGGCAGAAGGTTTGGGGGCAGGAGTGAAACATCATGATGTGTCTGGGAAACTGCTAAAGACCAATATACACATGACAAGAAGGGGCAGTAGATGAGGTTAATAGGTAGACAGGGAAGCTCTGCTGAGGATTTAAAAATTATTTTGAAACTCATGATTGGCCAATGAATAAATTTGAACAGGGGTATAACAATATCCTTTAAATTTAATGATAATTCCATCTCAAAGGAAATGAGAACTGAATGAAAAGCAAGACTGGATCAACTACGATGAATATGAGACAAACTTAAAACTGGTTGATGACCTCTTGGGTGGGAGAGATGGAAGGATTAATAAAACAGAAGAGGTCAAAATTACTCCGAGTTTTCTGTTCCAGAAATAGTGGTTCCATTCATAATATTAAAGCATACAAGAAGAGTAAGCCTGAAGATAAGGAAATAAATGCCAATTGGTCACATTAGGTTTGAGAGGACTTGTCTACCTAACTCAATATATCCAATAAGTCATTGAACGTTTGGCTCTGGAATCCTGGAAAGATGACTGGACATGGGCTGTTGTCACATATGAATTAACACTAACCATGGGTTAATATAAGACCGCTCAGGAAGAGTGTGTCTTCATGGACACAGTGACCCTAGATTAACATTCTTAAGGAATATGTTGAGTGCAAAGAATGCATATCTTAAAAGTGCATCCCGAGAAGCCAACTTTGAGTGAGTAGGAAAAAAAGAGGAGATACAGGCAAATGAGAAGAGTCAGAAACCAGCAATGACACAAATCCAATATGAAAGTTTTAGTATGTGTCATTGATATATTGCAAAGTAAATTAAAATGTAAATTTGTCTCTTCATATGATTTCTCTGAGTAATGTCATTTAGTTTCAGAGACCTAAGTATTACTTGTACAGATGACTACTGTTTTTATACACAGTCTATCCCTAAACCTCTATTATGCATTTAATTAACTTATAAAATTCTCCTATTAATCCCCAAGTACCTATAAAGCAATATGTTTTAGTAATAAGTCTGCAGATTCACAAGACATGCTGTCTCTCTTTGATCTGTTTCTTTACTTAATAGTATATTGAACTTAGCCAAGTGACATAGATTTCCTATGCCTTGTTTCCTCATTTTTTTTTTAGTGAGAATAACAATAGCTTCTAGAATTATAATGAGGACTAGGCAGTTATCACATAAAAAGTGGTTAAAATAGTGTGTGGAACAGAGTAAGCTCATAATTATATGCAAAACTATTAACTTCTCTGAGAAATATGCAATTACTCTATTTACTCTCTAATCACTTTATCAGCTTCAGTCATGGTGTCTTGGTGTCATCCTCTAGGATGTGAGTTAGAAGGGCACCTGCCTTGACAACTCTTAGCACCATCTAGAGTGTGCCTTACCTTGAGAGCTCAACAAGCATTTATTGAATGACTTGATCATCCTTTATCTCTCTTGTTCTTAACAACTCAGTGGTCAAAACCTGTTAATTCTACTTTTATACTATCATTCACTTTTGTATCTTGGTCTTTGCCTTCTGAGTCCACTTTAATTTTAATTCTTGTTATCTTAGGCACTATCATAAAGTCCTTCAGCTGGCCTCCTGGTATTTCTTCTCCCTTTTGACTTAGGCTTTTCTTCCCTCTTTCACTCCTCCCTATTTCTTGCTCAGGTACCCTATGGACACATCACACTTAGATTTATATTCTTAAAATGGTTTTGATTCAAATACAAATTTGTTGTTCTAGAATCCAAAGTTTTCATATCACTGCCCTACTTTTCTCTTAAGGTACTGAATTGGATCAGAGAACTAAAAAGTAAATAAATAAACAATAAATACTCACTGCAGTATATATTAAATGACAAAAATAAAGAAAAGGTGTACTAGTTTTATGAGAGAGATTCGTGTGTATTGGTACAACTCGGGAATACTTACAATAAAAAATAATTTGGGATAGAACCTGAGGGAGGAGTAGAATTCAGATAAGCAGGAGGGTATTGTAAAATGAAGATGCATATATAGAAAATCCTAAGGCATGTACATTGGCCAGTATTGAGATATTTAAGGGAGGCAGGTAAGGAAGCATGGGGTCTCAACTATGATTGAGGAATCAAGTAACATATCAAGTAAGAGTTCATAGATCTTAGTGGTTTATGTAATGTCAATTACAATAGGAAAGAAATTTAAGATGATTTTGAGTTATTAATAAGGGCCTATGTTAAGATAAAGCTGTTTGAAAACCAAAGAAGATAAGCACAAATCCAGAACTGTTACGTCTGGGAGAAAAGGGCCCCAATAGATATAAAGGAGGACCTGAGTTCAAGTGACAGATATGGATTGAACAAGGAATTTTGGATTGATCTAAACATGTAAGTTTATTGTAATTATGAAAATATAAGATACTTCAGAAAATTTAAGGATAAATTTCCAACAAAGAAGGTACACATGACAAGGACTTAAAGGACATAAAGAATCCACAGTAAAGACAGGATGGAAGCAGAGAGAAAACAATAGAGGGCAGTTGTATCTACAACAACAGAGAAAAAAATTAGTTTTTAAAGGAATAATCAACAGTGTCATGATTATGAAGTAGAGGTGGAAGAGAAAAAGCACTATATCATAGATTAAAAGCCTATTGGCAATCTTGAGAAGAATTATACACAGACACTTAAATTACAAATTGCGTTCATCCATTTCATAATCATTTATTAAGCATTTACTAAGTGCCAGACACTGGAATGAATACTTAAAATAAAACAAAAGAGGAATTATTACTTCAGATATCTCTAGATAAATGAAATAGACAAATAACTAGATGGTTGGAACATAAGATGATAGGTGATGGCTAAGACATGAAAGCTCACTGGAAGGCTGAGAAGTTTTATTGTGTTGTGTGATATTGTTATTTTTGCTGTTGTTTTTTGGTGAAAAAGTAATCCCTGAGTTATATTTGAAGGATGAATTACAATTATTTAATGCAATGTTGATGAAAGATAAAATTAATCCAGAAAGGGGAAAATACACTCAAAGACCCCAAGGCGTGAAAGGACATGATTCGCCTGGAGCAAAGGGATATAGGACATTAGTGAGGGTCAGACTATGCAGGGCCCTGTGAACTGAGTTAAGAATTTTCAACTATTTATTAGAAGACTACTGAGGAGCCATTGAGAGAAAAGATTTCCACAATTGAACTTTAGTTTCAGAAATATTTTTCTGGATTTAGTGTGCCAAAAGTTTTACAAGAGAGTAAAATGGGAAGCAGGGAATGAAATATGGGAAAGAGAGGGAACTAGCTGAGGGTAAATACCTGGTTTGGATAGAGAATGAAGTATGTGTCTCAAAGACTAAAAATCCAAGTAGTAATGATGGGTAGGTCATTATGTCATTAACAAAGATGAACATGGATTTTTCTTGACTCCATAAGAGCCCAAGAAAATTAGTTAAGCTGAATGAACAATGGACTAAATTATCAAGTGCTACAAAACTTTACCAATGGTCTAGAGGAAGGCTGGATTCCTAGTCAATCTGTAGCTCAATATTCAAGCAGCAGGAGTACTACTTCTCTGAGAGGTGGCTGAAAGAGGGATTTCACTAAAACTCAATATTGAGCAGTCTTAGAGCTGGAAGACAAAGTGGCCATTTCTTTTTATTTTTTTTATTCATTCATTCTTTTCTTTTCTTTTTTTAAATACACAACAGCAGAATGCCTTACAATTCTTATTACACATATAGAGCACAAATTTTCTTATCTTTGTATATAAAGTATGTTCATGCCAATTCATGTCTTTATACATGTACTTTATTTTTGGGTTTTTTTGCATTACAATTCTTATTACACACACACAGACACACACACACACACACACACACACACACACACATATATATATATCACCATTTTTCATATCTCTGTTTGTATATAAAGTAGGTTGACACCCAATTCATGTTTTCAAACACGTACTTTGGATAAGAGATGTCCATCACATTCCACCATCCTTGCTAGTCCCCTGACTCCTCCCTTTCCTTCCCACCACTCTTCCCCATCTAGAATTCATCTAATCTTCCCATGCTCCCCCTCCGTACCCCACTATGAGTCAGCCTCCTTATATCAGAGAAAACATACAGCATTTGTTTTTTGGGGATTGGCTAACTTCACTTAGCATTATCTTCTCCAATTCCATCCATTTACCTGCAAATGCCATGATTTTATTCTCTTTTATTGCTGAGTAAAATTCCATTGTGTATATATGCCACATTTTTTAAAATCCTTTCATCCACTGAAGGGTATCTAGGTTGGCTCCACAGTTTAGCTATTGTAAATTGTGCTTCTATAAACATTGATGTGGCTGTGTCCCGGTAGTATGCTGTTTTATGTTCTTTGGGTATAGACCAAGGAGAGGGATAGCTGGGTCAAATGGTGGTTCCAGTCCCAGATTTCCAAGGAATTTCCATACTGCTTTTCATATTGGCTGCACCAATTTGCAGTCCCACCAAAATGTATGAGTGTACCTTTTTCCCCACATCCTCGACAACACTTATTGTGGTTTGTCTTCATAATAGCTGCCATTCTGACTGCAGTGAGAGGATATCTTAGAGCAGTTTTGATTTACATTTCTTTAATTGCTAGAGATAATGAGCATTTTTTCATATATTTGTTGATTGATTGTACCTCTTCAGAGAAGTGTCTGTTCAGATCCTTGGCCCATTTGTTGATTGGGTTATTTGTTTTTTCAGTGCTTAGCTTTTTGAGTTCTTTATATACCCTAGAGATTAGAGCTCTCTCTGATGTTTGAGGGGTAAAAGTTTGCTCCCAGGATGTAAGCTCTCTGTTCCCCTCATGGATTGTTTCTTTTGCCGAGAAGAAACTTTTTAGTTTGATTCCATCTCATTTATTGATTCTTGGTTTTAATTCTTGCACTATAGGAGTCTTATTAAGGAAGTTGGGGCCTAATCCCACATGATGAAGATTAGGGCCACTTTTTCTTCTGTTAGACGCAGAGTCTCTGGTTTAATTCCTAGGTCCTTGATCCATTTTCAGTTAAGTTTTGTGCATGGTGAGAGATAGGGGTTTAATTTCATTTTGTTGCATATGGATTTCCAGTTTTCCCAGCACCATTTGTTGAAGATGCTATCTTTTCTCCAGTGCGTGTTTTTGGCACCTTTCTTAGGGACTCGGAAATTTGTGTACATTAGATAAAAAAGAAAGACTACATTTGAGACAAGATGGTTGAACCAGCAGCAACAACATTGTAAGTAGTGCTGGTTAAGCACAGAGGGAGGAGAACACAGTGAAACACAATGGACAGATTCAGTATGGAAAAACCTGAGATCAGAAAAGCAGCTTGCGTTTAGTTGACCCAGAAGCCGCACTGTGCACTGGTGCATGAAATGTGCCCCATGTTTCCCAATTGGCCACAGAGAGCTGAGACAGGAGCTATCTTGAGGTGGCCACATGATAGCTACTGCTGTTGTAGAGCCAGAAGATCTGAGTAAACATGGCTACACTGTCCTGGCAAGTGCCCATTGCATGACCTAAGGTGTACCTAGCAGAACAGGAGTGAAACAGGCACAGAGAATATTTCACCCAGGGGAATTCAAGTTGGAACAATAAAGGGGAGCCCAACTCACTGCTCCCTTTGAATCTGGTGGCTTAAGAGCTGAGCTAAAGGAAGTTGGAAATCTGAATAGGTGGGTGTGAATACATTCAGAAACCAATCCCAGGAAGCCTGTAAAGGCTGTGTTCATCGACAGCAGAGAGGGTGAAGGATAGGCTCCCTTACCCTATGAGAAGGATCCCAAGGGGATCAGCAACTGCCAGGCCATAGGAATGTATTGATCTAATCTCTCCAGAGGAGACAGCACACAACAAAGCTCCTGAGGACTGATTATACCTAAGCCCCACCTGCAGAAACTCAACTCCTAGAACTCTGTGGTGGCCCTATCCTGGGAGTGCATCAATGTGCAGACAAACTCCAACTGACAGTACTTTCCACCCTATCCTACATCATATATTACAGAAGCTGAGAATTACTTGAACCAGCTTCAGTCTTAGGCCACTCAAAGTGGCAGCTTTGTGAGAAACACAAAATGAGGAAGGGTTTAACAACCTTCAGCCCTTGCTCTCACACTTAGTACATAGTTCAAGAAGAATGGAAAGTCAGGCATAGACACTGACCATCTATTCTCAGATCACATCAATGGAAACCATTAGTTGATTTATTTTTATTAAGAATTTTTTCTTTATTGTTTTATGTTTGTGTGGTTTTATGTGTGTGTGTGTTTGTGCTGATTGGTCCATGGACATATATACATACCCATATTTGTTTCTTTTTTTCTCATTTTTAACATTTTTATCCGAAGACATTTTTCCTTGCTCTTTCTTTTGATGGTTAGGGGTTTTGATTAGTATATTTTGGTTTTGTTTTGTATTGTTTTTCATTTGTCCATTTCTTTTATTTCTATGCTCTCTTTTCTTCTGCTAACAGCCAAATTTTATTATTCTCTCTTTTGCTCTCCTTTTACTTTATTATTTCTATTTTTTCCTATTCTTTCATTATAACCATCACAAACTACATCTCTTCTACATTCTCTTTGTTCACTTTTTGAAACTGTAGACTCTTTTCCACCTTTCTATCACATTTTCTTTCCTCTAATTAACTGGATTTTTACTATCTTATAGAACTAATTGGTTTCTATAATCCTGTCCACCTTTACTATTACTGCTATGGATGACATACTTGACAACTGTTGTTTGCTTTAATGCTAGATATAGTTCATAGTTACTTATTGTTCTTGCTGCTGGCAATTGCAAACTCTACCATTTCTGTTTTGGTGGCAATGAACACTGTAGATGTTATAGTTGGAACCAAGTATTTAATTTAGGTCTGTATTCGTTTATACTATTGTTTGTTTTCCCTTATTCTGTGTGGTACTGGGAATGTACAATTATTTAATTTGGGTCTCTACTGGTTATTGCTATTATTTGTTTCTCCTTATTCTGTGTGGTACTAGGAACCTATAAGAACAGTACACATTCACAGAGTAGAAACTGAAGTCAACCAAAAGACACCACCTTTCTCCAGACACAAATTAATGACACTCAATCTCCAGCTATGCTTTAATATGAAGAATAGAAGAAACAAAAATCCAAACTAAGAACCAGATCCCAAGTATATATGGGTAGGGATGGGACTCCACATTCCATCTAGGGACATCTATTGCTATTGCAAAATCAGAAATAGTATCAAGGCTGTGGAACCATGCCTGGTCTCAATCCAGACCACTCTAAAAAACTTTGGCAAGTGAAAACTATGCCCCAAAAGGCCCACACATAAGCTTGGATGAGAAATCCCTTCCATAGATGCATAAAGCCCAATACATGAGTACAAGAAATAGGGAAAACACAAGCTAACCAAATATCTACTAAAGGTCATAATTCACCATCAAATAACTCCCCAAATATTAAAGTGGTTGAAATATCAGATCAGGAATTCAAAAACATCATTATAAAAATGATCCATAAATTCCAAGAGAATTCAAGAAAACTACTGAATGAATTAAGTACAAAATTAGAATAAGAAATTCAATAAGGAGATAGCAATATTGAAAAAGAACCAAACAGAAATCTTAGAAATGATAGACACAATAAATCAAATTAAATGTTAAGTTGAAAGTTTTTCTAATAGAGTAGACCATGCTGAAGACAGAATCTCAAAGCTGGAAGACAGAATGGCCAGCCTTGAACATTCAGCCACTATTAATGAAAAAGTAATAAGTAACCATGATCCGAATACACAAGAACTCTGGGATAACAGGAAGAGACTAAATTTAAGAATTATTGGAATTGAAGAAGGCTGCAGGATACAGGCTAATGGAATGGATATAGTAGAATAATAATAGAAAAGTTGCTATTATTGTTTCTACATACATTTCTAGACAAATACAATCTGCCAAAACTGAATCAAGAGGACACAGAAAACCTAAATGGCCTAATAACCGTAATGAGATATAAGCTGTAATAAAAAGCCTTCCAACAAAGAAAAGCCCAAGACCAGATGATTCTTCAGCTAAATTCTAACAAAACTTTAAAGAAGAATTAATGCCAATATTTCTCAAATTATTCCATGAAATAGAAAGGGGTGGAACACTTCCAAATTTATTTTATGATGTCAGCATCACTCTCACACCAAAACCTGATAAAGATACATTAAGGAAAAGAAAAATACTGACCAATAATATCCCTGATGACCTTACATGCAAAAATATTTAATAAAATATTAGCAAATCATGTTCAACAACATATTTAAAAGATTGTATACCACAACCAAGTAGGTTTTATTCTAGAGATGCAAGGATGGCTTAATATATGCAAATCAATAAATGTAATTCACCACATAAATAGAATTAAGGACAAAAATTACTTACTCAATAGATGCAGAGAAGACTTTCAACAAAATTCAGCACCCAATTATGATAAAAAACACTGAAGAAACTAAATTGAAGGAACTTACCTCAACATCATAAAGGCTATATATGAAAAACCCAAAGCCAACTTCATAGTAAATAGGGAAAAACTGAAAGCTTTTCCTTTAAAATCTGGGATAAGACAAGGATGTCTATTCTCACCACTCCTATTTAATATAGTGCTAGGAATTCTAGCCAACACAATTAGATAAGAGAAGGAAATAAAAGGGATAAAAATAGGAAAGTAAGAAACCAAATTATCACTGTTTGCAGTTGCCATAATTCTATAACTAGAAAATAGAAAAATAAATTAAACCCACAAAACACTGTTAGAACTAATGAACAAAATTGTCAAAGTATCCGGTTACCAAATCAACATACAAATATCAATAGTTTTTCTATATCAGCAACAAATCTGCTGAGAAAGAAGTCAGGAAGACAATCTCATTCATATGGCCTCAATAAAAAATAAAATAAAATACCTAGGAATAAATCTAACTAAGAAGGTGAAATATCTTTACAATGAAAAGTAAGAGCATTGAAGAAATTGAATAAGACCTCAGAATATACGAAGGCCTCTCATGTTCATAGATAGGCAGAATTAATAGTTAAAATTGCCATATTACCAAAAGCAATATACACATTCAATGCAATCCCCATCAAAATACCATGGACATTCTTCACAGAACTAGAAAAAACTAGTCCTAATGTTCATTTGGAAGAATAAGAGACTCAGAATGGCCAAAGTAATTTTAAGCCAAAAAACAAAATGTTGGAGACATCACAATCATAGTGTAGAGCTATAGTAACAAAAACCACATGGTACTGGCATAAAAATTGACACATAGAGGAATGGTACAGAATAGAAGACACAAAGACAAACTCACACAGATATAGTCATCTGATCATTGACAAAGGTGCCAAAATTGTACATTGTAGAAAAGATTGTCTTTTCAACAAATGGTGCTGGGACAGCTATTTATTCACATGTAGAAGAATGAAACTAGAACCTTACTCTGGCTGCTGTGGGGAGCTCCCCACTCTCACCCTCCATAAAAATCAACTCAAAATGGATCAAAGAACTTAGAATTAGTCCAGAAATTATGCAACCCCTAAAAAACATGTAGGGTCAACACCCTAGCTTTTAGGCACAAGAAATGGCTTTGTCAATAAGACCCCTAAAACTCAGGAAATAGTGCCAAGAATTAATAAATGGGACAGCATCAAATTAAAAAGCTTCTGCACAGCAAAGCAAACTATTAGAGATGTAAAGAGGACCCATAGAATGAAAGAAAATTTTTGCTAGCTACCCTTCTGTCAGAGGATTATTATCTAGAATATATAAATAGCTCAAAAAACTTTACACTCAAAAAAATAAAATAACCCAATTAATAAACGGGCAAATGAACTAAACAAATACTTCTTAAAAGAAGAAATACAAATGGCCAATAAATACATGAAAAATGTTCAACATCTTTAGCAATTAGGGAAATGCAAATCAAAACTACACTGAGATTTCATCTCACACCAATTATCAATACAAATAATAATAAAAACTGGATGTGATGTAGAGAAAAGAAAACTTTACACTGTTAATGCAAGTGTAAGTTAGTACCACTGGTATGAAAATCAAAATGAAGGCTCCTCAAAAGACTCAGCTTAGAACCACCATATGATGCAGTTATACAACTCCTCAGTATTTATTCTGAAAAATTAAAGTTATTTTACTAGAGTGGTACATGCTTGCCCATATTTATAACAGCACAATGCACAATAGCCAAACTATGGAACCAACCTATGTGTCCATCAACAGATGAACAGACATAGAAAACATGCTATATATACACAACGGAGTTCTATTCAGGCATAAAGAAAAATTAACATTATGGCATTTGCCTAAGGAGAAAGAATGGAACTAGAGACCATCATGTTAATTGACATAAGTCAAACTCAGAAGGTTATGGGTCATATGTGTTTTTTTTTCTCATAAAAAAGTAGAATTTAAAGAGGAAAAGGAAAACAAAGGTGGAGGTAGATCTCATGAAAACCAAAGGGAGATCAGTAGAGGAAATGGACCAAGGGATGAAAGAGAAGTGGGAGGGAGGGAAGAAGTGCTGGGGATTGATATTGGCCAAATTATACTATTATGTGTATGTACAAATACGTAACAATAAATCCCACCAAAATGTACAAGTATAATGCATCCATTAAAAAATGTGGGGGGAAAAACTTTACCCACCAAGGCTAAGCGACCAAGAAGGATTAAGACTGAGCAGAACCTGAGGCTTGGGATTAAAATGACAGAGTGAAAGGTTATGATCATCATAGATAAATAATTACACTGGAGCTGCCTACCTTCGCTTTCCTGCAATCAAAGATGGATTATCTAATAGCCTTCAGCTGGAGTAAAGGTCAGAATCTGATTTTAAAGGAAGAAGAAGAATGGCTGAAAGACCAGAGACTGAGGAATAAAATGGAGGTGAACAAATAAGACAGAACATTGACCAATGTAGGTTGTTCACTTTTAGTCTTGAATGCATAGAAAATCCTACAATGTAAGTTGAGATATTTAGAAATATTATTTGAATCCAAAATACCATGATGCTGGCAGGGCACTGTGTTTGTTTTGGTCACCAATCTGTTTCCGAAGCAGTAGTAGTGCAGAGCAGGCTTTGGAAAATGGGTGTTGAGTGGATGATTGAATTTATTGATAACACTTGGCAAACATATCCAGGTAAAGGAACAAAATTAGTAGGAAAAAAAGATCCAGAAAAATAAATTATTTTAGCTTTAATTTTAAAAGACAATGTTATGGAACTTGCTCACAAAATGAAGATCTGGTAAAGGGAATGGTTCCAAAAGGAAAGGATTTTCTGAAACAAGAATACACAGGCTGTGAATCATACATGCCAAAGCCCGCAGTTCACTAACATATTTTCCCTAGTTGTTACGACAATGCATGCCTTTGAGTATAATTAATCTAAAAGGCACAGAGACCAGATGATCATCCTCTGTATGATATGTGCTGATACAGATTTGGCTTTAATGCTTAGCTTTGTATTTTAGCACACAGGTCTGTTAGGAGATATTTGACATAATGAAGACTTAATTGTTTCAATATTTTGTAAATTTTAAGAATTAAAAACATAAATAGTAATCTATATTTCTTAAACTATTGCCTTCACAAATACTCTTCGTTTCTGCCAGCTCATTTGTCAGTGGGAAGAACTGTCTATAGGCAAGATCCGTGCCTAACAGAGGCATGTAAGATGAGTAACCCAGGCCCAGGGAGCTGACAGGATTTACTCTGGACCACCCGATCAGAGGCAGAGGGGGAGCTAGAATTTTGTGTGCCTGGCCCAGACCAGCATTCTTTCCAGAACCCCACACAGACAGATCTGAAACCACAGTCGAGTCCCATTTGCAAGCTTGGCTATGGCCACGCTGCACAAACGTTCAGTCTGGTGGTTTAAACACCACTTGGCTTTAGTGCAGAGCTCCGGCCCAGTGACCCAGTGCTGAGTTTCAGAGCACTGTGGACATCTGAGTTTGAATCCTAAGGCAGTGCTGCCCTTTTCCAGAATAGTAGGCACTGGCATCCTGGAGTGTGCTTTTGTTCAGAGAAAGTAATTGCTCTGAGGTCAAAAGGGAGCATCTTAGCCATAGATTTCTAAGGCCCTGGTTCTGAGTGAGAGTATCTAGAGACACCAAGCAATTCATCCTTTGGATAAGCAACATAGGAAACTGCATGTAGCCACTCCAAGGTGACTTTCTGAAGGACTTTGAATTTTTTTTTCTATGAAATAAAAATACACTCATTTCTTTATCACTTTGTTACATGTCCCAGAAATCTAATTTGATATGATTTTATGATGGAAAGCCTGTTTTATCCTACACCAGGAGAATCAGGTTTTTCCTCCTCTGCCAGCTGTGAAACTTTAATCAAACTACTTGCTTTTCCTAAGCTTCAGTTTCCTCATTAAAAAAAAAAAAGTAAAGATTTCTTCCAATTTTGAGATAATATTACTTGAATGTTTTAAATATTGAGATGTGATTGAGATACGTTTTCAAAGTTAAACCTGGGAAATACCTAAAACATAAAAATAAGTCATATGGTAATACCTGTCAAAAAACTGGAGGTTAGTAGAAATACATTTGGAAGTTCAAGTGTTCATATCTTTTTTTCTTCCCCCACTCTGAGGTTTCTTGAGTCCTTATTCATTTACTCAAGAAAGCTTAATTTAGAATTGGCCTGATTCAGTGTCTTTAGGATTGGTTAGGATAGACCTAAGTACTACTTAAATGCCACCTTCTATTTCCTGGGCAAGAGTGCCTGGGCTGGCAGGACCCCACAGCCCAGCAGGGCAGCAGTGGTTGTGGGAGGAGCAGCAAGGGGCTGCTGTTTCAGCCTCTGAAATTAGTGCCTAGAGAGCTGGAAATTCCAGTAGTCTCTGATCAGATGGTCCGGAACTGGAAATAACAGGAGTGAGAAGTTCATGAAAGAGAAGGCTGCAATCCCAAGGGAAATTTTCACAAGAGCCCACCACTGCACTCTGCTTTCAGCAGGAAGGAATCCTGCCCCGCCCCTCCCTGGCTCTCCACCTCCAGATCCGCCTTCTCCTGGCTGTTAATATTAACACAAGACCACAGGGCACCTGCACACAGACTCACTCAGTGTGAACAACAGCACGTCCTCATTCCAGCCTGCTCTCTTCTCTTCCACCCTCCTCTTCCCTCTCACTTACCTTTCTGCTGTTGTCATCCCCCCTTCTTTATGCATGTAATCCCTCCAATACAATATCTAACCCAGAGATTCTCATACACTTTTGGAGCTGTCAGGAAGGGAATAAAGCCAAAGCAAAATGCATAAACTGTTCTTTTTGTTTCTACGTTACCAGAGGAGAGGATTTAATTTGTATAGAAGTTGTTGTTGTCCTGCTCTCTGAGAAGGCCCCAGATAAAGTCTACAACTAGGCAGATAGAGCAGCCGTGTGTACAGTCTGCAGCCCTTAAAGCATCTGTGAGACTCCTCTCAAACTCCAACATCTCGTGGTCACTCATCAATGATTGATTACATGACTTGTGAAAGTGGAATCTTCAAATATCAAGGGGAGAATCATATAGTACATGATATATAGTACATGTCAGTACAAATAGTCTGTTTTTGCTGAAAATACCTTTTCTTTTTGGAAGTAAAATAAATAAAGATATCTAAATTGATATTTGAAATTGTTATACAATGAACTCTATCTGCAAACTAGAAGCTAGTGATTCCTGACAATAAGGCAAGGAACTGATATAAATATGAAGACACTGATAGTCTGTTACTCAGACGTTTAACTGACAAGTAAGAGGAAGGCCTGGGTTATCTACATCAGGATAAAGGACTGGGGAGAAGATTAACCAGAGTCAGTGTTTGAGAAGGGGAATACCAGTTAACATCGGTTAATTGACCTTAACTACTTTGACAGTGTTACTCTTAAACATAACAGAGGGGGCTGGGGCTGCAGCTCAGCACCTGCCTTGTACGTGTGACTCCCTGGATTCGATCCTCAGCACTACATAAAAATAAATAAATAAAATAAAGGTATAGTGTCCATCTACAACTAAAAATATTATTAAAAAAAAAGAGTGACAAGGACAGTAGGTAAATCCATTCTTAACAACCTTTAAGCTGTGCTATGCATTCAGTAAAGTAGAATAATCTTTATTTTTTATATATTATTTAAATGGCAATGGGAAGCTAGTCAAATATTGAAGGATCTCTAGTCACAACTCAGCCATGTCAAATATCTCATTTTATTCACACCAGCCCTGCCTGTTCATGGCCACCAAGCCATTAAATGTTTGCAAGCATGGTACATCCTCTGTTCCAAGTGCCTTTTCTTCTCCAGAGTGCTGTGCACTGGTAACCATTCTTCCAAGCCAACTCAAATGTGCTTTGTGATTTGTGATGCTTGTTTACTACAGACACCCCTAAACAGAGTTGTGAACCTTTTCATAGGGGGTAGGAGGTTGCACAAAATTGATTTTCTTTCCTCTTACAGAGTTCATCCCATTATATTATAAATACATATACACATGGTGCCTCTCTTCAGGTTCTCTTCCCCCAGAACTCCCAGGACTCAAGTTCAATGGGGGCAGAAGCCATTTCTCAGTGATCCTCATGTCACTCGCACAGGTCTCACACATTGTAAGTGTCCGATAGATACTGAAACATTTCAGCTGAGAAAAGCAACCGAAGGGAAGTTAGAGATGAGGCTGGAGATAGCAGGGGCCCTGCAATAAATTCACAAAAGTCCATGGGTGTGGGAGGGGGTGTGGTTCTCAACTCTTTAGTACATTAATTGATACATAAGTGGTAAGTAAGTTATGTGCTCATGGTGTGAAATTTTGAAGATTATTTTATTGAGCATAAAGGAAAGAATTTTTCATAATCATTTAGAAGAAAAAAAAAAAAGACCAGGGAACCATTCTCGAACCTGCCTCAATGCTAAGAAAAGAAAAGGTTTACTGTCTGAAGTCTCAGATAAGGACTAATTCCCCTTAGTAGAATCTGGGTTAATGCAAAAGCTCCAAGTTTCAGGAATGGGATATTTGGAAAAGAAGAAAAAAAAAAAGCAGCAACTTTCAGTGGAGCAGTGATGAGTACCTCACAAACATAAAAGAAGTGTAATCTCTAGTTCTCTGCCTTTTTAAAGAAGGCTTGCCTATGCTTCCACCCTGCATAATTAATGTAATGATATGAGGAGCGACTACTTCTAGCTTCCCAGAGCTGACAAGGTAGGGGACTGACCAGGGGACTGGGAAAAGCTGACTGTTACCCCACAGGTTCTGGGAACCCATCTGTCTCCTCTGTATGACTTCACACAAGTTGAACTTGAGTCTAGAGACACAATTTCACAAGACAATTTCACAAGAGATGAAACTTAGAATTTTTCACAGAAGGGAAAATAAAACACCGTCCGTGTCTGGGCAAGAATGCAGAGGCAGACATAACATGTGTTTATGAACACAGGGAATGATGACTTCCGTATGTTCGGAGAAGGCAGAAATGCATTTATTTTTCTTTGCAATTATCTCTATATGTATTTTTGATGTACGGGAGTGTGTGAGCCCTGACACAGTAGCCAAATAAAGGATAAAATTAAAAAGATAGTAAAAGGAAAGTAAAAGTACCCCACTCTCCCCTGAGGCGAGATAAGTGAGACTGTGAAGGGGAAGAGACCAGCAGGCTGAACTATCCACTGAGAGGAGCAGGCTTTGCTCTCTGTCCAGCAGAGCAACTCTAACAAGTACCCAGACAGAACCTGAGAGGGAAGACTTCAGGCCTTCTGTTTGGAAACTCACTCTGAGAAGACACAGCCGCAAAGACTGCTGGGTCAGCAGAGGACAGGAGGAAGAGCAGGTTTGACGGGATTGGCATTTTGCTGCTGACAGCTATGTTGTACTCTGTGCTACTGCAAGGCTTAAGGGAGGCAGCACAAAAGGGCATTGATGCTCTCTTGGCACTGTCTGAATGAGAGAAAGTTGTGTGCAGGGCCAGCAGGCGGGCAGAATGAATGGCATCATTTAGAGCCAGAAGTCAAGCAGAAGGGATGGGGCAGGAACATTTTCATTTCTGTGTTCTATCCACACAGTCCCTAGAATTGTTCCTCATACACTTGGGAACTTGGTCAATATTAGGAAGAAGGAAAGAAGCACACTTAGAAACATGAAGTACCACTGGAAAAGACTAAATATGGGTAGAAAGGGAAAAAGAGGGGGGCATATTTCTTTTGAAGTCTGTGAGTTTTCAGCTCATTTGGAAAGCTGAATCTGATTTTTGCACTACTTCTTTATTTTAGGACACTAAACAGGCAAGATTGAGTGAGTAGGTGCAGCAAATAACATATTTTGTTTGCTTGCTTGTTTGTTTTCTAATGGAAGGAAAGAGGAAAAAAAAGTAAAGTCCAGAACTTCAAGCATTACTGAAATTCTATGTTATTAATGAACCAGGGGCCTGAAAGGCAAGAAGCTCATTAGTGGCTTCTGTGAAGTCTGGGGTACTTGATGGTAGAAGGAAATGGAAAAGCTGCCAGTTAACAGCAGGAACATCTAAATCATCACACTTAGGAGGAGAACTGGAAAAACAAGACAGCATTTCACCCTCTGCAGAAAAATAATAGTGAAAGAAAGCCTTCATTGAGTACATATATGGAATGTCTTAAGTCAGGCTGCTAAATAAACAGCTGATGTTGATGAAGGCAAGAAGATAAACAGGCATTCATAATGGTCAGAAGGGCCCAGAGCAGTGGCTGTGGGCTACAGGACACTTGCAATTCTAAATCACATACCCAGGGAGTACTGACCCAGAAATAATTATCTGATTGCCCCTTCAGTCTGTGGCAAATATTAGGTTAAGCAGTTTTTAATATAACACAGGGTAGCAGGTCATATCAAGCAAGGAACTAAGATTTATTAAATATCTACCCAGGTACAAGGTACTAGGCTTGTCTTTGGAGGATATGGGAACATCCCACCTCTCAATGCATGTCCCATGAATTTGAAAAAAAAAAATGTGATTTAATCATGTAAAAGGCTAGCAAACAGTGCAGATACCAGCTTTGCATCAAAGGGCTAAATGATGATAAATGTTCCAAGGGTTGAAAGGAAGGTAAGATCACCAGGATGTGAGGTGCTTAATTGGACTATTCAGAGAGGAAAGCACATTTGAGCTGAACAGCATTCACAAAGCAATTGTAGCCTGCAGATTTTTAGTTGTGGCTCATTTATGGTAACAGAGTGCCTAATAGTCCCTCAGAGGTACTTAGTATTTCAATTCCAGGTCTGCTATATATTTCTGGCGAGTTATTTTACTTCTGCACTCAGCTCATAAATGAAATAGGGATAACACTACTCAGCATACACTATGGAGAGAATTAAACACAATCATTAATCAGCTGTGCTATTCTTCCCCTCTGATCTCGACTGAACCCCGGATCCCACAAAACCTCAGGCAGCCAGCCATTCCTAATCAAACGGAATTCTCAGAGAGACTCAATAGATATACTTTTTCAGTTTATCAAGGGTTTTTATAACTACCGATGACAAAGTTAGGTAGATAGATTAAAAACTACTGGTTTTAAAGTTTATAACTCATTTTGGACTCCTAAATTATCCTTTTGTTTGATTAATACTTCTCAAACCCCACTGGATCATCCCCATTAGTTAAAATTTCTTCAATTCCTGGTTGTTCTCATAAATAAAAATTTGGGATTCAAATACCATGTATGTTTTCATCCCGAGGGATGGATGACAAGCAGCAGACTGGTGTAAGATTATTGTGTAGCATGTCATAAGGTGCAAGGCCACTAACTCTTATGTGGAATAACTGTAAGCTGGGCTTCCTCCACTTCAGACTTCCTTTCAGATGAGGAGACTGAGACCACATTTGCCCCCAGCTGCTTTAATTGCTCCCCTCCGCCATTTAGCTAGTTTTCACTCAATGGGCAGAGTCAGTCTAGGAGCTACCAAATATTAAATGGGAAAAGAGTCTTACAGGTGATTTAGTCCATTCTCCCATCTGAGGTATGGTTTCCTGTCACTGAAGCCCACCTTCTGAGGCAGAATGAAAGTTGCCTAGCTTATTTGTTTATTAAGTTGGAATGAAAAACATGTTCATCACATGAACTAACGTGAAGCTGGCTGAAACAGCCAACCCCATGGAAGACAGAGAACCCCCTGGTCAGTGATCTTCTGTAGGGAAGCCATTGGCTGGCGGTATAATTCAGTGCAATATTACATTTGTGTTCAGTATTGTAGTACTCTGGGAGGCAAGGCTAACAAATCCCTAAATTGGGATGAGTAAAAGAAAGGAGGAATATGAAAATAGTTGAGACTAAACATGCCTGCATTACATGGTTCAAAAGGCACGTTTGTGACACAAGAACACCCAACCCTAGAAATGGCAAGACGTTGGAGTGGCAGCTGGCCTGGATGACAGTTCCCTCCAGACTGGTTAATGGGAAGATTATGTGTTGTGTCCACCTTCGTGATGGAGGGAATCTCAAGGGCTCGCCAACGAAATGCTGATGAGGTACTCGGCTGCAGACCATTATTTACCTCCTTTGATTCGCTAAAGTATAAATAATCAAAATGATACATAAATTTAATTGCTGGTGTCATGTAGTTATTTTTGAGGAACAGCCACAAATCTGAGATCTAGTATTTAACAAACAACTCAGGCTACCTACTCAGACTAAACACATAGTGTGTTTTCCAGGCTGTAATTTTATAAAAACAAAATGTCTTTAGAGAGAGAACAAGCTAGTACTATTGCTTTAAAAATCACTTTAGGAAAAGTCTCCTTACTAAACTAAAATAAAACGTAGACAATCTAATCCATTTTGCTGGCTGGCCCTGATCCGCCCTGTTGTGCCATGTTATTACCTTCATTTCACTGACATCCCACACGAAAGTCTTCCCTCCAGCAAGCTCCTGGAGCAGATAAACTCCTCTCTCTTTCTGATGGGGCTTTGTTTCTCTAAGAGCAGAGGTTTGCAGACATTTTGCCTTTGGGACCCTTTTACCCACTTAAAAATCATCCAGACTCTAAAGACCTTTTGTTTCATGTGTTTTAGCTTTTGGTACTCACTGCCCTGGAAATTAGACATGTTTTTATAAAAATACGTCTCAAAAAAATAAATATTTGTAAGGAAAGTGGCATTCTTTCACATTTACAAATCACTTTAATATGAGAATGAACAAGGCTAGATTCTCATATCTACATCCCCACACAATCTGTCGCAATGTGTTGTTTGTTTTAACTGAAGTATATGAAGAACATCCAGTCTCACACAGAAACATAGAAAGAAAAGAGGAAAGTTTTCTAACGAACTTCTCAGAGAATTATAGATACTCATCTTCCATTCTACCAAAACTCAATGATAAGTAATTTCTTGAATTTCTTAGTTGCAACGTGGAATCTAAAAAATTTTCAATGAAACTTTTGGATTCTGTTTCACTAAAATCCATCGATGTATCTTAGAATTTGAATGAATCTTTTGCTCATAGGCTGTATATTGATCATTTATTTCAATGAGATCACAGTCTCACTGAAAAGTCTTAAAGTATAGGTATGCTTTTAAGCTTGTGCTAGATGCAACTTTTTCACAATTGTGGATTTTGGTTCAAAAATTGCACTTTATTGTTAACAACAAATATATATATATTCAGTTATTTTTCCCTAGCATTTGTTCAATTATTTTTTCACATCAAACAGTAGTCTGCCAATGTTGCAACAAGGTTTAGTGATGGGCACATCTCACACAACTACGAGAACACTCAATCATTGCACTTATGACCCAAAAAGGATCACTTTCATTCATTTTTGAGAAAACATGTAACCAAGTATGAATGGCAAGTTTTGACTGGCAGAATTCTTTCAACTAAAATTGGTGCTCCATGAAAAAAGTGGCTGATTCAGCTTACAACCCCAATAATCATAGAAGTACTTCCCTGGAGATAACCATTATGCTTTGGTGCAGAGCAGAGTAATTTATGTGTACTTCCCATAGCACACTAAAAAGATGTATACTCAAGAGTCAAGATAATAAATTCAGTAATTTTTGTGCCACTTAACCAAGGACATTAAGGGAGAGTACACTTTAAAATTTGTTATTTATTTATTAATTTTACTGTAAATATTTTATGACAAAAACAAAAAGGCTGTTAGTATAATCTGGAGCCACTGTCTTGATTTAAGCCACCAGCAGTTTTATTCATGTCCCTTGTTCCTTGTGAGTGCAAATACAACACAGGGGAAAATGCAAATAGTTTCATAGCATTGTTATGAAATAGTTTTGACCTCGAAAACACCCTGAATGTGTCTCAGGGACTGGCAGAGGTTCACAGAACATAGATTCAGAGTTCCTGTCATAGAGTATTTTGATAAATTTTGCAAGCCAAAAGTCACTAAGTGACTCTGGAAGTCTAAAAAGCAGGAATACACAAATTGATAGTGACAACTACATTTTTTTCCTCAAGTGATTTATAATACAGTCATATGCCACAAAATATTTTTCAGTTGATAATGAATCACATATATGATGGTGGTCTCATAAGACCATAATGGTGCTGGAAAATTACTACTAGTGACATCAGAGCCGTCACAGTGTAATGTGTGACTCAAAAGTTTACCCTGATGCTGGTGAAAACAAGCCTACTCTGCTTCCAGTCCCATGAAAGTCTAGTGCATATGATTAACTATGTGCAATGCATAACAACTATGTTATAATAATTATTAATGCATAACAACTATGTTAGGTACTTGGTACACTGACCTTTTCATCATAATTTCAGGGTGAATTCCTTCTACCTTATTTTTTAAAGTTTTCAGTAAAAAGTAGGTCGAATTATAATGGCAGTGGCCTTAAATCTGGTGTTTACTGTAACTCCTGATTGCATCAAGAAGAGACATCAAATGATGGACCTATACCATGAAGGTCTGTGCAACACTCTGCATGTTCACATAATAACAAATTGTCTAATGAAGTAGTTCGCAAAATGTATCTCTGTCAGTGATATGTATCTATAAAGCCAATAAAAATATCAAGATACATAAATGATACATTCTCAAAATAAAAACCCACTCTTCTTTTACTAGTTTATTTTAGTTTTACATAACATTAGGATTCATTTTGACATAATGGTATAAGCATGGAATAAAATTTGCTCCAAGTTGGTTCCCAGTGCTTCCCCTATCCCTTCACTCCTTCCTCTCCCTGATCTTTACTGATCTTCCTTCTATATATTTACTTATAGATTTACTTATATTTACTTTTAAAAAAACAGTGCATTATGGACATACATAAAGGTGAAATTCACTGTGGAATATTCATAAAAGATCTAAAACCACCATACTGTAGGGATGCAGCCACATCAATGTTTAGCAGCACAATTCACAATAGCTAAGCTATGGAACCAGCCTAGATGCCCTTCAACAGATGAATAGATAAAGAAAATGTGGTAAAAATACCCAATAAGAGCTGGAGTTGTGACTCAGTGTTAGAGTGCTCACCTAGCAAGCGTGAGGCACTTGGTTCAATCCTCAGCACCACATAAAAATGAAATAAAGATCCTTGGCCCATTTGTTGATTGGGTTATTTGTTATCTTCTTGTCTAATTTTTTGAGTTCTTTGTATACTCTGGATATTAGGGTTCTATCTGAAGTGTGAGGAGTAAAAATTTGTTCCCATGATGTAGGCTCCCTATTTACCTCTCTTATTGTTTCTCTAGCTGAGAAAAAACTTTTTAGTTTAAGTAAGTCCAATTTGTTGATTCTTGTTATTAACTCTTGTGCTATGGGTGTCCTATTAAGGAATTTGGAGCCCGACCCCACAATATGTAGATCGGAGCCAACTTTTTCTTCTATCAGACGCAGAGTCTCTGATTTTATATCAAGGTCCTTGATCCATTTTGAGTTAACTTTTGTGCATGGTGAGAGGAGAGGATTCAGTTTCATTTTGTTGCATATGGATTTCCAGTTTTCCCAACATCATTTGTTGAAGATGCTATCTTTCCTCCATTGCATGCTTTTAGCCCCTTTATCAAATATTAGATAGTTGTAACTTTGTGGATTAGTCTCTGTGTCCTCTATTCTGTACCATTGGTCCACCCGCCTGTTTTGGTACCAGTACCATGCTGTTTTTGTTATTATTGCTCAAATAACCCAATCAACAAATGGGCCAAGGACCTAAACAGACACTTCTCAGAGGAGGACATACAATCAATCAACAAGTACATGAAAAAATGCTCACCATCTCTAGCAGTCAGAGAAATGCAAATCAGAACCACCCTAAGATACCATCTCACTCCAGTAAGATTGGAAGCCACTATGAAGTCAAACAACAACAAGTGCTGGCGAGGATGTGGGGAAAAGGGTACTCTTGTACATTGCTGGTGGGACTGCAAATTGGTGAGGCCAATTTGGAAAGCAGTATGGAGATTCCTTGGAAAGCTGGGAATGGAACCACCATTTGACCCAACTATTGCCCTTCTCGGACTATTCCCTGAAGACCTTAAAAGAGCGTACTACAGGGATACTGCCACATCAATGTTCATAGCAGCACAATTCACAATAGCAAGACTGTGGAACCAACCCAGATGCCCTTCAATGGATGAATGGATTAAAAAATGTGACATTTATACACCATGGAGTATTACGCAGCACTAAAAAATGACAAAATCATGAACTTTGCAGAGAAATGGATGGCACTAGAGCAGATTATGCTTAGTGAAGCTAGCCAATCCCTAAAAAACAAATACCAAATGTCTTCTTTGATATAATGAGAGCAACTAAGAATAGAGCAGGGAGGAAGAGCAGGAAGAAAAGATTAACATTAAACAGAGACATGAAGTGGGAGGGAAAGGGAGAGAAAAGGGGAATTGCATGGAAATGGAGGGAGACCCTCATTGTTATACAAAATTACATATAAGAGGTTGTGAGGGGAATGGGAAAATAAACAAGGTGAGAAATGAATTACAGTAGATGGGGTAGAGAGAGAAGATGGGAGGGGAGGGGAGGGGGGATAGTAGAGGATAGGAAAGGTAGCAGAATACAACAGTTACTAGTATGGCAATATGTATAAATGTGGATGTGTAACTGATATGATTCTGCAATCTGTGTTTGGGGTAAAATTGGGAGTTTATAACTCACTTGAAGCTTATGTATGAAATATGATATGTCAAGAGCTTTGTAATGTTTTGAACAACCAATTAAAAAAATAAAAAAAAAATGAAATAAAGATATTGTGTATCCACCTACAACTAAAAAATAAATATTAAAAAATACACAATGAAATTTTACTCAAGTATGAAGAAAAATGAAATTATGGCATTTGCTGGTCAATGGATGTAACTGGAGACTATCATGTTAAGTGAAATAAGTTAGACCCAGAAAGTTAAGGTCTTAATGTCTTTTCTCATATGTGGAAGCTAGAGTAAAATAAAGGGGGGATGTGAAAGGGGGTTTTGTAAAAATAGAAAAGAAACCTGCTCTTCTTGATCCATTATTTTGCCCATAACTTTTGGTTACTTAGATTTCTTTGTGCCTAAGATCATGCAACTGTAAAATGGAAATGATAATAGCTCTTAAAAATCTTTGATTTTTTATGCAATTGTAAGACTTTCATTGAGGGCATTTATGACTAATGAACATAAAGTTATTTGCAATACTTTTGTGAGATAACAACATAATGGCACTTCTCTTTATTAAAGGGTTGGACTTCAAATGCTATTTGATAGTGTCTTTCTGAAAGAATTTTAAAGATAAACAATACTGACAAGGCAAAAACTGAAATGAACCTTAAGATTAATACCCGCTACATTTTTATCTAACATAGGACAAGGGAAATTCTTGAAGTTATGGTGAAGAAGGTTGTTTTTCATTACATAGCCTAATATTTTAATGACTGAATGGCATAAAATATTACTCTTAATATGCTTTGACATTTTCCTTTATTAGAAAATATTTTCAAATAGCTAAGGAACAGCACCATTAGTAAAAATATTTAATTTTGCAGAATATTACTCCGGGTGTCAGCTGGCACAGGATGAGACAGTCTGTTTAGTATGAATTCCTAAGGCTGAATGAAGGTTTTGAATTTGAATGAAGGTTCACAGACTTCACAAAAATATTGCCTTCCTTCTGGCAGGAGCTTTGAGAAATACCTCTGCCAGTGTTGACACAGTTTTAGGAGGGCTCCATGGTGTATAATCAGATTAGCCTATTTTCTTCCAAGTGCCTGACTCCTGAGTCCACATATGGAAGTGGTTCTCTGAGAGTAGCAGCAATGAAGCCTATACTTCAGGAGTTCCTTCAGTCAGAAATAATCAAAGTCTAATAAAGGCAGTCCATCTGAGAGATGCTGGGTTTCAGATGGGATCTCATTTTAACAGGTTTGAGCATAGGGAGGAAGACTTGGGTTCTTCTAGTTTAACAGTGTTTGAAAATCAATCCTCCCTGTCCCATTCATCTGAAACCTATAATACATCTATATGAGTTTTGGGCAGAGTTGAAAATTAGGTATAGGAGGTAGGTGTATGCAAAATGTGGCTACATCCCCTTCTGGATCTCTGCTATGTGATCTTGAGCTGTGATTGACCTTGAAATGGAGCAAAACCAAGCAAAGGAAAGGCCTCCCAGGGACTGAGGGTTTGTATCCAGGTGTCTGAAGAGTGGTCATGTGCGAGCATGGGTAATGATGTATCATCTGAGCAGTTTATGCATGTTGAGTCATTGAGAGGTATAAATTGAACAGAACAGTGTGATGAAGAGCTGTGAATCACAGAAATCAATGAGTAGAAAACAACATCTGTCTAAAGACAGACTATCAACCAGAAAGTCTTAATGTGAAGTTACTGTGTGCTTACTTCTGTGTTACACTCTGATCATTGGATGCAATGTTCATTTAAACAACAATGGTTTATGTAGACCATAGGCTAAGAAGAAGCCACCACAAGGGACAACATGTCCTACCAAGGAAGGATGACTAGTGGGCAGGATGCTCCTAGCTATAAGAAGGAAATAATACAAAATGTTGCCACACACCTTAGCAGCAGCAACATCAAGTAAGTGAATAAGAAAGTAGATGAGTAGACAAAGGGTTCAAGAAGAATTCATTAGTAAAAAAAAAAAAAAAAAAAAAAAGGAAATGTGTGCAATTTGCATAGGTACTGTAATGGACAATACCCTTTATCTTTTAGTTTCTGTAGCCCCTTGAGTTCAGCTTAATCCTCTCATAAAGTGACAGCTGGAAGTAGTATTTCACTTTTATAACTTTCAGAACATTTCTCGCAGTCAAGTATCTGGTGTTGTGCCCATGTTTGTTTTTGCACCTCCTTGTGCTACACAGCAACCCTGCCTTCTTCAAGCCAAGGCCAAGACAGAGCCTGAGAAGCGAGTTCCAAAAGGCGGAGAGTGCCAGATTCCAGATATAAGAAGCCATCCCTCTTTTCTTTCCTGGTGACAAGGAAAGTGATTTCTCTGCAGTGTGACATTTCAAGTCATGCCTAACTTTTGTTAGAGATAAGCAAGCTGCCAGCCCTGAAAAAATTGGGAGGACACAGTATTCAAGAGCCCAAGAAATGGTTAGGAGGCTTATTCCTTATGTACTTGTACAGCTCTGGTCAGAGCCAACCGCTCTCAATCTCCTTTTCTTCTTTCCTGTGGTGTCTGGACAGTCCAAGGAGGTGGGAAAAAGAGAAAAAGCAAAACTGCAAGAATAAAGCGGAGGTTAATTGATAGAATAATAGAACTAGTTAGACTTTCCACGAAACAGAGTGAGAACAAAAGCGAAAGACTCTTAGATCATTACAGAAATGCTAAAATTAAGGTGATCATTAAAGGAAAAGTTGTGAAAGATTTTTATTAAGATTCAAACATAAAATTTAGATATTTACCTCTTAAATATATTGGCTTCTTTTTCACTGAATTAACAAATTCTTTAACAACTTTGCCTTCTCCTTTAAATATAGCAAAAGTAAGTTATAGAGAGAATTCTAAGAAACAGAATTCTGGAGAATCAATAGCCAGAGTCTCACAATTTCTCATTCTCTCCTCATTCTTACCATTAGCAACAGATTTCACGTCATCTCTGAGAAATAAAAAATGCCCACTCCCTCCCATTCTAATTACTCTCTGCAGCTGTTGTATACCATGACCTAATTAAAGATCTATAATGGTTCCCAAAAGTTCTTAAGTTAAAAACAAAGTTCATAGTCAGGTATGGTGGCGACACCTGTAATCCCAGCAGCTTGGGAAGCTAAGGCAGGAGGATCATGAGTTCAAAGTCAGTCTCAGCAAAAGCAAGGCGCTAAGCAACTCAGTGAGAACCTGTCTCTAAATAACATACTGGGGATGTGGCTCAGTGGTCGAGTGCCCCTGAGTTCAACCTCGGTATCAAAAAAAAAGTTCATAATCGACTTTTCAGGCTTATCAGCTTTACATTCACTCATCAGCATTTTATTTCTTAACTAATATGTGTCAGGCATTTGCTAGATATAGAGAATAAAGAGATGAAAGATGGGCTTACAGAATTGAGCAAAACACAGTGTTGGAGGAGAAACTGACCCATACCTTCCACCAAGCAGTGTCATTAGTACTGTGGACCTCAGAGAAAAGACCTCTAAAACACAAAGTTGAAGAGTTTGGTAGTTTTCTGAAAGATATAATGACTAGGTTGATTTTTAAATAAAAAGTAGACATCAGCCAGATGAATAAAGTCCAAGGGACAAAATGCACAAAAACAAAGAGAATTGCAGAAAAAAGCACAGGCGAACTGGAATCAGGCATGTGGTAGGTGACAAGACCAGACTGTTAGTATAAACAGCCCATTAAGAGCCCTGCAAAGGGTTTAGATTATAATTTTAATGTAATGAGGTTACATTTAAGATTTTGAGTAAAAATGATAGGAACATGATACATTTTCTCTTTTAGAAAGATTTTTTTTTTCAAACACAGAGAATGGATTGATATAGGAAGACCAATCCAAAGATTCTTAGAGAAACCTGGAAGGCAAACATGAGGACTTAAATGGTTGGTTTTCATGGGAGAGAAGTCAATGTGGAAGGAAAGATATAGGGAGATGAAATTTAGAAACAAAATTTTAGTATCTGGTTACAAATTGAATTGGGGCACCATGAATGAGGGAGGAGAAATCCAATATGACTCCCAGCTAATGATTTTGTGACTTTAAAGAATCAACAGTTCTGGGGACAGTAAGAAGCTCACTTGGAGGTGGGATGATTCTTTTGAAGGACCCTTCTCTGTACAAGTCCACATTGGAGAGTAGGTAGTGGGGCAAGAAGAACTACTGGAAGTCATCAGCATCTTGGTTACAAATATATTCATTAGAACAGCAAAATGAATGAAAGGGGAAGGAAGAGAGGAGAACATCATGCCATCTTCGAAGAAGACATTGGGTTTGGAGAACATTCTCTTACTTGCTGACTCTGATAGCTTTAACCACAAGGGCTCCTTAACACCTGTTATTGCTCCTAACAACTTCAACCACAATTGTTCTTCCTTAACTACCCTTACCCCTAGCAACAGCTGACCACCAAATCTACCCTTACCTGGAGCACTTCCTCTCCCCAACAGATGTGTCAAACCACAAAATTGGACCCATCCTCTGAATTATGTAAATAAGGGACAAAATTATACAATTCTGATTAGCTTATTAAATTCAGAGCTTGAAGAATTTTGAGGGGAGGGATACCAGGGATCGAACTCAGGGGCACTCAACCACTGAGCCATATCCCCAGCCCTATTTTGTATTTTATTTAGAGACAGGCTCTCACTGAGTAGCTTAGTGCCTTGCTTTTGCTGAGGCTGGCTTTGAACTCATGATCCTCCTGCCTCAGCCTCCCGAAGCACTGGGATTGCAGGTATGGGCTACAACACCCAGTTAAAGAACTTGATAGTTTGATATCCCTTGCCCCACCAATGTCTGCACTGGGTCATCATATATGCCTTCAAAAAACCCTATACAGTAAACTTTTTATTGGAAACCTTGGGATCCTGCCCCCTTTGAGAGCTCTGAATTTTTTTTATTATTACTCTAATACATTCTGTTACTCTGCTCTCTCTGTGTCCATAAACTTCATTCTTCAAATTTGTGAAACAAAAAACACACCCATCCACACTGTGTTACATCAACTGCAGGAAAGATGTCCAGTAAAATAAGGCCTAAAACCATCATTTTGTATAATAATTCCATTAGTATTAAGATAGAAATCAGAGTGTAGGGAGTTGAGGAGTGAATGACTGGCCAGGCATAAAGAAAATGTGAGTATAATATTTTTATCATTCATGAATAACTAGCTTATGCCATGGGAACAAGCAAGTCTCAAATTCTAGTGACTTAACACAAAAAAATATTTATTTTTCATTGCGCTACATGTTCACTGCAGGCCATTAGGGAAGCTGTGCTTATTATATTCATGCAGAAGCCCAGGCCAATGAAGGCTCCATCTCAACACATCCAATATACCATCACTGCAACACTAAAAAGAGAGAAAGTAAACAAACAAACAAAAAACTGCTGTGTCTAAGGCAAGTTACATGGTCACACAAGGCAGAGAAGTACCATGTTACCATGTGTCCAGAAAGAGGAGAACCTGGATATTTGCACACAGTTCTCATAACTGGAGTGGGTTAAGAAATTAGCAGCAAATGGTTTTAAGTTTGACCAAAGATTTTTGTTTGTTTAGTTTTTAAAGACAATAGCCTGGGTGACATACATTTGTGATCATGCTCCATAGCTCACACTTTGTGTTCACTCATGCAATGCATCCAGTCAACATCATTCATGTCTAATACCCTATTAGAATACCGTTCCCAATGTGGGAATATTACTCTGCTTGAGAATCACTTCATGAATGATGCTGTCCCTTGATGAAACTATTTGCCCACTTGAATCCAATTATATTTAGTTAAGTATAAAGTAGTCCTCCCATATGTAAGGAGGGTACATTACAAGACCCCCAACTCATGCCTGAAATGTGGATAGTACGGGACCCTATATATGTTCCCTTTTTTTCCACATATACACATCAATGATAAAATTTAATTTATAACTTAGGCACAGTTAGAGATTAACAATAACTAACAAAATAGAACAACCATAACAATAAACAGTAATAAAGATTATATAAATGTGGTATCTCTCAAAATAACTTGGTGTACTATACTCATCCTTCTTGTGATAATGTCAATGCCTACATAATGAGATGAAGTGAAGTGAATGGTGTAAACATTGTGAAGCGGCATTAGGATATGAAGTAAGGGTTGCTTGAGTACAGACACTGCAATATTGTAACCATCATTCGATAACCCAAGTGATTACTAAGTAACTAACAGACAATTAGTATATATAACATGGATACACTGGCCAAAGGGATGAGTCATATCTCCCATGAAGTGGGTATGGATCCTATCAGATTTCATCACACTATTTAGAATAGCACACAATTCAAAACTTGTGAGTGTTCATTTCTGGAATTTTCCATTTAATATTTTCTGACTGTGGTTGACTGTGGGTAACTAAAACCAGGGAAAGTGAAAACTACATCATGGGGGACTACTGTATTTCCTCATGTTTCCAGTGTTGACTTATTTGTGTATTTTGAACATGTTTTGGAGTACTTTCTTCTGATTTCTAAAGGTCTCCATTTGTCTCCTTTCTTTACACAGAGCAACCAGCCATAAGGAATGTGCTCAATCCATGATTTGAGAAGAACAATTGGTTTCTCCAAGACCAGAAAAGACCCTTCAGCAAAGGTTTTGGTGTCTTACCACCCCATAGAGTTGTTTATACAATGTTTTATAAAGAAAATTGCAGACTCTGTTTTTTTCCATGGCTAAAGAGGCAGGAAATTGAGCAGCAGTGGCCTAACTCTTATGGAAACTCCACCCCTTGTACTGGCACTGTAGTAATTTTACTTATTCTGCTTTCTGGGACTAGCCCAAACCTGTCAAGTTCTCACTTTAAAAACTTGCAGATGCATCCACCACATATTTATGCACTCATTTTCATATGCATAGAAGTTGCTACTGAGAGAAGACACTTCATAAAGAAGGTTTGCAACTGAGTTGTTTTTATCAGATTTATTCAGCTTTACCTTCATTCTCTTGCCTGGCCCTCCAGGACCATGGCCATTCATGGCAGGATCCCTCTCTGGATTCAAAGCTTAGTCTGTTCTGTGGGACATGTGTGCTATCTGGCACTTACACATCAAAGCCATAACCTGTGCTTCATTAACACAACCCATTTTACTGAGCTAAACAAGCATAGATATGCAAACTTAGGAGAAATGAAACAGGTGCACTTGTAGTTTAGTAAGGATTTCCATTATAATCATAGTTGAAAATTTAGACTTAAGTTATTAAATTTTTGAGCCAGGTGGAGTCACAAAAACCACCCACACACAAAATAAATAGGTCAATACATAACCCAGACAGACCAGAAAAGGCTTTTTGAAGAAAAGGGAAATTTTGTCAAGAAGTGTGTTTCCTGAAAGAATGAGTTAGGCAGCAAAGGCAGTGTATGATTAGGAAAAAGCTAAGCCACAGCTAGTTGGGTGTGTCCTGAAGACAAGCATCTACTGTGATCCAGTGAAGTTTCTGAATATCTTTTCCACACAGGGGAGAAAATACAATTTCTGGTCTTATTAATTTCAATATTTGATTCCAAGTAGCAAAAACACTAAAGAATCCTTGTAGCCAAATTGCATTCATAAATAATTTTTTTGACAAGTGAGTTGACTCCAGTTGGCATTTATCAACTTATAGGTCAGTTCAAATGTTTTTACAATGAGCCATAAAAGAGAGGAAGTATACTCTGTGCTAGTGGTCAGAAATCCTGCTTTTTCTCAGCAACTTGTAACTGCCCAAAACTGATAACACCACATACAGGACCTTTGTAATGGTGTGAAATGCCTTAACAATGAGCAACTCCTACAGGGGTAGGTGGCCAAGTCATTGAGCAGCTCTTAGCACAATTGTCTTGCCGGGTCTTGTCAACCCCTCTTCTCAGTAAGCATACACTACTTTTTAATTCCTTTTCCAACCATTCCCTCCTTCTCTCCTTATGTTAATCTCCTTCTTTCCATTTTTTTCAATTTTGATATTTTTATTCCTACTAGAAACTCCTAGAGCCTTCTCACTCCCTTCTAAGCCTTCTGGAAGAATTGACGGGCCGTGTAGTAGTGAAAATGCTGCTGAAATGGAGATCGCTTGCAGGCAGAGATCAGGGCTGCCTTAAATATGGCATGTAGCATTTATTATATTTTCAGTAGTCCAACCCCATTTCTTTTAAAGACTTCTGGTGAAAATATTTGTGAGCCTTGTTGAAGTGCTGGATCCCATCCACATCTTCCAAATACCCTAAAGTACGAGGAGCAGAGAGCTGCCTGTGGAATATCAAATCTCCATTTCCAGCCAACCTCTGAATCAGTGGCTGTATTACAGTAAAATCAAGGGAATATAAATGGAAATATAACCAGAAAATAGTTTGTATGCCCCAAACTCATTTAGAACCAGATTCCACAGAATTATGAAATTCACGTTGTCACTATTGTATTTCTAACATATTCCACAGCAGCTCAAATTCTCAGGCCATAAAAAAGAGGGAGAAAGGGTAAAAACAACACAAAATTTGTAAGAAACTCTGAGGAATGTGAGCCTTTTGTTAAAGAGATGCTGGATTATAGCTTAACTGATTTATTGAAAGGGGGTAACTCCAAAGTGTAACAGGTAGAAACAGAAAATGCTAAGCGATTCTGGTCTATAAAAAGGGATAGATGTTTTACTCCTCTGGTGCCTGATGTCCTGACACATCACTCCAAATTCCATTGACTGGTAACCAGCACAGGCTATTTACCAGTTACTCATGAAGCACCACCATAACTACTGATGCCCCAGAAAGCCATTATTCCTTTTGTTTGTTCCATGATGTATTTTGTCTTTAAAGACTAAAATACTAAAATTACCAACTACAAACCCAGGCTAGTATTTTAAATTTGAAGCTACTTTTGCCAAACCCAACAAAAATTTTAGAGAAATTCATCATTAGGACAAGCAATATGTCACATTCCAAATCATCATTAATACCACAACCAGCATTTTACAACATTGCAATTCTTGAAAACACAGACTAATCTGTCTTTGCAAATACGCACTTTTCTCCTACAATTCAAATCTGTATAAAAAGAAATTGTTTAGGAAATAGAAAGATCTACAATGTCTTACAGTCCCAACATGTGAAACAGTCTCATTCCATTTACAAATGAAATGAAAAAATGTTTTAGCCTAATATCACAATTTGATTTTGTGAAATATTTTTTTTATTATTGCATATTAGCACAGGTAGTCAATAGTTTTTTTTTTTTCAGGTTTGTGTTAATCTCCTAACTTCAGAGAGAAAGTAATCATTTTCCAAGGAAAGAGAGAACCCCAAAACAATGTCGTGACTACCTCACTCATCCCCACATTAGATAAATCTTTAAATCTAGAAATATATCAGCTTGGCCCTTAACACATTCAGGAATCCCTAAATCCCAAGAACTAAAATAACAAAGCAACAAATAATTATTCAGACAAGAATTAGATGACAAATCTAATCTCCTTCTAGTCACAATTTGAGAAGAAAAAGAATTTTGAAAAGTAATGGAATACTCTAATCTATAGACACAATATCATCTAAGATTTTTCTTAAATAGATATACTATATCGTGAAAAAATATTTTTTTAGAAAATGAACTGATTCTTCTTGTTGTCATCCTAACTATTCAATCTGACAAAGAATATGAAATAATTTTTTTCTACTTAAAAATCGAGTTTTCTAATTTTCCTCACCTAAGAAAAAGTCTTTGTTTATTCTATTTGAAGATGAAAAAGTTAAAGTTTTCATTATTCAAATACTTTTTATTGTAATTGAGTGGATAGAACACAGTGCAGGACAGGAAAAACTTCCATCCAAGTAAAGGAAAGGGAGCAAAGTACAAAACAAGCCAGCAAGAAATTACCAAGAATAATTAACAAGAAATTAATAGGAACTAGGAGCATTCTCAAAACGGGACCCATTCACCCTTCACAACAAACTTTAAAATACTTATTATTGTCCTCAGGCAAAATAAGAGGAAACCAAATATCATAGAAATAAAACAACGTGCCCTAAATCTCTGCATGATCACCAGGGCCTAAGGTAAGTGCGTCTCACCACACAGCATCAATGCTGTAGTTCTATATTTGTGTGTTAAGATCATACTGTATTTCTGAGACCTCCCTGGAGACTCCAAAGGCTGTGGTCACAGTAGCAGCATGTTGCAAAGGAGCTGAGTGAGTTTCCATCTAGATACTGAGGCTCAGATTTGCCTATGTGAGTAATAAATCAGTCAGAAGTAAAACTGTGGAGCTGGCAGACATAGTCTTTATTGCCTCCATCCTACCTTTCCCTGAGGCGCCTTGATGCCTTGCAGATGCCTGGCACCTCCAGCTGCCCAAGTCCTCCCAGCCTCGCCTGTGCCCACAGCACCACAAATTGCCTTGGATCATAATTATCTGCGTGCCCTCCTCACCACAATCTCCAATACATTGTAAATTTATGACACAGATGGTGCCTCGTTTCTCTCATTCTTATTGTTCTTACCTCAAAGTGGGAAATTGGTGAATATCTGTAGAAGAAATGTATGATGTGTGACTGGATCTCCCTCTCATCCTAATAAAAATATTCAAGTCCTACATTTCCACTCTACAGTTCTCTGACCCATGCTCCTTTGGGAGACAAACAACTGATAATACATTCTGTTAACTTATTAAGAAATGATTGACTGTTGGACCCTCTCAGATTCTACATTTCAGTATTGTTGTATATGAGTGTATGTGACTAAATACCCAAGCTTTGCAGTATGTCTACTGGCTATTTTAAACTTGGGAATTTAGACAAGGCAGCATCTCAGTAAAAGTGAATATGAAACCAAAAACAGTGCATGAGGGCACAGCCAAGGAACCAAAGTCAAGCCTGGTCTGGTTAAGAACACAGCAAACTGCAGGCAGGAAGGGGTACATATGAATGCTATTACCACACACCTGACAGATGTCATATCACTTATCACTCACTGGAAACTTTGAGGTATTGTTTCTATTATATTAAAGAAAAAATAAGACCCAGGAAGTTAGATGTTAGGCCATAGCCAGACATGGAAAAAATGGTGGAGAGAGAATTGCATTTTGGACTAGTAATAACTCTCTTTTATTAAGCACAAATCCCCCAGTCCTCAAAGTTTTTGTCCAGGCAGCAGCAGGAGGACTGAAGACAGTCTATTACAAGAAATACCTAGCACAAGGATTAAAACTATTGAATCTTTTAATGTGGCTTAGAGAAGAAACAAAACTAACTCATGTGAAGGATAATTTCCAAAGACTTGCCTAAGATCCCACCTGATATTTCACCAAGAACATCCCTTTCCTTGCCCTAGAAACCCTTCTTAGGGTTCCACAAAGCCATTTCCGAATCTCTGCCAGCCACATAAATAAAGACCTGGATGGATTCTGTAGCAATAACTGCAGTACAGATGACATCTGATAAGAAATTCATTTCATATTTTGATACCATTTAGGAGTCACAAGACAAAAATTTAAACCAAACTTGTTGTTGATTAAATGGGTATCATGGAAGGGAAGGAGAAGGTTCTAAGCCTTGTCTTGATCAAGCTGGACATCAGTAAATTATATGATATAATGTGCATTAGGTACATAGTAGTGGTTTGATGAATTGTGGCTCTTATTATTATGTTGGAGATTCCTATATATTCAAAAGATATTATTATTATTTAAGTAATTTATGGACACTGTCATTCCAAGCTCACTAAGAGGGATGCATACTAAAATGGTCTCAGTTATTCTTTGATAACCAAAATAAAGTAGAGTGCTCTGTATGATTTCACAGTCTCAAGTCATTATCCTTTGGGGATAAAGATGATAAGACTTTTACAGTACAGGAGACTCATAATTGTCTAATCACCTGTTTAAGATTACTATATATCAATCTAGTAGTGTGTTTCTAGCCCTGCTCAAGATTTAGAAATATATTATTACTCTTACGACAGCAAATAATACATGTTCAAGATGAACATGTATTATTTGCTGTCGTAAGAGTAATTATTTGAAAAAATTATAAAAAGCATAAGGAAGAAATTAAAATCACTCCAAATCCAATCTTAGCATCAGGTTTGTTTCCTTCTAACCTCTTTTTATTCAAATCAGAAAGTGTGTTTATATGCACAACCACAAGCTGTTTGTGTATTATATGCAAACTTTTTAAAAACATGTCATTCAGGTAAATATTTAAGACTATTAAATATTTTATGACTATAAAATTATTTATAATGGCTGCCTTATATTGTATCTTGTGAATTTTTTATATTTCATTTAACTAATTTCAATTGTCTCTAGTATAATTTTAAATTATCAGTGACTAACACCTTTATGCAAAGAATTTCATTTTTTTTTTACTATTTTCTAAAATAATTTGGCTTCCTATTACAAATTTATAAATTTGTTGGTGAAAACAGAATGTACAGGTTCATAGCTTTTGATATTGATTTCAACATTATCCCTCAACATACCAATTTTGCTATTTTACTGAAATCCATAAATTCCAGGTATTATCACAAGAAGGACTGCCAATTTCATAGGTTTAAATTGCTGATAAATACTACTTTTACTTATGCATTCCTTCTGACTTGTGAATTTGAGTATCTTTATACAGTTTTCAATGTCTGTTTGTTTTTGTTTTTTTTTTTTCATTTTAAAGGATGGTCTGTTCATAAACTTTTCCTATAATTCAATTAGCCTTTACCCATAATTTCCAAATTATTTGGAAGATCTTCTAAGAGATTAAGTGTATACATCTTTTATCAGTACATATATTGTAAAAATTTTTCCAACATTTGATCAATTTCTACCTTTTTTCTCAAAGTGCTTTGATTTTTGTCATATTGACATCTTTCATTTAACCAAAAGTATCAATTTGGGGTATGAAAAAAGAAACAATTAGACTTATACAGATAACCTAAAAAAGTGGAAAAAAAAAGAATGCAATTTTGCTTCAACCAAAAAAAATTTTTAATTGTTTAAATTTTACTATTAGGAATGATGATCACAAAGTGAGAAAAAAAAAAAAAGAACTGCACTCTATCTTACAGGAGATAGTCATCAAGACTAGAATCTATTGAAGATAAAATATAATAAAATACTCATTAGTTAAGAGAAAATAATAAATAACATTTTCAATATTGGTGCAAGAGAAATTACAGAATTGAAGGCAAAAAGTAAATAAAACAGTAAAAAAGACAAAGAAGCACATTTTATATCAATGAGGGAACAATCTATAAGAAAAATATATAAATCAAAGACTATTAGAAATTCAAAGAGAAATTAACAAAATAATAGTGTTACTGGGATAACAGAATTCTTCATTTGACATTTCTAATGAGTAAAAAACAATGAGCTTGAAATCAAAATATGGATCTAAAATGCTCATTAACAAGTAATGTAAGCCAGGTGCCATGCTGCATGCCTTTCATCCTAGCAGCTTGGGAGGCTGAAGCAGGAGGATTTCGAGTTCAAAGTCAGCCTCCACAATTTAGCAGGGCCGTGAGCAACTTAGCAAAATCCTGTGTCTACATAAAATATAAAATAGAGCTGAGGACATAGCTCAGTGGTTAAGCACCCCTGAGTTCAACGCCAGGTATGAAAATCAATAGATAGATAGATAAAGTGAGTAACTAGATATGCATCAAACTCAGCCAAAAAAAAATCATTCTTTGACAAGGGCTCATTTAAAAATATATATCATTCTATGCAAAAAGAAAGCAAGCTTCAAAATCAATGTAGTTATATATAATATGATCACAAAGCAATAACAATAGATTTTTTAAGTTTTTTTTCTAATTAACTTTATTTTAGGTTTTTACACAAATGGAGCACAGCTTTTCATTTCTCTGGGTGTACATGATGTAGAGTCACACCATTCATGCAATCCTACTCATATGTAACACTTAGATATTTCTAACCAAGTGTAAACAAATAGAATGAAATAGGTTGGAGATTTTTAAGTAAATGCTTTCATCAACTCATGTCAAAAAGAAAACAGAACTTTATGTACAACGAACATACATATTATTGTTAGAATTAAATCCAAGATTTTAAATATTTTAATTATTGACACAATATATTAGATAAAAAGATAAATTCTTTATCTTGAATTTGTACCTCAAGAGCAACTTGCATGAACATAAGAAGGAGAATTTTCATGACCCAGACTCAGTGAGAATTTACACCTTCAATAGGGGAACAAAGAAACCAAAGTGATCTGGGACTGTTAGCAGGCATTACATGCCTGATGAGTGCCAAGGATGACCTCTACTCTATTGTGTATGGTGTCTGCTTCCCCTCCTCTTCCATATCCTACCTCAGGAACAGAAGGCATCACACAGATCATGGGGGCAGAAATAAGACAATGAACAAAGTCTGGGAGAGAAGCAGTCTCACACTTTCTTCTTTCTGTTCATTTTCTGGATCAGGATAACATAAGACATGGTAGGATGGGACAAAGAGATGGGCATCTTGTCAAAAGCCATGGAGAGATGATCAGTGCTTTCATTTCTCTCTCTCTCTCTCTCATCTCTCTCAGGGATGGTGCTACTAGAGAGATGTGCTTTGGGGATTGGGGGAGTTGTGTTACTTTAGGTAGAGAGGTCCAGCAGGATAGATACCTGGGAGAGAACGCAAGGTAAAGCTGGCTACTTGTGGAAACCTCTTGAACATATTTTTACAGGTGATAGGAAAAGAGTGAGCCTGAGTTCCCTTCTGACTTTGAGTAGTATATCAGTTAGGAAAGGATTTAGGGTAGAAGCATGATCAAAGAAAGAAGGTTTATTTGACTGAAATGAACTTGAGCCTAGTTTCTGGGAACTTTGAAAGTACAATGGGTAGTAGGATGGCAGATGAACATGGACAGTGAAAATACCCAGGTTATTGGTCAGACCATGTCCCAAAATGATTCAGACCTGGGTGTTACAATATAAGTGAAAATATGATCGATTGAGAGGGAGACCAGGGATGGTAGAGGGTATAAAAAACCACATATATTAGGAAAGTACCAAGAAAAAAAAAAAAAGATGAAAGTACCAAGAAAAAAAAAAAAGATGAAAGTACCAAGAAAAAAAAAAGTATTACAGAGGACTCAGATCTGTAATACTTGTCAGCCTTCCACGCCTTCATTGTTTTCAAAATAACAAACAAACAAACAAAAAAACCAAGAAGGACCATGATACAACTCAGTGGATGTGTCTATGAGATTGGAAAACATTATTTACTGAAAGGATTGATTTCCTTCTGTCCCCCTTCCTTGCTTCCTTCCTTCCTACTTACCTCTATTGAGCTCTGGGGAGACCAGGAAGAATAAAATGATGTCTGGAAAGCAATATCTTATCTTCTGAAGGAGACTGAGTCTGTATAAAAAAGATGACAGGAAGGAAGCCAACACATAGGGATCACACCCAAAGCAACAGGGCTTGGCTTCAGAAGTAATCTCAGAGAAGGAGCACAGGAAAGAACCAGAATCTACCTAGCCTCCTTCCCCAAAGTGGTGCTGCACAGGTGACCCTGAGGGGCCAGAAACCTGTGAAAGGGGAGCTCCTCAGGTCCATGAGGGTATGTTTGAAAGTGGCAAGTATGTAGGTCTAGAATCTTAGTTGAGGCATCCTCCTGAGCCCTGATAGTGTCAACATATAAATAATCAACTTAAGCATTTAAATGCTGGTGGCCTTATAAAAAGTTATAAAAAATTGAAAATGACATATACTGTTACAAATTGAATCTCTATTAGATACTCATATGGTTTACACTGACAAAAGTGGCTGGCTATCATCCTTATAACAGCATTTGCTGGTACAAAAGGGAAAACAAAGCCCAAACTGTTATTTTACAGTCAAGTAGCATAACAGGAGTACTCAGCATCAATCGCAAAAAAACAAACAAACAAAAAAAAAAAAAACAGAGGATGTAAAAAAGGGGAAAAAGTGGGCAGGGTGATGAAGATAAGGTGAAATGTATGTAACTAATATCTACTTCGAGTCAGTATACTATGCCACAGATATTTTTTCCATTACATATTTTCTTCACGAATATTATCCTTAGAGAAAGATGGTAAAATCAACAATGTGGATAAATAGAATTGAGCACCATTGAATGAGCATATTGTAGCCCTCTGAGGTCTCTCTCTCCCCTCGTCTATCTTTACTTCCTTCACACAAACAACAACCTCTCTCTTTCTCCTTTGCTTCTGTCCCTTAATAGATGGATATACAAATAGATGGCAGATTAGATGGATAGTCAGATAGATGCATGCATTGCCAAGTAAGAGTTTATAGTCTCACGCCTGTATATCACTCTTTGGTCACTATTAAAAAGCAAATTCTTCTAAAAATGACATTATTTCATCAGACATAGATACTCTCTTGAACCAAGGGTGCTGATGGGGTACCCCTGTAATTCAAAACTTGAATGAGGGGGTATTGAGGAAATGAAGTGAGAATCTATATAAATTGAGGAGCATGAGTTTGCCATATAGCAAGACTGTTTCTTCCTTCCAAAGTCTTACCTTTTGTTCCTTTTCCCTCCTAGGAAAAGTAAAAGAATCATATTTTTGAAGCCATGGAAATTCTCCAAGGAAGCATTCCAGGTTTGGGAGGATAAGCACAAAATTCGTATGCATCTTTGTTCTTTTCTACAACACATTATCATGCCATCTGTTGTACTACCCCCTTTGGGACACATGGTAGGTTCTTTAAAATGATGATCCCACAATGAGCTGAAATGCATTCTGCTGTTACGTATACCTAATTAGGAAAAATTTTTTTATTGGTTGTTCACAACATTACAAAGCTCTTGACATAGGAAAAATTTTTAAAATGATGATCGTTTCCCTTTCTCCTCCTTTTAGAAAAAAATGGGGCTTAGTTTCTTTTCCATTTAATTCAACTTCATTATATTCTACTCAACAAATATTTGGTGTCTTCTAAATGCTCTATGCTATGCTAGGTTCAGTTATCTGAGGTTGCAACCACTGGATTATGGAATTGATGGACACATCATGATTCAGAGACGCCACTGAGACCAATTATAGTTGGAGGGTTGCTTGTAGATGGGTCTCACGTGCCCCTTACTTTTAACTCAAGGTCCAGGGAGGATGTGTGCCAGCCTTCCTCCTTATGGGCATTATAGGGTCCTACACATGTTCAGAATGCTGTTTTTATTTTACCACAATTATGGATTTGGATGAAACAGCAATATTGCTCCCTTTAGAGCCCAGATTAACCCAATTTGTGAGGCTATGACTAAGTTTATCTGATATCAATGATTCAGCAATGGAGACATTAAAATTCAGGCGCATATTTTTCCTGTAAGTATGAGGTGTGGCTAAAGCAATAAATCTGATTTATTTCCAAATAATTCAAACATGACTAGCACTTTGACAAATTTGCTCATGATTACAAAATTACCACCTTAAGGAAAGTTTTTACCATTAAGACACACTTTCCACAAATATTTTAGACTCTTGGTTTTGATTCAGACTTGACTATATATCTCTCATTTTGTAATGGTTTAAAACAACAATGATGTGATTAGGAAACACAAGAAAGACACATTATCTCTGGCGGTCCAAAACTTTCAAAAACATAAAGAATGTGTATTTTCTAATTCAACCTTCAGAGAAGCAGATAGGTGCATGAGCAGGTGGGCTTGGTTCTCATGCAAGAAGATCACAAGCTTCTCTCATATTGAGTGAGGTTCCTAACCTTTAGCTCTTGCAGAGCATGTTTTTCCAGGAAAGGAACACGCCACTGATACCCTATCTCCAGAGCAACACATCTCTTCTCATTAGGGGAAAACTGCTTTATTAATTCAAAGATTTTAACTCTTATGTCTGACACTTGATGAGCCTGTGCCATGTTTAGGTAAATAATTTCCATGAACTTTCTCAACATGAGATGGTTAATATTACTAGGTCTACTTTAAATTTGAGGAAAACAAAGTTTAGAAAATCATGGGAATCACACTTAGTAAAAGGCAAGGCAAGGGTTTGACTCAGACCTAGAGCCACATGTTTAATTGTTGTGCTGGGCTTCCATGGATAGGATAAACTTTTTCCAACCAGAAGAAGTGCCTTTTGATTAAGCAGAATGTAATTCACTTATCCCCCTACACACATGCTTTTCACGTAGAAAGTCCTCATCAGTGTATACAGAAATAGAGATTTACTGGCAGCCACAACTTTGAAAAAAAAAAGTTGTGTATCCACCACATAGGATAATCTTAAATGTGGATAATAAGGCAGTTACCAATTTCTTGCAATTCATAGAATTGGGGTACATCTATTTTCCCTTATCAGAAAATTTTTCATATGGAGGTTGGAAAAAAATTTGTATGAAGCCCATTCTTTGGTTGAATATTTCTCTTTTTATGGTGTCCCTCATTTAAAATGCAAATATTGATGGAACAGTAACATAGTGAGTCATGAGCAACTTTGTGTATGTGATTTTCTTATAACCCTCAGTTACTATAAGCCAAGAATCATTTGGAGTGCCTGGATTCACAATTGGGACTCTACAAAAACTGGAACAAAAAAATCCAATATGCATATAATATTTGTCTCAGAGTCAGTGAACAAGAGCACAGTCTAAAAAAGAGGCAAGGGGTGATGATATATCTTTTGTTTTAGAAGACAACTAGATGTTTGTATTTTCTAACATATCAGTCACTTTCCTAATGTGACTTTTATATCTACGTTAATTCCAAAAGTTATATGTGGTCACTGGGAATTTGTGAAAGCATCATTCTCAGATTCCATTGCTAATGATTATTTTGCTTATAATAAAATACCTGAGAATATTTTCTAAACTTTGTGAATAAAAGGGTAGATGTGGACTTCTGCTTCTAAGAATATGGAGTAGATAGGCTTTTCCCTATTTCTTCCCCTGAGTACAACTAGTAAACATGAACTATATATATATATATATATATATATATATATATATATATATATATATATATATACATACACACACACACACACACACACACACACACACACAAACATAAGATTCTGAAAGGTAGAGAAAAGACTGGCTGTCAAAATCAGAACTCCAGGAGCAGCATAGCAGGGATTATCCTGAATTTACTTTTTGGTTCACACATGCCAGGCTGAAAGCTAAAAAATCAATAATCTGGAAATATAATGAGTGTAGAAAAAAAAAATCAGTGTCCCCCAAAGTTTGCTCTTTCTAGCCAGAAGAGCAGGAAAGGAAACCTATAGAGAAAGAAAAACTTTTATGTAATGTCTGCTATATTCCATATCAAACATCAGAGGGGGAAAAAAAACAGTGGCACCTTCCTATCCATGTTCATAAAGGCCAAGTGGGAGCTCAAACTTCCCCCTCCTGAGGCCATAACAAGGCATCCTAACATCTCCACTAGGATGGTGTCAGGGAAGGCCAAATAGGGAGCTGGTACTTTCATCCCTGCCACCAGGCAATGGGCTCCAAAGCCCATATACTATCTATAAAGACTTCATGGGGGGCTGGAGATGTGGCTCAGCGGTAGCGCGCTCGCCTGGCATGCGTGCGGCCCGGGTTCGATCCTCAGCACCACATACCAACAAAGATGTTGTGTCCGCCGAGAACTAAAAAATAAATACTAAAACTTCTCTCTCTCTCTCTCTCTCTCTCTCTCTCTCTCCTCTCTCACTCTCTCTTTAAAAAAAAAAAAAAAAAAAAAAAAAAAAGACTTCATGGGAGCCTGGAATGCCACCTTCACTGTAGTAATGAGGTGCTACTCTAGCCATTAAGGCACATCAGAGGAGCTACAGTGCAGAGACAAGTCTTTCACCATCGTCCAGTGCTAACAAGGCCACCAACAGGCAGTGTTAGTAGAGACCTCATGAGCAGCAAGCTCCATCTCATCTGGCAGTTATGAGGAGCCCCAGTGCCAAGAAAGGGTAAGTGAGAAACCTAGACTTTTATTTCCACCTGAAAGTAATGAACTGGGATTTCCCTGCTGGAGGAATATCAGAAAAAGACAGCAAAAGCAGGTTCATATAAGATCCAGAATAGTCTCATAATTCTGAAAAAGTCTGGGTTTCAATAAAAAAAAACATTCATTATGTCAATAACCAAAAAGGTCTCAAAAGAATTAAGGGAGACAATCAGTAGCTCCCACCACAAAGAAGAGTTTTAAATAGCTGTGATAAAATTCTCCCATGATAAATTAAAAATATGTTCCAAATAAATGAAAAACTAGAAAGCCTCAGTAAAGAAATAGAAAGTCTCAGCAAAGAAATAAATAACCAAATGTGAAATGACTGAACAATATAACTGAAATGAGCTTAGCATATGAGCTAAGCTCATTTCAGTTATATTGTAACTGAAGGGAATGGGGGAAAGAACCAGTGAACAGCAAGACAGAAAAATAGAAATCACCCAGAACAAGCAACCAAGAGGGAAGAAAACTGAAAGGGGCCGGGAGAACAATGCTCATGGGCCTATGGGACTAAAAAAATATTTAACGTGTGTAACTGGAATTGTGGAAGGACAGGAGAAAGAGGGAAGTATTGAAAAAGTACTTGAAATAATAATGGCTGAAAAGTTCTCAAATCTGACAAGAGGTGTAAACTTAGATTCAAGGAATTTAGCAAACCATAAGTGAAGCCAAAGAAAGCTACTTTATGACATGTGACAATCAGCTTTTGACAATCAAAGATGAAGATAAAATCCCAAGAAAAACAATCTGGTGGGAGAATAATTTAACGACAGTGGTGTGTGTGTGTGTGTGTGTGTGTGTGTGTGTGTGTGTGTGTATTTAAATCAGAAACCAGAAAGAAGTGCAAAATAAAATATTTTCATATAAAGGAAAATTGAGAGTTTGTTGCTCGCAGACCAACCCTGGATATAGAACTGAAGATTTGTTGAGGCAAAAAAAGAGGAAACAATAAAAGTGAGTGCTCTGGAACACTAGGAAGAAGGAAAGAACGTGATCTGCAAAAACTTGGGTCAAAAATAACCTTTACTCCTCCTTTTGAGTTTTCTAAATTAGTTCAATGGTTCAATCAAAAATTATAAATCTGACTGAGTGCAGAAAAAATATTTAAAATAATTATGTTGCTATAGGGAAGATAAAAAATGTAAAGAGAGGAAATGGTAATACACTTACCCAAGCCGGTAAAATGGTGACATCAATTATACTGTTGAATTGTGCATATACAGTGAATACCTAGACACGTAAGAAAAGTTCCTTTAAGTTATGCAAAGAGTTCAAATCAAAACAACCATAGGTAAATAAAAATGGAATTCTAAAAACTATACATGCAATCCAAAAGAAGGCAGGGAAAAGAAAACATTTTTAAAAAACAGAAATAACAAACAGAAAACCAAAATAAAATAGCATGCTTAGGTCCTAACATACAACAATTATTTTAAATATCAACATATCAGTTAAAAGAAAAAAGAAATTGAATTTATACCTTAGATATTTCCAAAAAAATATATCTGTAAGCCTGAATGTTTCTACTGAAAAAGTCTCATGTGTGTGTCTGTGTGTGTGTGTGTGTGTGTGAGAGAGAGAGAGAGAGAGAGAGAGAGAGAGAGAGAGAGAGAGAGAGAGAATATGCACATGGATCAAAGCCAGTTCTACATAGTCTCTTCCAGAAAAATAGCAAAAAAGGGAATTTCCCAACTCATTTTATAAAGTTAATGTTAGCCTGATTCCCAAACCCATAAAAAATAGTACAAAAAAATATAAAACTACACACCAGTATTTCTCATGCATGTAAAATTTTAAAAATGCTTTATAAAATAATAGCAAATAAAATGCATCAATTTATAAGAATAATTATAGTCTATGACCATGAGGGATTTATTCCAGGGATGCAAGTCTAGTTCAGTATATAAAAATCAATTAGTGCAATCCACTATATTAACAGGCTAAGAATAAAAAAATCATATAATCAAGCCGGGTATTGTGGTACACTTCTGCAAACCCAGCAACTCAGAAAGCCAAAGCAAAAGGATCACAAGTTCAAGGCCAACCATGGCAACTTAGCTAGATCCTAAGGAATTTAGCAAGATCCTGACTCAAAATTTAGGGGAAAAAAAAGGATAAAAAACGTGGGAATATAGCTTAGTGGTAGAGCACCCCTATGTTCAATTCCCAGTACAGCAAAATATCACATAATTATATTGATTGATATAGAAAAATTGTTTGACAAAATTCAATAAATAAAAACTCAGAAAAAAAATTTATAAAGAGGGACTACCTCAGCTTGATAAATAACATTTACAGAAAACCTTATAGCTAATATCATAAACTTAATGGTAAATGACTGCTTTCTCCCTAATATCATGAACAACACAAGGATATCCACTCTCACCACTCTTCTTCAACATTGTTCTGGAAGTTATTCTAGTCAATGCAATAAGCTAAAAGGGTGGGGGTTAAAATTAATACATATCAAGAAGGAACAAATAAAACCATTTTAATTTACAGATGACATGATGGTATACATAAAAAATCTCAATGAGGTCAAAAGAGACTATAAGGGCTGGGGATGTGGCTCAAGCGGTAGCGCGCTTGCCTGGCATGCGTGAGGCCCGGGTTCGATCCTCAGCACCACATACAAACAAAGATGTTGTGTCCGCCGATAACTAAAAAATAAATGTTAAATCTCTCTCTCTCTCTCTCTCTCTCTCTCTCTCTCTCTCTCTCTCTCTCTCTTAAAAAAGTCATTTTCCCAAATTTAATAAATGTCTAACATTATTTTCTTCAAAATCCCAGATATGGTTTTATAGATAGGAGTGAAAGTATTCTAAAATTGATATGGAAAGGCAAAGGAAACAGAATAGCTAAAACAATTTTGAAAAATGAGAATAAAGGGAAGGAAACAATTTATATGATGTCAGAGTTTTTACATGGTCACAGTCATCAATCCTAGGTATATACGTGGGGATAGACACACAGATCATGAGCTCAGAACTCAGAAAAAAATCCACACAAATACGTCCAATTGATTTTAGACAAAGTTATTAAAAACAATTTAATAGAAGAAAGATAGTCTTTCCAAATAAATTATCCTGGAAAATTTGGGCATTGATGTATAGGGAGGAGGAGGTGGAGGGAGAGAAGGAAGAGGAATTGGAAGAAGAGGAGGAAATAAAACGTAGATCTAAGGCTCACACCTTATGCAAAAAATAAAATTGAATGAGATGCTTAAATGTAAAGCATAGAAGAATAAGGCTTTTAGGAATAAATATAAGAGAAAAATTTCAGGATGTGTGGCTGGACTAAGAATTCTCAAATTTGACACCTTATATACAATCTATAAACAGAAATTACTAAATTGAATTAATCAAAATTTTAAAATTGTGATTCACGCAAGACTCTGTTAAGATAATTTAAAAAACAAGCTACAGATTGAAGAGAAACATCTGCATATCACTTATTAGATAAAGGACTAATATAATTTCAAAACTTATCAACAGCCAAAAGTCTTATTAAAATGAACAAAAGACATGAAGACATATTCTACTGAGGAAGATATACAGATGGAAAATATGTATATGAAAAAATCACCATTATTAGTCATTAGGGAAATAAGAATTAAAACCACAATGAAATATCACTGCATATCTCTGAGAATGGCTTAAATAAAAAAAAAATAGCAACAGTGTCAAATGTTGGCAAAGATATGGAAAACCTGTATCACTTATATATTGATTCTGAGAATGTAAAATGCTACAGCCACTCCGCTGAACAATTTGGAAGTTTCTTAAAGTATTAAACATGCCATGTAATTACCTATACCTTGCCCCAGAAACTGTACTACTCCTGGGCACATTTTTCCCCCAGAAAAACATAGAATTATGTTTACAAATATCCCACGCACAAAATTTTGTTTATAGTGGAAAGGCTATCTTTTTTCTATTCAAATTTTATTAATAATAATCCCAAACTGGAAACAATCAAGATTAAACAAACTGTGGTACATTCATGTCATGGAATATTACTTAGCAATAAAAACAAACAAGCTATTAATATACAAAACAATCTGGATGAACCATACAGAGAATTATGCCAACTGACAAAGAATCTAGTCATGTTATATACTGCAGAAGTCCATTAATACCATAGTCTACCCTTATTCACAGAGAATACATGCCAAGACCCCCACTGGATGCCTGAAAATGAAAAGAATGCCAAACCCTACATAATATTGTTTCCTATATCTATAAAGATACCTATCATAAAGTTTAATTTATAAGTTAGGCACGGTAAGAAGCTCATAACAATAATAATAAAACAGAACGGTTATATAACAATACACATTAATCTAAGTTATATGAATATGGATCATTGATCCTTATTTCCATGGTCAGATTTCCTTTAAAAACTTCAGTTTTGCTGGAAATGCTTTCCAGCTATGCTGGATATAGCTTCCTCATTGGCAGAGACTGTCTCTCCAGTAAATTTTATACTTTTGGGTTCAAATATGTTCTTGAATCTGTTTAACCACCCCTGACTGGAAGGAAATGGCCTGGTGTTATTCACTTCAGGGGTCCCCTTGCTAAAGTCTTTATATAGTCATAATGATTTCTGGCACAATACATTGCCATCAGTTGGAATATGTTTTCTGTTCATGTCTCCCACCTACAAATTTAATGCCTATTCCATTTTTTTTCTTTGTGCTACTAAGGATTCAACCCAGGAGAGCTAATCTCCAAACCTTTTATTTTTCATTTTAAGGCAGGGTCTAAGTTTCCAAGATGGTCCTTGAACTTGCAATCCTCCTGCCTCATCCTCCAGAGTTGCTGGGACTACAAAAATGTGACAAGGCATAAAACTGAATACCTTTTCCATCTTAAGCAAGTACTTATCACATGTCTGGTCATAACATTAGCAGTTTGAGGTGTGACAGCAAAATAAGCATGATTTTTTTTTATTTTGTGCATGATTTCACAGACACAAGATTCTCTCTTAAGATAGATCTTGCAACTGGAGTATATGATTTTTTCTCTCCTTAGTAAGTAGAGAACATTTATCTTTTTACTTAAAGGAAGCCCTTTATGGCTTCTCTTTAGCATATATGAATCACCAACATCTATTACTCTTCCTTTTTAGGACATTCTTAAGTAAAATAAGGGTTACTGGAATAGGAACAGTATCATTCCTCTACAGTTGACCTCATAATCAAGATGGCTACTTAAGCACCTAACAGCCAAGCAGTGTATACAACATGAATACAGTGGATAAAGAATGATTTGTGTCCTGTGTGGGATGCAGCAGGATGGCACAAGATTTCATTACACTATTCATAATGGCATATAATTAAAAGTTTATTGTGAAAATTTCATTTAATATTTTCAAACCAAGGTTGACCATGAGTAACTGAAACCATGGAAAGCAAAACCATAAATTGGGAGTACTAGTGTATAATATTCTTGGAATGACAAAACTATAGAGAACGCATTATTGGTTGCCATGAGTTAAATGGGAATGAGGAAAGTAAGAAATTGATATGGCTGTAAAGGCAACATGAGAGATCTTTGCGGTACTGGAAATGTTCCATATCTTGATTGTATTAACATCAGCATCTTGGTGGTACTCTCATTGGAGGAAACTAGGAAATGGATACATGGCATAGCTCTGTATTATTTCTTTTTATTGCATGTGAAACTACACTTTTCTCAAACCAAAAAGCTTAATTAAAAAATAATATCCAGAAACCACCAAAATAAATAAACACAAATTATTTTTTAAAATGTACACTTTAAGTTCCATCAATATGTTATTTGAAAGTTTCTGCCAGATATTTGGAAACTCAGAAATATGGTTATAACAATTAAATAATTAATATAAAATTAAATAAAAAGACCTAGAACATGGATAGCAAACAGACCAAATTTAGATGCATTCTTCATTACAAGAAGTGCTAAGTTTGAACAGTAATGTGTGCCAGGGGCCCTGGGATAGGAAAGCCATGGCTTACATGCCACATGATTGCCATTTTTGAGTTTTAACCTAAAGATTTGTCGGTAGCATGTCTGATGCTAAAATGGCAAAATGGCACCCACAATAGTTTTACTCAAACCCTAGAGTTTAAAAGCTGTTAATCCCCAGGGCTGTCTCTCTGGCCACCCCATGCCAAATGGTTCAGCTATAGAGTTGGCCATTTAGCTGATGTTCCATAATTATCATCTGCTGGCCCACAAACACATTATGCAGTTCATTGCTTGGGAAAATTTTCTCTTTGTTTGAGTTACAAGGATTAAAAGCATTACAGCTTAATCCCTTTGATGCATCCAGGCCATTTTGAAATTGAATGTTTTTCTATTAAATCTCCTACTGGGAACCAATTCACTGACACTGTAACAACAGAACCAGGCAATGCTGATTAATTACAGAATTTCTGCCCTTCTGCCTATATGAGTCTCTCTAAAATATCTAATAACAAAAAAGCACTTAAATAAATCTATGAGGTAAATCAATGTTTCATGTAATTTGGAATAAGAAACTTCAAAGCCTTTCAACAAAAATAGTGAGAGAGGGAGATGAGAGCTAGAAGATTAAAGAAACCAGTGTTGAAGAATTCATATGTATTAAAGGTTCAAGCCACATCAATTCTCAAACTAACTCAAAAACTAATTCATATTAGAAAAATCAACACACACTTGGCTTATTACAATTCTTGAAATGGAAAGCATGAGAGTATAAATTAAATTATACATTCAATTCAGAAGCTGGGATGCTGCCATCAGATTCAGTTTCAAGGCCAATGCATAATAAACTGCCAAGGAGGTGGCTGTCTGCTCATCAGATCTGCTTTCAGTAGATGGAACAGGCTGAACATTCTCCACGTGGTAACCGCAGAGATGAATGAGGGCTTCTTCTTTGCTTTCTTTGTCAGGAGGGCCTGTGGAGGAAGCTGCATCAGGAGGACATGTCTGATGTGGAAAAATGAATGTCATATTTCACTTTATGTGCTACAGAAATTGAAAGGGATCAGAGATAGGGAAAGTTCAATATCTCAATGATAGTCTCACCCATATTGAGAAATTAGCCTGCCCACTGGATAATAAAAGAAAAAATTGTGACCACAGAAATATTTGCATCACAGGAAGACCACAGGATGAAAACATGTCATTCTGCAGTTGAAACCAGAATGTGGTCAAATGTAAAATTCACAATCTATTTCAATATATTATTTCCCATTGGCAAATGTGCTACAATTTGGCATACCATTCACTTCATACATCAACAAGAATAGGTTCTACTCATGATTAGTTTTTATTGTATTAACTTATTTTCTTACATTCTGAGATAGAATTTATTTCCTGAGGCCTATCTTACAGCCTCTTTCTAAAGAACAGCAATACTGGGTAATTATTTATAGTTGCTTAAGGGCAAAGCAGTATGCTAAATAAAGTGAAATTATCAAATGGTGGTCACATTCGGAGTCCTTACAAAAGAATTTAGTCGGGTAAGAATTAGTTCCATTTTCCTGTGTGCAGTGAGATACTGAAGATGAAACTCCTCTAAAAGATGTCACTTGTCAATCCAACAAACTCACCATCAGTACTTTTCTCTATGTATTTTCCTGAGTGTTATACTCTTTTCTCAATATTATCTGGGCACTCAAATGTAAAACATTTCTTTTAGTTGACAAAGTCCTTTCGTTAGGGATAATCAAAGACTACTCATAATTTTTCCATCATATTTTCTAAATAATATTTTCTCTCCCATTTCCTCCTTTATTTGCTTTTTACATTTTATAATTTGAATTTAATCATTGTAACCAGTACCACTGTGCTTGAATTTTTCCATAAGGCATTCTGCTCCAGGCTGCAAGAGTTGGGAGTCCTGTTTGAACCCTCTGAGATAACTTGTATTCCAGTGAGAGGAAAAGACCCCCACTCCTGTCCAGAGTGAGGATGACTAAAGGCCCTGCTGCTCATACAGTAGTCGTCAGATTGGAATTCTCATCTGGGAACCTCTTTGAAATGCAGAATCTCAGGCTCATCTCCAGTCCTATTCAATGAGAAACTGCATTTTAACAAACTCCCAGATGATTGGTATGACCACTACAGGGTAAGGGTTGGGCAATGGAGTTGGCATTAAATGGTAATTGAATGTGGAAAAAAAAAGAGCCTCAAAGTTCCACATGGTAGTATTAGCAGAACTATTTCAGAAAACCTAATTTGCAGTCTTTTCCAAGTATATTTGGAACGTATACCTGGAATGTGTGTGTGTGTGTGTGTGTGTGTGTGTGTATCTGTGTCTAAGGATAGCTGAACCAAATAGATGGATAAGGAACCATCTAAAATAAAAAATTAAAAACTTTACAAAATCTCCCAAAGGATGTTCCATTTATTTTTGTGTTTTTGTATATATCAGACTTTTTAATGTAATCCAGAATTCTCCTCACAAGTAAAAATGAGGTCAAATTTATTTTAATATTCAAATTACATGTTTTTCTATCTTTCATACGGTCTGAATAGTACTAAATACAGTTATCCATCATCCCAATTTCTAATATCTTACTCTGTTTTTTTTTTAATTGAGGTAAATCTGGGGTAACGTAACATTTATAATTTTAACCATTTTTAAGTGAACAGTTCAATGGCATTAAATACATTCACATTGCTTCCAAACATCGCTATCCGTGTGCAGGACTCGGTCAGTATCACCAGAAGAACCTCTGCACCCATTTAACAGTCATTTTCTATTTTCCCCTCCCCACAGACCCTAATAAGCCCAGCTTGACTCTCTGTCTCTATAGCTTTGACTATTTTAGATGCCTCAGGTAAGTAGAATCATACTTCTACTTCAACTCGAAGTACTGGTATTTTTGTGACTGTCTCACTTCACTTTGCATGTTTTTAAGGTCCATTCATGTCATAATACAACAGAATTTCATTCCTTTTTAAGGCTGATTAATATTCTGTTGTATGTTTATATTTTCATTCATCAGTCGATAAACATATTGTTTGTATCATTGCACAATGGTAAATAATTTTGCTATAAAACCTACTTTTTAATGTCGCCAGGTGTAAAGCTATTGAAAGCTACCTTTGCCTTGGGAAAGCTGAGCAATCTTCACATCTTTAGCAGAAGCCATCACCCATGTGCATGCATGATGGAAATCCTGGGGAAATTCAAATGTCCCATTTGACTCAATTGTGGCTGAAGGGCAGCATGATCATTGCTCAAAACAAGAAACTTCTCTGCAGATTTTCTTTCCCTTGCAGTCTAATTTAGTAAGACACAGAATTCCTCAGTGGGAAAAAGGACATATTCACTCCAGTGTTAGCTTACATTCAAAATTGGCCCAACTACAAAGTGTACAGTGCCTCATGCCGGCCATTTCCTGTCATTCAGAGAGAGCCATATTCCCCAAAAGCATGTGATCCACCCAATGGGTGAATTAGATGAGATCCCAGCATCCATCAGGATATCCCAGGACCTGCCTCTCCTCTCACAACCCATGCCCTGGGTGGAATCTAACTAGTCAGTCTGGATTCGTTTCTCTCCAGCTTCTCTGGGCTATCTCTTGGCAACTTTAATTTCAGAGGAGCTCATTAATATTTTTATTGCCACCTCACCTCAATAAGGAACATTGCCAGTCCCTCTAATATGTTTTTAAAACAGTGAGTCACAAAGTGAAAAAACCTGCATCTGAAATGTTTCTATCTCTTAAGCCCCTGGGTAGCAAGCAGTTTTCCAGAATGTGTGTGTTGTAGTATCAAAATCCTGCAGAGCACTGAGTTTCACAAGAGAAATGGGTGCTCTATCTGCTTGCAGAGCTGGAGCCAGAGCCCAGCTTAATCAAGAAGCCCCATGATATTCACCCAGAACTTGAGTGATGTTTTTATATCCATATGTAAGTAAAACCTACCATTCAAGTGGTTATTTCCAGATCTAGAGAATGCACCCAAGGGAGAATGGATGGATCCTCCTCAAGGTATCAAAATGTAGAACTTAATGAAAATTATTTTTTTCAGCCTATAAAATAATTTATATGTGATGTCTTTTTGGGTACTTTGTTACGTGTATGTATGCACTTGGGATTTGAGGTCTGGTGAAATGGGCCCATAAGAACTCTAGTTAATTCAAAGAGGAGTCCTGTAAAGGAAGAACTCTTCCTGGGGAAAAAGCGATTCAGGCAGATGAATCTGATCCCAAAACTAACCTGTAGGTGTCTAAGGGTCATACAATTCTGATGCTATATGGCATCTGTCTTTTGGATCTGACATCACACACAAACAGCTAAAGGCTGGGGGCAGAGGTATTTTGACAAAAACTAGAAAACTCAATAAGATGACAAGAGCTCTGTAATGCACTAAAGCTTAGGAAATATTCTAGTGATGTGTATGTGCCAGCCTGTGACATAAAAGTGGTGGTGGTGGGTGGTGACTGCCCCAGCTCTGTAAGACATATGGTGAAGATTTAGTGCCTGGATAACTTGAGCCCCTTGTTGAACCAGCCCTCGGGCTGCAGTGTCCAGAGGAAGTGTGCAGATGGAGGTGGTATGCCTGACAGAGAGGAGTAGTACTGTGGCACCCGTGTGACTAGGTTTCAGTATCCTCCACACTGAAAGGTATTGCCGTTCAGTAGAGATGCCAATGCCAACTGGAAGAGGCACTTCATCCTCAAAGTGAAACTCATGAGGAGGCCAAAAGGAAGTCATTTTACACAGCTTTGCCAGATGTCCCTCACTGAGGCAGACTGGGGCAGGAGAAGAGAAAATAGCAATGTCATGGTATATCTTCCAGAATCTGTGCTGGAGTACACGTGAGATACTCCAGAAAAACCTGGAGGGATACCCTCAACGAGAGTGATGCGTGTGAGATGAAATTCATATTCCCACTTTCCAAGGGCTCCCATCACTTCTACATTGGATTTCCTTGAACTCAGGATGCCCAAGTCCCCTTAAAATTAGGCATTTTTATGCAAGTTTAAGAATGATTCTTTAGGAAGATGATCAGGTTTTTACTTATTACCTCATTTCCTAGATGGGGTTTGTTTGTTTTTGTTGTTGTTGCTTTAAAGAGCGAAGGACATTTTACTGTTATGTTTTCACTGTCTTTAAAACTTTTCTATTTCCCTGTAGTAGGAGTCACAACTTCAAGGAAAATGGGGCAGACAAACAAGTGAGTTTATGTAGCCTTTAGACAGAGCTCACAAGCCCTGTCTAAAGGCTACTTCAAAGAAAAGAAGAACAAAACCTCCATTCCTGTGTGGCCAAATAAACAATGTCCATGAGCCACATTGAACCAAGAGGCCACCGGGATCATCACCTGGTCCTCGTTCTGATTCCTACCATGTGGATGGTTACTCTCGCTCTCTCATACCTGGATGAGTGACATAAACCTTCTTTTCCATTGTTAGCATGGCTGAAAAGCAACAGAGTGGTATCACAATGTCACTTCAGTTTCCCCAGAGCTGGCCACCTACATTGTCTTATCTTCTGTTTGCAAACAATGGGCATCAACATCCCATGGAGACTAGGCTGGTGAGTGGGAATGATGACACCCAACCACAGGGTGCCCTTGTGCTACCAAACCCTGGACCCAGGACTTCCCTCATGCCACTTCACTTACTCTTTCCAAAAAACTATTAGTAAGCATCGCACTTACCCCAGCTTTACAGATGAGAGAACTGAGGCCACAAGTCACGTAAGTGCTGAAGCAGAGATTCCATGACTCCAAAGTCCATGATTTTAACCAAAATGTACATATACACTTAGGATAAAGCAAGAATGAGTCAGTGGTTGGAGGATTGTGCAACAGGGTGGAGGGAAAGATAGTGAAATTAGTTAATGATTCACAGGGAATCTTGTCTGCAAAGACAGACCCTGGGAGCATTAGAGACTAGGCGAGAACAGTGGACCTAGAGGATCTTAACAGGGGCTTGGTGGTGGGCAAGGGAGATCTGTGGGTAAGGGTGGAGTGTGGTCTGATAAGGAGGGTTTGAGGAGGTGGCACTGAGGCTGGGCTGCTCCTCCAACACAATGGCTTTCTCTCCCTCCTCTTTTACTCTTCATCCATCCTTCTACCAAGTTCCAGCTAAGAACAAGTAAATGGAAACTTAGAAAAGCAAGGAAACTGAAACTTAGGGGGAAAATACTGCAGGCATTTCCTATATTTCCAGCATATGTGATTTTTCTCTATTCCTCCCACCCTACTCTTGGGTGTCTGCTCTCTATACAGTTAAGAAAACAAAAATAGAAAAATATACTTTTATTCATACAAGGAAAAGGACAGGGACTTTCCCCTTGAGCACATCAGAGATAGGCCCTAAGGGCAAGTTTGGTGCATTGTGAATGTTTCTCTCTGAGGGCAGAGACTGAAGTTCTCACAGGCAATGAAACCCAACCCCCATGGGAGTCCTAGGAGACAGAGCAAAGTGCCACTCGGCCGCTCATCTCTGGACTTTGTGTAGGGTTGATTTCCAGCACTAGCATTTCAGGCAATGAACAGAATCTTCCCATACCTCCTAAACTTCCCATACGCCCAGGATGGTAAATTGTGTGTGTCAACCTCTCTAGACCTCAGAATCCAGACATTTGGCCAAAACATTATTTTAGATGATCCTGGAGGGCGCTGTTTTAGAGGAGATTAACACTCTATTCAGGAGACTTTGAGAAAAGCAGGTTATCCTCCATAATGTGGGTGAATCGGTTGAATGACGCCTCAATGGAAATACTGACTTCCTTGGAGGAAGAGGGAATTCTGCTTGCAGTATGCAGTTGGACTTGAACTGCAGCTCTTCCCTGGGTCTCTGAGTTGCTGGCCTCCCCTGCAGAGTTTAGCATTGCTGGCCTCCATGATTTTATGGATCAATTCCTTAAAATTAATCTTTCTCTCTGTATACTTACATCCTATTAGTTCTGTTTTCCTGGAGAATTTTGCTTAATACCCATTCTATTACCAATTCTAACATGTACTTTTTTTCTCATTTCTCCAAAAATATAAAGTATTTAAATTGACATTATTTAAAATAAAATGTTTGTTTCTAATATTTGAAAGAGTTTTCAACATCCCCCAATCAGTTCTTAATTTGGAGCATGCAACAGTTTGCTATATGGAGCCAATTGACTAGTATAACCATCATCCATGATTTGTGTAGCATGTGACATCTCTCCAAGGATCACAGGGCTCCATGAAGTTTTAAATAATTGCTTTACATAAGCTTCTCATTCAATTGCCATCTGTAAGCTCAGAAAAAAATATATTTCCTTCCTAGAAGATACAAAATATGAACCTTTTGAAGGAGACAGAGCCTCAAAGAAATGTTTTGAATAGGGAAGAATGGAAAAAGAGAAATGAATATATTTCTCCTCAAGAAAACCTCATTTTAGTACTGACATCCTGTTTTCCTTTCAGCACAGCTTTATAGCATTTTAGCTAATAACTACCCTCTTTATTCTATTGTTAGTGGCAGTTTATGTCACTGCCTTGTATATTTTCAAAAGTACTGGGTATTGGCCAGTACTATAGCAGTTTTGGACATAGCACTTTCCAACATAAAACCACAGCTTGCGATAAGAGTAGGTCTTATGTAGGTGTATAAGTATCTACAGTACTTAGCTGTACATGGACAGATGTCAATACATGTGTATCACTGAATGTGTATTACTACAATGTGAGGTATTGGTAAGGATTCAGCACCAGGGGAGCCCTCCAAATCTACATGCACACAGTCATCAAATAAGGATTTATCCCTCTTATATACTTACACATCACATTACTCCTCATATTCTAAGTGTATGTATGAAAGAGAGAGAGAAACCAACAGAAGCGGAGAAAATGAAGTTATCCCTTCTGCACTGTGAACACCTTGATAGGGGCTTATTCAGGTCAGCAAATGTGCAGTGTCATTGGTTTGAATACTGTTTCTGCCATGAGAAAGTTGTGTGATTTTGGAATCATTACTTAACTTTTCTGAATTTTTAGGGTTTTGTTTTGTTTTGTTTTTAACTTGGAAAACGAACAGTATAATATCTACATTGAAGAGTCTTTTGAAGCATAAAAGGTAATTTTTGAAAGAAAGAGGCACTTAATGTTGTCATGGAAACGGTAGCCTCATGGATCCATCACCCTCTCCTGCTATAGCACTAGGCACATTGCCTTGTACTTGGAACGCACTCAGTCGTGTTTGTTGAATGAATCACAAAGAAGAAGTGTCTTGGCAAAAGGACACACATGCTATTTTTGGCTTTCTATACAGCAGGCAATAAATTTTATGGCCTGAACCTTATGAGTACAAAAAAAGAATCATTCATGATGTGATCCTTTTCTACCCCAAATGTTCAATGAGGAACCATCAGCTCCAAGGTATTATTCATGTTCCAATCTTTCTCCTTTATAAATACCTTCTTCACTTAAATGACACAACAACCCCAAAACAACTTCAGTTGACACTTCAGTTACACCATGGAACTTCTATCAAGTTTATGGCATTACTAGTTTGAGTTTTCACATAGGAAACCAAAATGTTCATTTCAAGTTTATAAGAAATAAAATCACAACACAGACATTTTAATGTCAAAATTGTTTCCCCTCTCACTTCTTTCCTTCCCTTTCCCCTGTCTTCTCCCTACCCACCATCTGTTTGTTTGGAAGATCAATGAATGAATCATACAACAGGGAAAAGAACTCTGGATGACACAGTACTTTAAGCCACATCTGAAATGAATTGGGAGATTAAAAGGCTACACAATAACATCAGTCAATATGCATGCTATTCTTACTGAAAGATGGTCAGATGCCAGAAGGGTCCTTCGTAACATACTGTCCCAGGGAGCTGTCAGCTCCAACATCCACACGTAGGGCTTCAAACAAAATGTTGGCAGCCACATTGAACTCTCTGCTTGTACCTCCATAATTCTTCAGGTAAATGAGTCACCAGATTATGGTCGAATTAAGTTAGAGAATCACAACGAATAGGTAAAGGAATATATCAAAACCAAGTTTCAGGTGGGGGGAGAACAAAGCCTAGACAGACTAGAAACTGAGAGCAGACTGAAGGAAGGAAGGGAGGAAGGACAGCGAGTACATGGTTGGATTTAGGGCCAGATGAGCTCAAGGGCCTGAATCAAGTTTCAACTCTAATCTGTGGAAATTGAGTGGAGGCTGGAATCCAAAGAGACACTTCATTTATTCAATGGAGTCATTTAACCAATACTCTGTGTCAAGAGACACTGAGAATGTATCACTGAGAAAAATAGAACTCTATGCATTGTTAAAGATGATTTTCCAGTGGGGAAAGATATGAAAATCAATGTAATTAGCTAATAAATTATAAAGTATATTGAAAGAGAAATAGAAATGCTATAGAAGAATTTAAAAATCAGAGTAAGGACAATTGTAAGTACCAGAGTAGAAGCTTCAGTTTAAATGGTGTAGTCATAACATGAAAATTACTTAAATATCAATAATTCACTCGCATACTTTAAGAATCACAAAAGTAAAAGAAAATCATTTTGTAACTTGACACAGAATTTGGTGAAAATATGTAAAAAGAATTAGTCACATGTTTTATCTAACTTAAAAAAAAATTACATATTATACCAGAGATGGTCTAAAAGCAATTCAGATAATTGCTGGCCCATATGCTTCTTTAATAAAACACTATACTGCTAAAACAAAGAGCACAGGTATGTGGATTTTATTCACCAGCAAGGTCAAAGCCTTTTAAAAATGGTTTCATCTCATCATTGGTCATGTGACTGATACTATTATTTATCCCTTTTCCACAAGTGGGGATATTGAGGTCCAAAGAGTGTTTATAACCGAACACAATGAGTCAGTGCTATGAATTATGGAAAATGCATGCAAATGACTTCATCTCATGTGGGTTTGGCCATGTAAGAAGTTAAATTACCTCAGCGATTTTAAGAACTTGGCTTTGTTCATAATGATCCTCTTCCTGTCTGGCTATCCCCAAGGACCTAGTTACTGAGCAAAGCTGAGTGAGTACTCAGGATGAGAGCAAAGGCCTGAAAACACCATGACAGTTTGCAGAATGTGCCATGCTAGAGCTCCCTCGCTCATAAAGGAAGTCAGAAAAAGACTGTGTGCTGCTAAGAAGGGTAAGGTCTCAAGTTATTTTTTTGTTTGTTTTTGGAGGTTTTATCCCCCCCCCCGCCTTAGAATAGTGCCTTTTTAGCTCTCATTTCATAGGAAAATGACAAAGTTTTTACAATAAGTCTCTTATCTCCTTTAACTTCCTAAATTTTGAGAACATGGTACATTCTACATATTTGTGGTTCAACTAATGAAGTCACTGATTTGACTACACTTGGCAAGTGACAGTAATGGCAGGAACCCACAAAACAGCCAAGGATGATTCCTTTAAATTTGGAATTCGTGATAAAATTGGGAAATTCATCCAGAAGGGATGAAGCTCTTTAGGTTATCCTATGACATAATTTGAAATGTGTGGCCAAAAGAATGCAGCTAAGTATTTATTTTATATCATTTAATCAATTTGAAACTTTTCCAAGTTACTGCAGACTAAACTTAAAGCAGGATATTGTACTAATCGACTCTTACATATTAATGTGGCCCTGCCAAACTGGTTTCCTTGAAACCTCCCTCTTTTGTGTTACCCTTCTATTTTCTCATAGGAGAGAAAAAGATTAATGAGCATAACTGTTAACCTATTTTGTTACTTGCATGATTATGCCCACACATTTACACACATACACACACACACACACACACACACACACACAACCTAATCATGCAGGGGTGGGGGTTGACACTGAATATTTAAACTTATTTTGCCCAAGCCTTCTTAATTTATCTACTATCACTCTGTTTGTGACCTTTTTCCTTCTCTTAAAAGGTCTCAAGATTAAAAAGAAAAAAAAATTAATTTTAAAACAACCCTTCCCTCTCTATCACCCTTACCCTGCCACTTCAGACCTTGACACTAAAACCTAATCAATAACCGGATCAGAGTCAATCAAGCTGACTTGGTGTGGGGTTGTTTGATGAGAGCCTAAGTGTGTGGTCAACCGTGTGGATTTTGGCCCTCTTCCAGAAAGAGGTCGAAAACTTTGGAATGACCTAAACGGTAGCCTTGTCTGGTTTGAGAGAAAATAAATCAGTTTCACCATGGCCACTGTGATCACTGGCAGCCCAATGTCTCAGCTGGACTAAAGAGAGGTGTCCTACATACAGCTGCTCTGAGTAACCACATGAGGCTACCAGAAGGAAACTTGAACTGGTGAGAATGCTGGAGCTGCCTGTGTCCCAGAGGCTGGTAACAGGGTGACATCAACTGGGCTCCAGAAGTCTCAGGACTTCCATTTGGCTTCCAGAAACGACTTCAAGGTGTTAATTCTGATTTATAAAACTGTCTGTGTTTTGGATCCTGGTTACCTTAGAAATCAGCTTTAAGATGATAGCTAAAGAGTTCCCAAATTTACACTCAGACACCCAGAAGCAACACCCTTGGATGAAGAGCCAAGGTGGCTAGAATCAAGGACTGCTTTAACCTGACAAAATCCTACTTTGCAAATTAAGACTTTTTCCTTCTGGCTTCCCTTACAGAGTAGAAATTATGAATGTGAAGGAGGCTCCACTGTCAAAAGAGTTTAACTTAAAATCTTTGACTGTTAAAATATTTAGAGTTCAATTTTTAAAAAACATAACAATAAATTCTAGTGTGTATTTTAATAAGATTCCTACTTATGATCCCATACCACATATTTATTTGTATTAGATCATATATTTAAACCATTATCCTTTACTGGCAAGCGCATATTCCCATGAGCAAAAAGATGTGAATAAATTAGATTTCATCTTCTGAAAGATCTGCCTTTTATTTATACCAGGCTTTTTTAAAAAGTTGGCAGATTTTTTTTAAACTTCTTTGTGAGGTTGATTTAAATTTTAGCTTTTCCTCTCTATCCTAATTACTTCACCATCAATGAATTTTTCCAAAAAATTCTGAACATTCTTTGATCTAAACTCTGAAGGGTTGAGTGTGCTAATGTACCATAAGCATTCCCTAAAACTAGCACACCCTCAGTGGTCAGTGATGCTCCTTTTATCACTCTAGAGTATTTTAGAAATATTCTATAACATTCTTATTACCTGCAAGTTGTCTTCCTAATTCAAAAAAAAAAAAGAAAGAAAGAAAAGAAAAAGAAAACAGTAGCAGAAAGCTTAAGAAGCCTTTTCCTTTGTTTGCACTTCTCTACTAACCAAATTAATATGTATCCTTTCAGTATAAGATGTCCATCTCAGAAGACAAATTGTGCTTTCTGTTCCTGCTAAAACAAGCATATGGAGCACACCTGTGAGACCATATAAAAGAATGAGAAGTCAGTAGAGCAAGAACTAGCTTGAGATTTAAGTAGAAGTAAATGTGTACTACTGTTTGAAAAGGGGTAGTTACTGACAACCTTGAATACCCTGGCACTGATATTAAAGGCAGTGAACTCCTGTGCTAAAGTTCTGGAAAGACCAATAGTTACTCATTCCCTTTCATAAGCTCACCAGTACAGTCCCTGGCATAAAAAGTAAAGATTGTTAGCAATGCCTAACCACTTAATTGCCTAAGTAACCGTCATCTCTTTACGGGCCTCATTGTCTTGAGCACGGAGGAAGTGGCAAACCAGTAGGATCGTAATCTATTATCTGTTACCACAAAGAGCACTGATGTATTATGACACCAACAGAGAGAAAGGCCAGAGAGGCAGACACAGGGGAACTTAGCTGATAAAGGCTGTGCTAGACACTACCATCATCTTCCTTCCAAATGGCTCACTTATAACCACGGGTACCTGTCAGGGTTGGGAGGTGAGAAGGGGGATGGAAAGAGGAAAAGAAAAAGACTTGGTAGAAGAGCTTAAGGAGGGTGGGCTACTGGAGTCTTACACCATTCGATTGTTCTAAGTAGTCTCCTTGTCCTGGTCTGTGTGACTGAATCAATTAAACACACACTCACACACACACACACTCACACACACACAACACACATGCACACGCACACGCACACACACTCATACACATACTCATGAGTTACTTATCCCAAAGATTATCAACTGAAGTTCCTATGGGAGGTGGCAGAACACATGACCAGCCCACATGCTAGGCCCCTTGTGGTGCCCATGGTAGAAGTTTGGTAGCCTTTATCAAAGGCTGTCTGTCTTGCTCCAACCACTAGGAAGCACACAGCTAAGAGTGAATGCAAAATGAGCTGCAATTGTAACACTGTGATACTAAAAGCCAGTCCGGCTCCTCACTATGATAAAAACAGCTTTTTTATTTGCTTCTTTTAAGCTCCAGAGCTTGTAGCTGTTGGATTTTATGATTAAGACATCAACTTTGAGAAAATCCTTTAATTGTTATGCCTTTTAAAACCTTAATACCTAGATATCATTCTAAAGCTTTCTCTGCCTCCCTCTGCCCTGAACAGTCAAATGTCTCTCCACAGTTCCTCCAAGATCCAGTACAGAGCTAACTTCAAAGATTGTAAAACTATATGGCCAGAAACACTAAAGTTAAATAGGTTGTTTTTGCCATGAACTAGACACCAATGTAAACTTTTATGTAGTACAAACATTAAGTTTCAAATAATCCTAGAATCAGTCAACAAAGATATAGGAGAAAGGCAGTGGTGGAAAAAATCATGCTTTTTAAACCATTGGTTCTGCATTATTTAAAAAAATATTTTGTGATAAAATGTTTTAAAAACCTAAATTTGAAGAAAAGTATGTACTAAATAAGGAGCTTTATTTTAATATAAATTAGAAACCAAGTATAGATGGATATTAGTTATCAATTAGATATACAATGGTGTGCCAAGTGAAAATGTTCTGATTGGACCCCAGGAGATGAACTTCAGGCAATTAGAAAATACTTTAAAATAGTAAGGAAAACTGTGTTGTGTGAAACTGTTCTCCATTGGATTCTGCAATGAGTCCACCACACATATAAGAAAGCTTTAAAACCACTGACTCAAAGGACATGTCTTACACAATTCAAGTGCTCTTTTTTTTTTTCAGTAACCAATAATTCTTTGCTTTTTTAAAAATGGTTTTTCCTACTTAAAGTTGTTAGTTACGCTTGCTCAACTAGTAAGGCATTATCTCAATCTTTTGTAATATTTGGTCTATGTACTCATTGCAAAATGTGAATTCCTTTTTATCATTTCTTTTCTGGACAGAAAAAAAAAGAATCACCTAATAAAGACTATTTAAAATAAATACAGAATAAAAACCATGGTGTATTTATTTGAAAATCAAAACAAAAATGCATATATAATGCTGTGTTTTACTATCCATAAATGGTAACGCAATTTCATTCAATTCACTCTCTTTCAAAAAGAGAGAGGAAACTTTTTTCCTTTCATTTTAAAGGTATTCATAGGCACTTTAAATATGTTATAAAAGGTTATTTGCCAATACATTTAATGATTTGGATACTAAATAGTTATCTTTAAATGGTAGATACTTTCTTTACTTAAATAAATAAGCAATTTTTCATTTCCAGGAGAATCTCATCAAAAATTTAATAGCTTCTCTTCTTTATTGTCTGGGAGTAATGAGCAAAGGGCAGATATTTTTGTTTATCCAAAATAATGTACTTTTCTTCTCTTGAATCCTAATCATTTAAAAACTTCCTGATGGTGGGGAATGAAAAGAAAGTTTTAACAAAGCTGATGAACAATCCAAAATTATCTGTACAAGACAGAATCTCTCGTCACAATTAGGAGTAAGTGCTAAATGTTGCCAACACATATCATGCAGATGAAAGGAAAGTGTGGACCATTAACATTTTTTTCAACCTATTCTATTTATTTAAACACAACTTAAGATATGTTTCGAGGGAGACATAGACTCCTGATATTGAAATGTTATCTTTATATTCTGATTAAGTGTGGCCAAGTTTCGAAAGTTAACTACAGACTTGCCTAACTTTTGGGACATTATCTCAAACTTTAGTTCTATCTGTCCTTTGTACACATCATATCCCCATTAGCCATAAGTGAACTCCCAAATCAAAAGAGTAAAGATCATCACAAAAGGAGAAGGAAGGTTGTTTGAGTATTCACTTTATGATCAAGTTTTTAAGGGTTGTTGGTTTTCCATGTAATATTACCCTGCACAAAAACATTCTAAATCCTTTATCTTGATATTCAAAGTTTTGAAGATTTTATCTTAAGCATTACATCTCTGGCCTTACTTCCCATATTAACAACATGCTTAGGGCTTTGGATGGACCAGACAAACCTGAACTTGAGCCCCAGCTCCACAGTCTATGAACCAAGTGACCACACAGCCTCTTACTTAAGGCCTCTTACTTAAGGCCTCTTATTTAAGCCTTAGGGTTCTCATTAATGAATATAGATAGCCTCATTTCAAACTCCCAGCAACCTGTATGATGAAGCTCCAGTGAAGAGCCCATACATAAAGCTATGTACAGTGTCTGGCATGGAGTAACTGTTGAGTAATATCAACCATTGGTATTAAAACATGTCCACACAAATGCTCTGCTTCTACCCAGTTGTTTGCTCATTGTTTGCTAGGATGTCTTCTGTGTCATCTCCATGCCTTCTCCGAGGAAGGCACATATTCACATGTCACACACACACATATTCAGTCTCTCCAAAAATGTTCCTCTTTAAGCCTTCCATTAGAACTTTTTCAAACTCCCTTCTCATCAGATAATTATTGACTACACACATAATTCAATAGTCAATTCTCTATTAGCTGTTTTAAGTTTGTCACTTAAAATATTACTTAGACTATTTCTTCAATATTTTGTGGTTTATGATGTCATGGATTTACGTTTAGGGTCCCAAATCAGATAGTAAATCCTTTTCTATTATCCATAATACCTAGAAGAATATTTTTTTCACTTGTATGCACTATATAATGACAATTTAATTCTAAGTGTTTGGTAGAGAGAGGGAAAGAGAGAAGGAGGGAAAGATAGAGAGATAGAGAGAGAGTAAAATTCTCTCCTAGATATATTTCTGCAAAACATAGGCCTATAGCATTGTGCTGTAAAAGCTGATTTGGAGGCATGGGAAGTTATAGCCAAAGTGTACTGGGGCCAGATCAGACTATCTTGCAAGAGTCAAGTGTGTATGACTTTCCCAAATTCTGCATGCAATGACATCTCACTGGTTGCTTTAAATATTCCATGGGGATTGGCAAACACTACAAAACAGGGAATTTTTCTTTCTCTTTTTCTTTCTTCTTCTTTCTTTCCTTTCTTTTTCTTTTGTTCTTAACATTTTTGGTAATTCTGTTGTTAAACATTTACCAGTGTGCCATAAAGATAGACTTAGATCATCCAAAAGATGGATGTAGAATTAAATATATAATAAGGACTGAACAAACTTACTGCTCTTTTTTAGAATGAGAGGGCATTCTGTGCCACAAAAACAGCATATTCCCGTTATTAGTGGAGTCTTTAGTCACCATTTTAAACATTAATTTTCTTTGCAAATGATCTTGATATTTGACAGATATTCATTTATTTGTATTGTAAAGCTATGGTCTTAGTATTTTTCAGGGATTTAATGCATATCTAACACTCCTAAACTGTAAGATCATCAGAAGAATTTACTAATCAAAGACAAGCATCAATTTAGGGCTATATGGTAATATTAAAGGATGTGCTGGGCTCAGAATAATCATAATGTAACCATTTACTGTTTGATTTTAAAATCTACCATTTTGGAAGATGAGAGAGAATTTATAAAAACAGAACATATATTCCAAAAATTAAATAATTACCAAAGCATAAGTATACTCTCAGCCTTTGAGATAGTGGATAAGGGGATAATGACAGCTATATTTGTTTTATTGGATTTTGAGGTATGTCTCTTTTTGTTATTTATTAAGTAATTTTAAAGATTCCAATTTTTAAAAGATTCCATTGTCTGTGCTAGATCAGCAATACAATACTTGAGAAATTAATATTCATCTTTTAAAACCATGAATTTGATTAGTCTATTTTTTTAAGCATCTTCAATTCAGGACCTAGGGTCAGCCTGGGCCTTGGTATATTGCCTTCACAAGCACTCTTCAGGTTAACATGGAGAAAAGAAGGGGCAAGTATATTAGTAAAATCTTGGTCTGCACGTGATCTACTTTTCTGCCATGAAAAGATTTCTTCTGAAGGCAGACATGAAACATCACTGAAGATGAAAATATCGTTCCACACCAAAATCACACACTGCAAGTCCAGTGATCCATCAAACACACTCAGGACAAGACTTTATTATATGTGAACACAGAAATTCATCTCCTATTTCAGGAAAACCAGAAACTTTCTCTAACCACAGAGGCAAGGCAATAAATCACCTTAACCAGGAAATCCAAAGGAGAACTGAATCCCCAGCATATAAATGCAACAGACAGACGTAGGGGTCTAACTCCTTTGCAATGGACTAAACTTAATGATCAGATTTCCTCTTATTTACAACTTCCCAGGATTTGGGCTACATGCACCCTGCCAGGGTCTGTGTGTCTCAGATTCCCCTCCTTCAGCTCAGCTGCCTGCTGACAGACACCATGTAGGATGTAATTATTCTCTGTCCAAGCAGGTGTTACAGATATGTTAGGGTTTCAGAGAGGGTCTTGACCAGATGTTAACAAAAGAAATTAGAGAATATTTTTGGACAGGAATTGTGCATTCCCAAATTTCTGGAACAGATTTTGAGATATTGTGTCAGGAACAAATATTTCAAGCACTTGCCTTCTGTGGGATCACTAGGACCCACCCGGTCACATTCTAAATGAGGGAGAGTATCCACTATGGGACCTCTAAATAGAGACCCAAGATTATGGTGCTTACTAGGGCAAAGCAGCAAGGAAAAACATCCAAACTAAAAAGGCAGTTTACTTTGTAAACAGTAATTTTAAATTGACATTTGACTTCAGATAAGTTGAAACATCTGAGCCTGAATCCCATGCCAAATTAAAACACATATAATCCATCCTTTGGGTTTGTGAAGTTTTCCAACATGGCATGGAAACATGAACATACTCTTTACACAGACCTGTACCTAATCATGTCTTTTCTGTGTTTGACACACTTCAGTTGGCCCCTGTTACACTATAGGATCAAGCCCAGTGCCTCATTATGACGTGCAAAGCCCTAATGATCCCACTCCTCCTGCTTCCTGCTTCATTTTCAGTCTCCTGTCTGAACATTCTCTGCTCCATTTAATACTGTAGGTCTCCCCATGTTCTTCAGTTGTTATAACTATATACCACAGACTATGTAACTTGAAAACAATAAAGGCTTATTCAGCTCACAACTTTGGAGATCAGAAAGTCCAGAGTGGACAGGCCACATCTAAGCAAGACTTTTTCCTTTGGTGGAACACTGCTGAGTCCAGAGGCAGTACAGGGTATTGCATGGTGAGAAGGGCACAAATAAAAAACAGAGCCAAACTGGCTTTTATAACAGGCCCACTCTTGAGATAATCCACTAACTCATTAATCCATAAATGCATGTATAGATTAATCCATTCATAAAGGTAGAGTCCCCTTAACATAATCACTTTTTGAAGGTTCACTTGGTCCCTTGTCTTAATATTTACAATGGAGATTAAACTTCAACATGAGTTTTGTGGGAAAATATGTTATGTGCATGTATAAATATATCAAAATGTATCTCATTTTTACATATAATTATAATGTACCAATTAAAAATTAATCTAAAAAAGAATTCTTCCTTTTCAATTCTTGCATAAGCATTTCTTAGTTTATTGAGTGGTGTTGTCAGATTTGCATTTTTGAGTTCCAGTCATATCTAGTCTCCTTGAAATATGCTATTCCCTGCCACAATTTGGATCTATAATGTCCTCTCCTGTGGCTCATGAGCTAAATGCTTAATCCCATTTTGGTGACTGGAAAGTGGTGGAAACTTTAAGCTCTGGGGCCCTGGAGAGATCTTCCAGTCACTGGGGGGCACTCCTGTGAATACGATAATAGGACCTTGTCCATTTCTCTCTCTCTGTTTGCTTCCCAGCCATGAAATAAGAAGCTTGTTCCACCATGCATTCCCTATCAAAAGAACAGATAAGAATAAGCCATGGTTCCATCCCAAGGGGCAATGGGGGTACCAGAAAGGTAGCTAGAACATGTATCAAGATCATGAAGGTATGATTAGGTTATCAAGCTGAACCTGGGTCAGTCCTGAGTGAATATTTAGATACTGAACCACCTAATGTTAGTCTAAACTGCTCATGGAGATTCTGGAAAAGAGTGCACTGAACCTTACAGTGATACCATATTTGTCAAGGAAGGAGAGAATAAAGACTTGAAATTGACCTCTGGACCTTTCTCTAATCTTGTGATACTTATCAGACCTTTCTGCCCTGGCCCTCATGGCTTTCCTTTCTACATAAATTAGCCCTTTCTATTTATATAATTATAACTGAGCGATGGCCTTTTACAATTTAAGGCTGATCTTTTCCTCAATTCCAGAAGGCCCTCACCAAAGAGGAAGCAAATGCTCGGCAAAATTATATCAGTGATCAGAGAAAACTGCCAACATTTCTCTGCCTCTGCTTCTCACATTTTAATCTCAGACAGGGTGGAAGCCAGATTAGAAAAGTACACTTGAGCAGAAAATACATTGCATTGATAAAAGGCAGATAATTCCTGAGTTAATGTATTTAGGGCACAAATAACGAAAGCTGACTGTAAATCAGTTATGTATCACTGTCCGTTAAAAATGATCTATCTCCCATCCCCACTTCTTCCTAGTTGCTCTTATACTTGATGAAGCCTTGTTATCATTAACTTGGATTTTTAGAGTTCTCTCCAAGTTAACAACTGATTTTCCAAACTCCAATTCCAACCATGCAAAAATCACCATGATTTTTCTCACTCTTCTGTGCTGTACATATTTCAGTGGTTTCACACTAAAATGGTTCACTACAAAATTAAACTCTCTCGGTTGGTAGTCTTTTGATGGCTTCTTCTATTTCCTCACTTGATATTGGTCTGTTTAGGTTGTTTATATCTTCCTGACTCAATCTGGGTAGTTCATATGTCTTAAGGAATTTATCGATGCCTTCACTATCTTCTATTTTATTAGAGTATAGGGTTTCAAAATAATTTCTAATTATCTTCTGTATTTCTGAATTGTCTGTTGTGATGTTGCCTTTTTCATCCTGTAAGCTAGTAATTTGGGTTCTCTCTCTTCTTCTCTTTGTTAGCGTGGCTAGTGGTCTATCAATCTTATTTATTTTTTCAAAGAACCAACTTTTAGTTTTGTCAATTTTTTTGTTTCTTTTGTTTCGATTTCATTGATTTCAGCTCTAATTTTAATTATTTCTTGCCTTCTACTGTATTTGCTGCTAATTTGTTCTTCTTTTTCTAAGGCTTCGAGGCGTAGTGTGAGGTTATTCCTTCTTTTAAGGAATGAACTCCATGAAATGAATTTTCCTCTTAGTACTGCTTTCATAGTGTCCCAGAGATTTTGATATGTTGTGTCTGAGTTTTCGTTTACCTCCAAGAATTTTTTAATTTCCTCTTTGATGTCTTCTGTAACCCTTTGTTCATTCAGTAGCATATTGTTTAATCTCCATGTGAAAAACTGGAAATCCATATGCAACAAAATGAAACTGAATCCCCTTCTCTCGCCATGCACAAAAGTTAACTCAAAATGGATCAAGGACCTTGATATCAAATCAGAGACTATGCGTCTGATAGAAGAAAAGGTTGGCTCCGATCTACATATTGTGGGGTCGGGCTCCAAATTCCTTAATAGGACATCCATAGCACAAGAGTTAATAACAAGAATCAACAAATGGGACTTACTTAAACTAAAAAGTTTTTTCTCAGCAAGAGAAACAATAAGAGAGGTAAATAGGGAGCCTACATCATGGGAACAAATTTTTACTCCTCACACTTCAGATAGAGCCCTAATATCCAGAGTATACAAAGAACTCAAAAAATTAAACAATGAGAAAATAAATAACCCAATCAACAAATGGGCCAAAGATCTGAACAGACACTTCTCAGAGGAGGACATACAATCAATCAACAAGTACATGAAAAAATGCTCACCATCTCTAGCAGTCAGAGAAATGCAAATCAAAATCACCCTAAGATACCATCTCACTCCAGTAAGATTGGCAGCCACTATGAAGTCAAACAACACCAAGTGCTGGTGAGGATGTGGGGAAAAGGGTACACTTGTACATTGCTGGTGGGACTGCAAATTGGTGCAGCCAATTTGGAAAGCAGTTTGGAGATTCCTGGGAAAGCTGGGATTGGAACCACCATTTGACCCAGCTATTGCCCTTCTTGGACTATTCCCTGAAGACCTTAAAAGAGCGTACTACAGGAATACTGCCACATCGATGTTCATAGCAGCACAATTCACAATAGCAAGACTGTGGAACCAACCCAGATGCCCTTTAATAGATGAATGGATAAAAAAAATGTGGCATTTATACACAATGGAGTACTACTCTGCACTAAAAAATGACGAAATCATGGAATTTGCAGGAAAATGGATGGCACTAGAGCAGATTATGCTAAGTGAAGCTAGCCAATCCCTAAAAAACAAATGCCAAATGTCTTCTTTGATATAATGAGAGCAACTAAGAACAGAGCAGGGAGGAAGAGCAGGAGGAAAAGATTAACATTAAACAGAGACATGAGGTGGGAGGGAAAGGGAGAGAAAAGGGAAATTGCATGGAAATGGAAGGAGACCCTCAATGATATATAAAATTACATATAAGAGGTTGTGAGGGGAATGGGGAAAAAAACAAGGAGAGAAATGAATTACAGTAGATGGGGTAGAGAGAGAAGATGGGAGGGGAGGGGAGGGGAGACAGTAGAGGATAGGAAAGGTAGCAGAATACAACAGTTACCAATATGGCATTATGTAAAAATGTGGATGTGTAACCGATGTGATTCTGCAATCTTTGTAATGTTTTGAACAACCAATAAAATAAAATAAATAAATAAATAAAATTAAACTCTCATGTCTAATCCTGACCTTAACATTTTCCCGGCACTACCTTCTACCACTTAACATGTATCCAATGAATCTGTATGCTTTTGTTGATATTGGTTTTCTGATATCTTTGTCACTTTCTCACTACTGTTCCTTAGTCCCCACTAGTCTCCCTTGGGCATGTCCTACCTTCATCACTACCTGACAAAATCCTACCCACTGTTCTAGATACTGTTTAAATGTCTAAAGTGTTCCATGGTTCTTTCCACAGCACAGGTTCCTCATCTCTCTGATTTTTCGATAGCTCTCCATATCTCAGCTTAGTGTACTCATCATAATCTATGCTGGGTTAAATTTTATGTATCCATTATCATATGGCTTTACTCCTAGTAAGTGTTCAGTAAATGCTTTGTTGAATTGAAATAGTAAAAAAGAAAGCTTCAGATAGACAAGATAAACACACATATGAGCTGTTTTATAATACAGTACCATTTCCAATTAAGAAATTCGGATTCAGAAAATATGGTAATAGACTAAGTCTCTATTGAGAAAGTACAGAGATTCTAAAATAATGAGCCATAGTCGTCATATAAAATGTAGTTTCTAGCCCTCTGAAATTTGGTTGGTAACTAGTATCTTCTTGATGCTTCCAGAATCTATGAAAACCACCACATAGAGACAAGTACCCTAAAAAAACTAAAGTCATCAGTAAACCATGAAAATCATATTTTGACTATTTGGCCATTTTAGTTAAGCCTATTGACAATGAAGCTGGTACCTCCTACCTCTTTTATATCATTTAAAGTACCTAGTTCAAGCCTGGCTGGCACACAGCTTCTTTAAAAGAACAAACTCTGAATTCTCTTTCTTTTCCCAAAGTTACTTACTGAAGGACAGTTTGATCCCCTAATCTCTGGTGTCTAATCCATCATCAAATCATCTCTGTTTTACCTTTAAAATGAATTCTCATATCTGCCCACTTCTGTCTCACCTACAGCTACATTCCCACTTCAACAGCAGCTTTCAACTAACGTACTCTATACACACAACCAGAAAAAAAATCCATTAAAAAATATAAATGACTTGCTTTCTTCTTAAAACCTTTATATGGCTTTTCATTTCACTTTGAGTAAAATCCCATGACTCAACAGTGACCATAAAGGCTGGGTATCATCTCCCCACACTGGCCTCTCCTACAGCTCCTCTATCCCAACCACGTGGGCCTCACTTAGAGGCCATGATCATTTGTCTCAAGGCCTTTGCACAAATTGCTTCCCTTGTCTGGCTCTTCCCTGGCACTTTGCCTAATCATTTTCTTCCCTTCCTGTGTAGAAGCCTCACACTTGCTTCCCCACCAGCCTAAAGATTTTCTCTTCATCAAGAGAATTGTTTAAGCAATCCTGTTATTGTACATGTCATGTTACTTATAAAATGGGTAATTATTACTTATTTTCTGGTCTACTCTTGTATTATTTCTCCTCTTTCAAGATTAAAAGATGCATGAAGGTAGAGACAGCATACACTTTTTTCCATCATTGTGTACCCAGAACTTGGCACAATTTCCTGAAGCATAAAGGGCACTCAACAATATTTGTCAAATAAAAATTTAAGAAGTTTAAACTTAAATATTTAATATATGCCAACTGCTGGTATATACCTGATGAAAAATGTGTTGGAGATGGATGTTGGAGACTTTTGCAAAACATGCAAGTATGATTATATTTGATGCCACACAATTGCACACTTAAAATAATTATAATGGCAAATTTCATGTTTTGTGTATTTTACTACAATGAAAATAACCTTAATAACTGCCATAGGAGATAAGGAGAAAGCAGATGGGTTTGAAGAGATTCAAGTGAGGGAACTAAGGAAATCACATAAGAGGTGACATCTAAACAGGGAGAAGGAAAAAAGTCTCTGGACAAACAAAAAAATTAGCAAGGAAAGAGGCATGAGACTGCCATGAAGGGAGGTCTCATGCCTCTTTCCTTGCTAATTTTCCTTGGTGAGGGCTTGACAGAGGTAACCCGAGCTGTAATCACCAATCACCAAAAGATCCCAAAGAAATGTTACTTTCTACTTTGTTGGAACTTGACAGGCCACATATGTTGGACTCAGTTATTCAACAGACTATAAATACCCCAAATATTCATTTTCCCACTCCCAGCAGATTTCACATGGATTATTCAATTTAATAATGAATTTAAAGGTGAGAATTTTGCCCAAAAAAGATAGAACCATGTCTGAAAGACAGTAAGCAAAAATTATACAACTTCTCTCTATCAAGTCTGAAAGCAGATTTCAACATGCAAAGATGAAAGTAAGAAGAACTGGTGCTCATGTATCCCAGAGCCAGCACAACTAGTCTAAACCTGGGGAGGAGTCTTAATTCTTGTTTTAAGATGCTTTCACAAATTATTAAAAACTCTTTCTTCTCTGTTCTGCAATATATTTTAAAAATTAAATGTTTTTAAGCTTAAGGTTAATCCTTTAAACTGCTTGACTAATTGAATAGGTCTATTAAAATGTAGACAAAAATATCTCACTGTTGTTGCCTATTATTGAACATAAAGAGATATCCACAATAAAGAGAAATCAAGACTATATCTGTCACTATAATTCAGCATGGGTCATATCAAAATCATAAAAGTGTGTATTGAGTAGCAGAGCACAGGAAATCTGCCTCAATCTACCCAAATGAACTGGTATGAGTTCTGAATGTCTCAGAGAGCTGTCCTAAGGTCCAAAGTTCCTGCCATATGAACTTACCAGAACAGAGTCTCACATGTCAGTGGTTCTGAATGAAGAAAGACATGAGTGATAATCAAAGTAATGGGTTTTAAACAGAAAAGAATTTGAGACAGTAATGCCTCCCTCCTTGTTTCACTGCACTAAATATGGTTAAATGTCTTCTGAGAAGGTCATTTGTGGGCCTGGGAATGAAAAGTAAAGGCATTTTGTTCTTCTAGATAAAAGAGTTGTTAGGGTTGATCATTTTTCTTCCTTTCATATGCCATCTTGTTCTGCCCTGTTGTTCTTTTTTCCTCTACTGCATTATAATCTACATGGGAACCTCATTTAGTTAAACATCCTCCACCCAGTACCATAGGAAAATGGAGGTGACTTCTGTCTTTTGGGTTTGGTTTTTCCCGTAAGTATGTTGTTAAGAACTATATTCTTCCTTCATATCAAAAACCCATGCAGTTTCTTTCTAATTTTAGTTTCCCTCGGTGACCAGTAACCTGCAATCAAAATTTTGGCATGTAAATATATTATAGGACTTTTCATTTTATGAGTGCTGCTGTTGAAATTTGGCATATAAATATGGGAAATTTTCAGAACATTTTTCATACCAACCATTAATCTCCTCCTTGCTCTCATCACACTGTAACTCCACCTCTCTTCTTGTTATATACCAATGCTCTATGTGGGTAAGATTAAATTTAGCTTACTATTTCATTCAAGAAACATCTACTCACTGGCAGCTATGAGCCAAGCACTAGACTGTTGGTTAGAGATAAAGAAGTAGAGTCTGTCTCCTTAAGGCAGCCACCATTATTTCTATTCCCCATAAATTTATATTTTATTAAATTCCCCATAAATTTATATTTATATTTTATTCCCTACATTATGGTATACAAATTTGTTGAATTAAACTAAATTGCTAGATTTAAACTAAATTGCTAGATAATTATTGGCTTTGAAGGTGCTGGGGAAAACTGGCCTAGTTAAATAATCAAGTGTTTCAATGATATCATAACCATAAAACCTCATATGAATGTTTCCTCTGAGTCTCCAAGAGCAAACATTGCAGGAGTGGGATGTGCAAAGACTAAAGAAGAAGGGGAGGGAAAAGCTCCACCCAGGCTATTCCTTCATATCAAAACCCATGCAGTTTCTTTCTAATTTTAGTTTGAGGTGAAGGAAGGGTCAGAGAAGTCGGAATGACTTGACCATGACCTTTGATATCAACATCTGTGGTGGGGTAGTCTCAGATGGCCTCAGTTCATAACAAGTTTTTTGACTTTATGAACTTGACCAAACTCAGAATCCAAAAATGGTGGGAGTTGAACTCGTCATTCAAACTTTTCACAAAGTTTGTGCAAGTTTTCAACTAAAATGGTTCTTTCAGATCTTTATATGGTGACCTATGAATGGACATCCTAGAGACAAAGGTAGTTTCTAGAGAGATGAAGAAAGAAATTGTCTAAGTGGTAAGACTGTCTGCCCAATTACTTTTACAACAGATAATCTAGAAATGGAGACGAAAAGTTCCAACAGGCCACTTAAACTTCATGAATTTCTATTTAAGGAGCTTCTCATAGAAAATAATAATTTTCATCATGTAGTCAATGATTAATGAGTACCATTCTATGCCAGGGCTTATACTGTGTATTACACACTCAAAGGTAAATATGACATGCTCTCAAGGAAGTACTCCGTCCAGTGAAGGAGCAAACAATTAAATAAATGTGCTGGTGGGATCAGCTTTTTAATCCCTATTCAACTCATAATTGATCAATCACAGCAGTCATCCTTATGACTAAAAGAGAGAATTTGCATATAGATTGCTTAAACTTTGAGATATAAAATTGGAAAAACAGGAGAAATAGAGGGCAAGAAAAGGTACCAGGCAGATGAAAGAATGAAGAGGCTAATTCAGACTGCTTCCAGAGAAAGAAGTTATAATATAAAGAGAAAAGTCATGTGGCACTAAAACCGAAGAGACCATTTTGGAGGCTGGTATATAAGCAAGTATGAAATATATGTTTAAAAGATAAGAGAAAAAGAATGGAAAACAAGTCTGATAAGAATTGCTCTGAAGTAGGAGTTGAATCCCTTCTGCTTTTTGAGAAATAGAACGTAAAATTAGAGTATGTTATGGACTCATGTTTGGCCTGCCACACCACGCTACTTTGCCTGTGATGCTAGACATTGGGCCACATGATGTCCCAAGGTCAAGAGTGCACATTTGGATGGCAGACTCTATTACTGGAGCAAAACAAGGGCATACTGAAGGTCACAGTACAGAAATGCCTACATTTAGCTAGCACAATGTTATGGTTCAGATGTGAGGTGGGCTCTAAAAGCTCACATGTGAAAAAATGCAAGATGATTCAGAGGAAAAATGATTGGGCTGTGAGAGTCTTAACCCAATGAGTAAATTAATCCCCCATAGGGATAAATTGAGTAGTAACTGAAGAGGTAGGGTGTGGCTGGAGAAGGTGGGAATTGGGGGCGTGGCTTTGAGATGTATATTTGCATCTGACAAGTGAAGACCTCTGTCTCTCTGCTTTCTAATTACCAAGCAAGATGCCTCATTTTTGCCACACTCTTCCTCCATGATGTTCTGCCTCACCTAGCACTGAGGAATGGAGCTTGCCTTCTATGAGCTAATACCTCTGATAAAGTGAGCCCCAAAATGAACTTTTTCTTCTTTACAATTGTTCTGGTTGAGTCCTTTAGTCATAGCAGGAAAAAAAAATGCTAAAACACACAACTTCCCTCTGGCTAAGAGGTCCTAATTCACTATATTAACTTAATAGTATCTTGGAATGTCAGTGAAGGCCACGAGTAGGGGACCCATGAACAGCAGATGTGTATGAGTGTGTGTGAATGTGTGTGTGCATGTGTGTGTATAAGGACAAGGTATGGACTCAACAGAAAAAAAAAGATTGAAAAGAAAGGAAAAGGAAAGAGCAGAATAGACATTCAACAGCTGAATAACTCTGGAGGAGGTAGGGAAAGAACACAGGTTGGGGAGATAGAAGAGCTGGTAGCTGTCATCCTCCATTCTATCATTAAATACTATGACTCCCAAAAAAATTCTGCTCATGAATCTTTTTATTATTGTTTTCTGATAAAATAAAATTCAGTGACTTTTGCACTATTACTTTAAAAATAGACAACTTACATTTTACTATGCTCAGAGTAAATTTTATGTGTTATACCTGTCATATTTTCACTGCATATGAGATTGTTGGATTTTATTTTCCCCTTTAGGAAAGTTAGGGGGATGTAATTTTGTTTCCATTCATTCTGTGAGCAATATTATGAGAATAGAATATTCCAGACTAAAAACCTGAAATATCTACATGAAATATCCTGGCATCTATAAGAAACTGCAAGTTGTTTCTTAGAGCTCCAACAGGAGATGAATAAATTAATGAAGATGAATGAACAAACATATGTAGCACTTAGCATGGGCCAGCCATTGGGCTGAGTCCTTTACTTGTAACATTTCATAGTCCTCATAACAATCCCAAATTAGATGCTATTACAGTCCTTATTCCAGAAGCTCAGAATGATTAAATAATTTTCCCAAGATCACATAACTAGCAACCAACAAGGTTGAGATTTAAATCAGCAATTAAGTTTCAGAGCCCATCTTTCTAAGCACTGAGCTATACTGCCTCCCCAGGAATGCTGCACAGCAAGGTCTGAGCTTTATACTCTAGTTGGTTCTCCTCCACTCCAGCACGTGTATCGGGGACACACAAGTTAGAAGATGTATGTGGCCATTTGCCTAGCAAGTCAATGATATTCAAAGAACTATGAGGGGAAATTTTGCTCAAGTAGATGAAAAAAATATTAAAAGATCTCATAGGAAAAAGAAAGATACACTATAGATTAATATGTACTATTTTAATAAATTATAAAGATAAATTAGGAGATTTTGAAAAAAAGAACATGGTTGTGGTCATCATGTCAGCCTATGCTCTTTTCCTCCAGGTTCACTCATCTCTTTCTTTAGTGCATGAAAAGGCATTCTTTTGGAATATTGCTTTAGACCTAAGAGGCACAGAGTGCTTCAGCAGAGGTGCATTATGGTACAGCTTACATTTTGGAAAGCTTTTTCATAGGTAAGAGAAGAATGCAAGGAGACAATCAGGCTTTCCAGGTAGAATGGAAACAGTTTACTTTAGACAGGGTAAGTTTGAGGGGCTGGGGATTCTCCAGATGGCCATGTCTATGATGACAATACATGTGTGTCTGTAACTGGGCAGAGAAGTCTTCCACAAAAGCCATGTATCACCTTCCTAAAGTGTAGCACTTGGTGCAGACTGAATTTGGGAAAATTATTTTGAATGAATAAAGTGAAAAAAAGAGGGCATGTAATGATAATATGATTGATAAAAGAACCTACTAATGTTAAACTTCAAAAAAGTTCAGAGTTTAAGAACCTTTTGTACCTTTATATGCGCATGTGAAAGTCATAAATATTTCATAGGGTTCATAGGGTAGAATGACATTTATCCTTTCAAGAAACTGTTTTCTTTAGAGAACAGAAAGTTTCTATATGGTACTACAGCGTTAAAAAAAAAAGAAAGAAAAGCCTGGGATTTAAAAATACCAGTTATCTGATATTTCAGTGATGCAAAAATGTTACTTAAGGTCAATATTTGTAAAGGCCTTTTAAATAAATTTTTCTGTCAGAGGTACTGTTTCTATTCTAATCTCTGATAGGATTCATGTGCTTCTGAAAAAAAAATTGTATACCACATATGTGTATGTAATTATTTTATATGTAGGATATATATACATATGAATATACTTGGACGTGTATGTATGTATGTATCTTTCACCAAGTATGTATTTAACAGGAAATAGCGTTGTTTTTCCAATCTGACCTGTGCAGTACAATAGATCATTTGAATGTTTATTTTGCTTCAGGATTTCCTTCAGTCACTTCATTACTTTTCCCATTTCTTTAAACTCTGTATAGCCACTTATTTATTTATGAGTTTCCTAGTTGTTCCATTATAGATTATTGGGAGTTCTGGGGCATTTTGTTACTATAAGATTGAGTTTCAACTTGATGACTCACTTTCTGGAAATCAGTTTTCTCAAGCCAGTATCCATTTAATTTCACTGATGATGATAATTTTGAAATAAATTCATATATGCCCATAGATGGTACTTTAAAAAAACATTATTAAATTGGGTTTTACATTGAATTTTATTTTAATTGTGGGTTTTTAGAGTATTTGCTTCTTTAAATGTGTTTTTATTGTGAAAATGAAATTTTATTTTGCAGTAAATTTATAAAAGGGTGCATGTTCATAGGATATGACTGAGCATTGGTCTATTAAACTCTGAGGCTTCAGTTTGCCTTTGTTTCTATAACAGTTGTTAAATAGATATGTGTGGTTGCAGAACATGAACTAGCCTGTCATGATTTCCCTTCAAAGGAACCAAATTAGAAGTGTGCATTATGACAGTGTTTCATGACTCTCTTCTCCTGACCCTAACTTACAACTGTCTGACTATTCCCAATACATTCATTATGCTTTCTGGAGCCTTCAATCCATGGCCAAACCTCTAAATTCATTCCATCTTCTTGCCTTAATTAAAACCTCATTCTATCTCTGGACACTACTTCCCTAGAAATCTCACTGGAGAATGTGGCTCTTAATGTTCTCCTCCATATCTCAGAGTAAGGAATCAGAACCCAGGGCCTTTTTACCCAGTAGTGCTTCAAACCAATCCTCATTACCATTAGTCCTCATGTGAAATCCCCTTTTTCTTTGGAGGTTCATGTTTATGAGTCATATCATAGTCTACTCTACCTAATACCCAGGGTACATGTGGATTCCATGGACAATTCCCCCACATTCACCACACCTTAGCATGTATTCCTCAGTACATGTCCTTCATATCACTGAATTCTCCAACCACTTGATGACTTGACTTTCTTCTTATCTGTGTCTGCCTATCTTCCTTTGCCACCCATGAAGGAATTCATAGTACATTACAGAAACATTTTCTGGTCAGTATTCTCAATAATATTAACCTTCTAGTCCAGAGCAATTGGAAGAATTGGAAAAACCCAATCCTGGACAGTCCATATGTCTATCCTTCTCCATATTCTAAAGCTGCAAAACATGGCCAAAAATAATAATCATAATCATGAAAGTACATTTACTGCAAATTAATAGACTTAAACCACAACCTGATCCACAGGGCTGCTTGATAATCCTTCCACACTACTCCAATCAAGTCTTCTATCTTCCATAGTGGATTTCAAACCTTCTCAGTTCTCCTAAAGTCTCCTATCCTTCACATCACCCCTGTATCTCTTAGAAGACTGTCTTATCTCCCACTTCATAGAGAAAACAAAGACCTTTATTCAAGAAGTCCTTGAACTTCCTGCTCAAACCCCATAGATTCCTTTGTGTTTGTTCTTGCCCTTTTCATCTCCCCTCCTGCCTGAATAGAGAATGTTTCCATATTCTGTTTAAAGGCTTATATCACTACCTGAGCGCAGGATCCCGTCCTTTACACCTTTAGGAATTTACTCTATTCATTACTCCCTACTCTTTTATTTTAATCTTCCTTATCAACTGGTTTCTTCCTACCAGCATACAAAATACCTGTCTTTCATGACTGAAAATTTTCTCCTTCAATGACTTTGTGTTCCCCTCAAATTTAATCCAAAACCATAGGAGTCTTCTTTACCATTCCATATTTCCAAGGCCAAATCTGGTTCCTATCAACAATAGAACAGCAATATACTTAACCATTTGCATTATCTTATAAATATTAAGTGTTTTATATTATACTATAATTTCATTAACAAAAGCAAATCTACCATGCAAAATTCAGTATTTCTTTGCTACTCTTCATTTTTGTATCCTATCTAATTTAATCTATACAAAATACTGTTAAGTGTATAGCCTGTTACTTGAATCATTTTTTGTATGTGCATAGTTTGTTTTATCACTTTGACAGAATCATTTATTTCTATTTGTATTCTATTTTAGGGTTTGTTTTCTTCATATTTAAAACTTTATTTAATGTTTAATTTAAGTACAAACTTTAACATGATTCAAAAATATACATATAAACATGGATTCAAATAAGTCTCACTCCCATCTCCTCCCAATGTAGAATCTTTTTCATTACGTTCTGGTACATCTTTCGTGCACTTCTTTTTGGTAAAAATTACATATCTATATTTTGACCCATATATTTTTACAATAATACCATAATATACACACTTTTTTATTCCTGGCTTTTCATATTTAATTCATCTTGGTTAACATCTGTAGTATTTTTATATATAATATATCAGTTATATTTACTATGTTTCTCATGTGATAATTCTTTGCTTTTTCTCCCTACCTATGGGATTTAGGAAGGTTTTGACTTTTCTTCTGGTGTGTGTGTGTGTGTGTGTGTGTATGTGTGTGTGTTTTCCTAATTTCTTTTGTGATGTTCTTAGTCTACTTTTCCCTTTCAGAGGCATTGAATAATTGGTTTGTCAACTCTAAGTGATATACTCTGTCTGCATATATTACCTATAAAACAACAAGTTTATGCTACTCTGTATCTTCTCTCTACCTTCCCCCATCATTTTTCTGGGGTGGCTGGTTTATTTCAACTTTGGAAAATATATAATACTTATATACTCTTCCACCACCCTTTGTTTTAATTTTAAGAATACTGAAATATATTCAATGTATTCTATCTGTCCTTTCATCAGAGTTATATATGTAAATACAGCAATCCTTGAGTTCTCGTATTTTCAAAGTTGTTTTTATATAGCCTTGTTAGTCAAAGGATAATTTTTGGAGATATAAAATTGTTGACTTGTATTTTCTGTTCTTACTTTTTAAAAATGTTGATTTCAAAGTTGTCTTGCTTTGAATCTTTCTGACTTTAGCTTTAGTTCTTTCCCTTATAAGTTATTTGGCCCATTGACCTGGGAAGCCCAAATATTGGGTTTTTTTTTTTTTTGTTTGTTTGTTTTTTATGATTAAAGCCTAAGAGTTTTACTAGGACATATTTCTGAGTGACAACTCTTGGTAACTTTTACCAGGTCAATTCCCACATATCGATTCATATTCTTTTATTTCTGGAAAGTTTCCCTGAATTATAACTTTTAATAAAATTTATGTTCCATTGCTTTTTCTTATTCAAGGATACCAACTGTATATATGTGAGCTCATCTTTGACTATCGGCAGGAGCTATCACTTTTTTCTGATTGTCTTCCTCTTTATTTTCATTCCCTTGGCTATTTTTAACTTCCTTCCTCAGTGGTCTTCATTATAATTTCTATTGATTTTGTTCTGTTTTAGTCACCCTATAGTTTAGTCTTTATTCCTGACATGATTTTGTCTTTTTCTTCTGTTTCTTTCTCGAGTTTTCTTAGTTCTCATATTCTTTTCACCTTTCTTCTGAATATTTGTGTATCTGATTGGAATGGATTTTTAAAATATGCACAAGCATTTATTTAATAATATTTAGTTTACTTTTCTTATTCTTAATGAAGTCCTTAGAAGATTTTTTATAAAGATGTTTTGATTTATATTTTCTATATTCTTCATACAGTAACTTTTATGATGACTCAGTTGTTTTCTAACACTGAAGTATTTAAAATGTCTTGTGTTTTAACTGAGTTTTGAAAAAGAAATAATTTTATATTGACAGCTATGTGACATTTTGTGACCTATTTTTTTAGACTAAGAGACCTTCTTCTCTTGAAATGAAATGTAATTTTTAATAAAAAGATTAATTTATAAAGAGAGAGATTGTTTTATATTTTTATTTAGTGATTCTCTATTGTTTATTTTGATTTTTAGTTTTTATTGTTTTTCCCTTTTGTCTTTCAATTTCTCCCAAGATTTTCATCTTCAGTTCTCTACACATTCAATCACTTCCTTTTGATTTCTGGGAACCAGCATTCTGATATACAAGGTAATCAGTTTTTAAATGTCTATTTTCCATCGATACTAGGCCCATTATCCTCTCTTTTCCATGAAGTTTTTACTTGACTTTCTATTTTGTTATGTGCTTCAGAATTGGCTTTGCTCATTTAAACATGCATTTCCATTCTTCTATATAAATGAAACTTATGATATTCTTCATCTTCTATGTTGTGAACATTGGTCTGTGAGGTTTTCCCGGATCTCCTCATCTGTATAGTTTATGGAAGATATATATAAAGTTGGGAATTTATATGGCTATTATTTTACTTAATTATAATGTTTTTCAGGGTTCTATTCTAGTACTCATTTTACTTTTCATAAGCTTTCATTTAGTGATCTTAAAGCAAACAGGCTGATGACTACTGTATTTTATTTCTTTTCCCAAAATAATCAACTTATAAAGATAAAAATTGTATTTTGTCTTACAGTTCTGGAGTTTCCAATCAACAACCAGTTGTTCCTATTACTTTGGATCTGTAGATCAAAGCCATTTGTAACATAAGCCAGGGAATAAAGGAAGAATTGGTCATGGTTCTACATCTCCTCAAGGGAAAACCCCAAATGATCTAAAAACCTCCACAAGGCTCCTCTCCCCAAAGGTTTCACCACCTTCTAATAATGCCATATACAGGGTGCATTCGGGATCCAAACTATAGCATTTGTTGTCTTATTCTAGAACTCTCCTTTTTTTTTTAACTTTCAAAAAAGCTCTTCAAGTAACCTTAACCAATTCTGTTCCTTTAATTGAACTACATAAGCTGATGCCTATTAATTAAATTTTAATTTATTTTGAGTTCCCTATCTTGTATTAATAGCAAATAGGATGTCCCAACAGGACATACACAGTTACCCCCCACTTAACTCATACAAAACTAAATTATCTTATATTCTCTACTTCATCTCATACTTTTCCCTTCTCCTGTGTTCCTGTTCTTAGTAAACGGTGCCACCTCACCCTCCCCAACATGTCTTGTCATTGTGATCTAAGACAGAAAGTTTCCTATCACTCTGGCCTCACACAGTCTCCAAGTATTAATGATTCTATCCAAAATATCTCAGAACTGTCTTCCACCCCATCCAGAGTCTGTAGTTTATGGCTGCATCATTTCTTGACTACATTACCACGACAGCAGGTCCTACTTCGACTTTTGCCTCTTCCACTCCATAGTCCACACACTTTTGATAAACCTTTTATTTAATTATGCTATTTCTCTTCAAAATGTGGCACTGCTTGATGAGATAATCTAAATAGAACATATACACACCAAGCCCTATCTTGATAGATTCATGGGCAAAATAAAGTGTTATTGCTCAAGTCTTAAAATTTAAGCCATGAGGTCACAGGATAACTTGTTACTTAGCAACAGAGAACTAGATTAAGCACTTATAATACAAAATTCAGCTTTATTAAAATTTTTTTAATTTTAATTTTAATTTTCCTGGTCTCTTTTATTGTCTACCCTGTGTCTAGAACTTTCACACTCGTTCTCCGACCCCTTATCTCTTTGGTTGTATACTTCTTTCTTTTCCTTCAGAATTCAATAAGGTAATCGCTTTTGAAGACTTTCCTAATTCTGTCAGAATTGCCTTGGTTATACTCATAAGCTTTGTATCACCTGAATTTGCCTCAAATATTAATTGTAATTGGCAGAGTGATTATATTTATTCCTTTTGACTCTATTTGGCTTGCAAAACTGGAACAGTATTGTATTATTGGATAAGTAAATGAAAAAAGTAGAAGGAGTAATTCAGCTTAAAAATTCAAATCATGCTTTTCTCAATACTGAGAGGAAAACTATCAAAATGAGTAATAAGTAGTATAATCAATGGAACACCTACTTCTTACCAATTCCTTTAGAAAGCAAGTTAGTAATAATTAGTATCATCAATGGAACACCTACTACAAGTGAATTCATATGCAAAGCACTTTATATGTGCTATCTCATTTAAATGTCGATGCAACCTTTTAAGAGACAGGGTTACAAGTACATTTTTGTCATGTTGTTTAAATACGAGTCTTATTCAACTTTCCAGCTGTGAAGTATTAAGTCAGTTTACCTCTCTGAGTTTCAAATTTTTCCTCTGCAAAACAAAGATAAAATAATTCTGATATGAAATCATGTACGTATTATGTCTAGTGCATGATAGGTATTTCAAAAATTATATTTACTATCATTTTCACTTTTTATATTAAGAAACTGAAATATGTTAGAAAGTTAAACAACTTCCCCTAGTTCATGTGGCTAGCAAAAGGCATAGCTAGGATTCCATCCCAAGTCTGTCTCCTGAACCAATGCCAGTACCCCCTGATGTTCAGCCCATCCTTTTCCTATTTAATCTTTTGATAGCTACCCCTCATATTGTCTCTTTTCATAGTCCATATTTTTAGATAATGGCCTCATTGAAATTCAAGAAGAGAAATGAGCAAATAAACTTACTGAATGAGGAAATACATATGAAAATATAATATTATAATGTACCTGTTGGCTGAGCAGTATTTGCATGGTATAAAAAATTTAAGCACTGACTTGAACACCAAAATTACGACATTACTGTGCTGAGGAGAGATGGGGCTGAAAGGAATGAGAGGCGTTTCCGAATGATAAGATAATACCTAAAACTGATAAACAAAGAAATAACTGTACAGTTATATTTTCTAAAACTAAAAACCAAGCATAGTAGACATTCTTGAAGATAAATGCCTGTAGGCAACAAAACTTGGACAAGGGTAGAAGAGAAGTGGAATAAAGAACTAATCTTTCCATTACAAACTTTTAAGAAACATTTAACTTTATAAAAAGAATATGTGTTTGATTAAAAATAATTAAAACAGATTTTTTTACCCATCTGGAATTTATATTGGTGAGTTGGGTGAGATAGAGATCTAACATCAGAGTTTTCCAACTGCCTGTCCAGTTATTATCTAGGTCAATTTTAACTGTTCTTCTCTTCTCACATAATCATTATCTGAAGAAGCACCAAAAAGCAGAAATGTGAATTCATACATATACTCAATTCGTCTTCTCTTCAAGGTTAATGTCACAACCTTGGATAATTCATACTTAAATATTTTCAAGTTATACTTGGAACAATCAGACAGATCAAAAACATCAGGTGACAGAGAGTGCACTTGTGTTCAGAGGATTTAGGTGATAAACCCACTGAGAACATTGGCTTCTCATAAATATTTCCTGTAGTCTAGCACGTAAATGGCAATAAGCATATGCAAAAGTATTCTGCATCATTATTCATTGCAGGAAAATGAAAATTAAAACCAAAATCAGCTACTCCTACACACCCATCAGATTGGGTAAAACTACAAAGACCTACAACACTAAATGTTGGTGAGAATTTGGAGCAACAGCAACTCTCATTAGTTGATAGTGGGAATGTAAAATGGTACACCATATTGGAAATTTGGGGGGGGGGACATTTCTAATGAAATTATATATCTCCTATGACTGGCAATTCTACTCTTAGATATTTAGCCAAAATAAATGAAAACACACATTAGCAGAAAGATTGATATGATAATATTCTACTTGCTTCATACATAACTACAAGAAAACAGAAATAGCCCTGGTATCTGTTAATATAACAAATACACTATGGTGTATTTATATAATGACATACCACTCTGCAAAAAAAAGAACAAACTATTCATAAAAACAACAGAGCAATCTCAAAAACATTCTGATCATTGAAACAAAGTATTATTGTCTGAATTGTGTGCACTCCAACATTCATAAATTCCTAATTCTTTGTACCTCAGAATGTGACCATATTTGAAAATAGGGCTTTAAAGATTTTGTTAGGTAAAATATTGGGTCCTAACACAATATCCTGGTGTCCTTAGAAAAAGAGATGAATTAGCACATGGACAACATGTAGATCAAGGGATGACAGCTGAGGCCACAGAGAATCAAGGAGAGAGGGGGCTCAGAAGAAAACACCCTGCAAAATGTTCAACCATTCATATTTTTTCTTTTGTGAAGTGTCTGTTCAGTTCCTTTGACCATTTATTATGGGTTATTTGCTTTTCTTGGTGTCAACTTGTTTTAGTTCTTTATGTACCCTGGAGATTAATGCTTTATCTGAGATATAGGTGACAAAGATTTTTCTACCATTTCGTAGGGTCTCCTTTTACACTTTTGATTCTTTCCTTTGCTGTAAAGAAACCTTTTAATTTTATACCATTCCATTTATTGGTTCTTGATTTTACTTCTTAAGCTTTAGGAATCTCGTTGAGGAAGTCAGTTCCTAAGCTGACATGATGAAGAATTGGGCCTACATTTTCTTCTAGTAGATATGGGTTTCTGGTCTAATGCCTATGGCTCTGATCCACTTTGAGTTGAGTTTTGTAAAAGGTGAGAGAGAAGGATTAAATTTCACTCTACTACATATGGATTTCCAGTTTTCCCAGCTCCATTTGTTGAAGAGGTATGTGTTCTCCTATGTATGTTTATGGCACCTTATCTAGAATGAGATAACTGTATTTATGTGGGTTTGTCTCTGTTTCTTCTATTCTGTTCCATTGGTCTTCATGTCTGTTTTGGTGTCAATATCATGCTATTTTTGTTACTATGGCTCTGTAGTATAATTTATGGTTCGGTATTATGATGCCTACACCTATACTTTTCTTACTAAAGAACTGCTTGGGCCTCTTATATTTCCAAAGAATTTCATGATTGCTTTGTATATTTCTATGAAAAACATCAGTTGAATTTTAATTGGAATGTCATTAGATCTGCACAGCACTTTTGGTAGGATGACCATTTTGATAATATTAATTCTGCCTATCTAAGAACATGAGAGATCTTTCCATCTTCTAAGGTCTTCTTCAATTTCTTTCTTTCATGTTCGTAGTTTTCATTGTAGGGGTCTTTTACCTCTTTTGTTAGATTGATTCCCTGTTTTTTTTTTTATTTTGTTTTTATTTTATTGAGGCTATTGTGAATGGGAGAGTTTTCCTAATTTCTATTTTGGCTGATAAATCATTGGTGTATAGAAATGCAATTGATTTTGGGGTGTTAATTTTATATCCTGCAACTTTGCTGAATTTACTTTTTTATATATCTTTTAACATGAATTCATAAGAAACATTGCTTATGCCCCAAGAGATGAGGAACCAATGGCAATTCAGATGAGCACCTCTGAAAAGATCTGTCAGTTTCCTGTTCTGTTCTAGCTAGACTGTTTTGAAAACCTTGGGAAACACTGAATTTCCCTGTCAATCTGAGATTCTATGTGAATTTTTACAATATTAGTTGGAAAGAAACAATAATTCCAACTTGGCACCCAATAGACTTCCAGAGATAAAATCACTGACTAAATGACCACTGTGGGTCTCTGCAGTAGGCAGGGGCTCCTTAATGAGACCCCATAGGGTTAAAGAAAAGTGCACTGCTAAATCCACTATAGAAAAGAATGAGTACCAAGCCCCGAGAATACTCTCCAATTCCATGGTATTTTGGTCCCCTGAAAGCCTACTGAGCATTTGCAAAATTATCATGATGCTTATGGTCTTGAAGCAATGTCTACACTCTCTTCAATTGAGTGAAATGGCTGTGTAGTCCCTGTAAGATCTTCTGCTATACCTGGAATTGCAAACTATGGGACCTAACATGCTTTCAGAGGAGGCAAGACAAATCCTTGTACAACCCAAACGCAAGTGCCAGGGTGATTGTTTTCTACATCTATAGGGGAAGGATTCTGCCATAGATGTTTTGAAATGCATCCCTCCTCAACTAAAGTTGAGGGTTTTGGTCCCATACAACTGCTGCCAACAAAATATCTTATGAATGGGAAATGTGATGGTTATGTGGTGGAAAGCCACACAGCAAGCACAGAAATCATGTGTTATCACCAATATTTGCAATGTGAGGTGATCTATCTTGTTTTGAAGATGTCAGGATAGGTGCCCTCTTCATGAACTTCTAAATCCATCATGTTGCTTAAGATCTTTCTACCTTGTGACACCACTTGAGCCTGGTAATGTGGAGATAACAGCTTTTTGGCAAATTTCCCAATTTCTTCCATTGTTACTAGTTTGTTAGGTTCTCTCTTCTGAGTCCATTTTGATAACTAAATTTCTCTTGCTTCTTAATGCCCAGCCCCTGTGCCCTGAGCCACATGCCAGCAGGACTGCGGCAAGCGAGATGCTGAAATTTTCATTTGGATGTCCAGTACATACCACCTAAGTAAATGCATTTTTCAAGAAAGACTAGTTGAAGAACAAAGGTGCATTAAGAAGAGACTTGACTTTTTATTTCAAGTAGGAAAAAACAAAGCCCAATTGTATCATCATTCAAAAGCATTTGATTCTCAGTTGCCATGCATTTGATGGATTGAAAAGCTTAACACATAAATCTGTAACATTGGAGACCTGAGTTCAACATTACTGAGAAAGGAAATAGAAAGTTGTCAGAAGCCAAGCCATAGAAGCCAGAGCTATTGGTATTAAAGATTCTAGTTTTCTGCAGCTCTGAAATGAGAAAACTCAACTCTGGATCAATGTTCACTTACATTTTTGGGTAAAGAACAACAACAACAACAAAAAAAAAACAGCAATGTTCTATCTACCTCCTCCTACCTGTAGGTTTTCTAGTTTATTTTAGTTACGAATATTCCACTTGCTTGTTTAGAAATTCTGCCCTTTTGACTTCCTGGAAATTTCACATTAATTTCTGAAGTGGCCTGAGGGCATCTGTCTCATAATCTCCTTGGCATTTTGTCTCAGTTTGATCAAGTATCAAGTTTCATTTACCTCTCAGTGTACTAATTTTTCTTTCATCTGTAAACCTTCCCATTCAATCCAAAAGAAGTGGATGAGAAGCAATGATTAAAGACAACTCACAAGTCTGATCTCAAAAGAGGAATACAGAAAGGTCATTCTGAATCTATGAGATTTTGGCATGAGGGATTATACAGGAGTTTTAAGTATCTGACTAGAATCCTTTTCTACAATTGTCAATATGGGGATAAACTTGACAGAAAATTGTCCAGCTTTCAAAATATATGGAGGAAATTTTGTCTTGTTTTCAACTAGATAGCTCTTCTGAAAAAAAATCTCTGACTGTTCCTCTCAATCTTATTCTATGTATTCTCATGTAAATAAAAAGATGTTGCTGAGAATTGTGTTCTTGGGTCCTTGGGATGAAGGCTGCTCTAAATCTGTGGGATTATTCCAATCCCCATCTGGAAGAGTCTGACATAGCCTGTGGCAACTAACATGGGTTATATTTCCATAACTTTTTGAGGTCCCCACAAATGCAAATCCTCATTCTATGCTACATCTAAGAAGGACATGAAACAAGTATATTATGAATCCTTTTTGCATTTTTTCTAGAATACTAACATATAAATACATTTTATTCACTTATTAAAGGTTTGATAAAAACAAATCTTTAAATATGTGAATAAAATTCTTGAATACCTTTCAAAACTTACCAATATGTAAGTTTTGAAATATGTAAGTCCTAAGTCAGTAAATTTATTGCTCTCTAAATTTTCTTAGCACTGTAATATTATGTCCATTTTTTACTTTGATAAGACACTGGACTGAGAATTTTGTTCCATTTGTGAACTCTGATGTCACAACATTTCAAAGGTAATCTGTTCCTGTATTTTTTTTTCATTGAGTTCTCTCCAGGTTGGTCATTTTCTATTTCATGTGACTTTCATCAAACACTGTACAGATGATAATCAAGTACAGATGATAATCAATTGTTGCCTCCACTAATTTCTTTTCTAATTTCTCCTCTTTCTCAGAGGCAATGAAATATGAAGCCCATTAGTCTATATCAAGTGAGCCTTGCAAATTCCAGGAATTAGTAATGATACAATCAATGACCCAATAACTTTATAATCCAAAGAATAAATAAATGGATATTCTTTGCCCTGATTGTGTTCTTGATCACATTTTCAGTGACTAAATATTGTTCCTTAGGTTATGACAACGTGGAGAGCAAATGAAAATATTTTAATCTCTGAAGTATCCATGAAAACAAATTTTCCATACTCAAACTCTCTGGTCCCTTTAAGATCCAGGATAACAAATTAATGTTCAGCAAGTTTCACTTAACATCACCAGCTGCTGAATTCAACAATAAGACTGTGCTCTTCAGCACTAGTCCAATTTCCAGGACATTACTGCAGTAGAGCTGAGCGTGCATCTGTTAGTTGGCAAGATACAATTCCTTTCTGTAAGAAACCAATGTAATAGGTAACAGAATGTTATAGCCTCCCAATATTAACTTGATAAAAGCACAATGCTGGCAGGTAATATGTATGTCAGAGCTTTATCCAAGTTTTCACTTAGGAAATCTAAACCTATTAGATCACTCTGCATGTATTCTTTTCAGGCTTTCTCTGCAAAGTAGATTAAAAAAAGAAATATAGTTTTTTAAATGATTTATCCTCATAACTTCACAATATTAAGTGTAAACCCTATGATTAATGTGTTTTACATATTTTAGGCATTAATATTATTAAACTTTCAAACTCAGTCTAGTATAGTATCTTCATCTCTATATGTGAACATGTAAGATTATTTCCTTTTGAAACTCAATATGAACTTCACCAATACTGCTGAAACTATAATATCACATATTTATTAGAGTAAACAATGTAACAGGCCTAAGCCATTTAGCATGAAATAGCAATTTCTACCACTATAACAAAGAAAATAATTGACAATTCTATTTAAAATTGTTTCCTTTGCAAAGAAGAAGCTTTATAGTTTGAATCCATGTGTTTATTGTTTCTTGGTTTTACTTATTGCGCTTTAGGAGTCTTGTCAAGGAAGTCAGATCCTAGGTCAACATGATAAAAATTTGGGCCTACTTTTTCTTCTATTAGGTGAAGCATCTCTGTTCTAGTACCTAAGTCTTTGATTTACTTTGAGTAGAGTTTCATGTAGGATGAGAGATAGGGGTTTGATTTCATTTTGTTACATGTAGATTTCCAATTTTCCAGTACTATTTGTTGAATAAACTATCTTTTCTCCAGTGAATATTTTTGGCACCTTTGTCTAGTATGAGATAACTATACTTGTATGGGTTTGTCTATTAAAGAAGAATGAAATTGTGGCATTTGCCAGTAAATGGATGGAGCTGGAGAATATCATGTTAAGCAACATAAGCCAATCCCCAAAAACCAAAGGCCAAATGTTTTCTCTGATATGTGGATGCTAATTCACAACAAGGAGGCAGGGCTTAGGGAAGAATAGAGTTACTTTAGATTAGTAGAGGGGAGTGAAGTGAGGGAAAGGGTGTGGGGGTAGAAAGTACAGTGTAATGAATCAGACATTATTACCCTATGTACATATATAACTACACAACCAGTGTGATTCTACAACATGTACAACCAGAAGAATGGGAAGTTATACTCTTTTTATGTGAATTCTACTCTCATCTATAATTAATTAGAACAAATAAAAAATGTTTATGGGGAAAAATACATACATCAGATAGGAGATGATCATAGCTATTGATCATAGCTATTGGCTAGGTACCCTATGCCTTGATTTATAATACCTGTAAGAAAAAAAAATGTTTTTCCCATTGAGCAGTTACCCCAGAAGCTATCAAACTCAGTTTGACTTAAATCACTCAATGGCTCATAAAACTCATAACTCTTTCTAAAAGATAGCTCTGAATGGAAGGCTCAATTACAAGTAACAACAGTAAGTAAAAATATTTTGGGAAATGGTTGCCTGTGGTGTGATTTTTTCTCAATGATAAAATCATAAATATCCATTGAAAACTAGACAATCTAGAGGTGTCACAGCCTGAGCATCAGGATGACAAACATGACAACAAACAAGAAAACTGAAAAAGAAAAACTCCCACATACACAGTAATTATTGGCTAGGTGATGAACCTATAAGCTTATGTAAAAATGATTATAAAACAACAAAAACTCTCATCATTTTACATATCCCAAAGACTACTAGAAGAAAATGTGCCAATCTGAAAATTATATATCAAAAATTTAATTATGTTGGAGAATTCAGGTAAATAAGTTATCAAGGGAATTGGTTAGCATTTTTATTGCTTCATAGAAGACAAATTCTTTATGTTTTGCAGATTCCAGAAATCTACTCAGCTAAGGGAGATCTACAAATATAAAATATGACCAATTTCATAAAATAAAAATATCCACCAAGATAAGATCCTTTGCAATAGACATGTTTAGCAACTGCCCAAGATGGGTAAGTGAAGCAATCCAAACTCAGCTTAAACAGTTCTGAAAGATTCTAAGTATAATTTCTGCCTGACATCAAAACATGAACTCCTTTATCTTCTCAAATTTAAGAATAGTCAACCTGGGAATTTTACTTTGAAAATTCAATATTACAATTTTAATTTGATCACAATATACATAAATATATAGAAAGTACAAAACACATGTACAATAAATCTGAAATCATTGGTTTACCTATTTCCTTCATATATAAGGAATGTTGGCCAACTATAAACACAATGGTGCTAGTTTCAGAAACAAGTGTTCACCTACCCATGCTTTACTGGACAGAATGAGCCTACTAAGTAGAAAGAAGGCAGAAAACAGATTCTGATACTCACCACTGCCTTGCTACTGCCTGTCCCTCAATTCAGATAAGCACATTCTTCATCAACCCGAGAAACAAACCAGCCTTCTCTATTAATGTTCCACCAAATTTCTAAATCAGCCAAATTATGAATACTTATCCATCATCATACTTATCCATATCAATTACGGTGAGCATCAAATAATAAATGGTGAAAGAGAAGTTTCCACATCATGACAAAGAGCTTCATTGGATACTTGCATTTGGGTAAAGCATATAGCTAGAGATCTGAAAAACTACAGCTGCCAACTAATAGAAAGTAGCTCACACAGACTGTTGGAGGGAAAAAGTTAAAACAAAAATAGAGACCTCAAAACTCAAATGAAGACAATATTATCCAACTAGACCTTAAAACAATAAATAAACTTTGAAAACTAAAATTATGATAAAACCAGAAGAAAATCTGAGAAAACAGCTTGGAGTCTTTAGAAGGGATACATGGCTTACAATATAAAGTAACAGAAAACAATAAATATTAAACAGATTGAGATTTAAAGATAACAATGAAATTAAAATATGAGATGCTCAAGCAAGAAAACAATATGCAGAAAATAAAAAGGAGAGGCATCAAAAAAATCCAGAATTTATACAGTTTAAACACAGTAATTGCTGACAATAACATATTTGGTAAGCTGTTTCAGAATATAGAGGAAAAGTGAAAATATTAAAATATTGAATCAATAAAGAAGGAAAAAATGTATCTATCATGAGAAATCTCAGTGTTCACAAGGAAAATAAAAGAGTAGGAAGATGCAGGAAATAAGAAACAAAGCAGAAACCAGAAGTACAATGGAAAACAATCTCTCAAATTAAGAAAAACCAGTGTATGAATATGCCTTAACTATTACATATATGTATAAGTGACTAACGGGATCCCATTCTATGAAATGGATAAATAAAACAAGAAGTGACACCTGTTATTGTTTGAGCTTGTGAGTGATTGGGGAAGACACACAGTTACTTGACTAAATGTTTAACCACAACTATGACAAAAGAGTATGTGATATTATGAAAAAAAATTATCTGGGGAATTTGACCTAGTTGGGAGGCCAGAGGTGTCTCCAAAAAGGTTGTTTCATATTAGGTTTGGGAGGCGGTAGTGATTAATCATGGAATCCAAAATTTAAAGCAGAGACAACAGCATATGCAAAATCCTTAAGCAAAAGTGAGCACAACACAGTTAAAGAACAGTATATTGAGGAACAAGGTTGAAGAACAGAACGCCAGCAAGACTGGGGAACAAGAGGACTGGATCCAAGAGGAACATGCATGAGATGACAATGTAGAGGTAGGTAGGTAGAAAGGAGACAAATAATCCTGGGTACTGTTGATCAGAGACATAACCATATATAGAGAGATACAGATACAGATACGGATACAGATACACACACACACACACACAATGATCTACAGTAAGAAATGCTTTCTATCTCATAGCCCTCATACTCATATGTATGTGTATAGAAATAAATTTGGTAGATCATGAGAGTGTTAATAAAAAGAAACTCCAAAACTCCATAGCAAAAAAAACACATAATAATAACCCAAATAAAAAATGGTCAATTTCTCAAAATACAACATACAAATAACTAAGAAGTATATGAAAAATGCTCAACATCATTAAAAATGTTCATCATCATCTGAGAAGTGGAAATCAAAACCAAACTAAGGTATCACCTCACCTCATTTAAATGGCCATTTATCAAAGAAGACTAACGATAACAAGTATTGGGGGAAATGTGGAACACTTGCATGTACTGGTGAAAATGCAAATTAGTACAGCCATTATGGAAAACTATATGGAGGTTCTCCAAATAATTAAATATAAAGGCAACACATGATTCAGCAATCCCACCCCTGAGTATATATCCAAAGGAAATGAAATCAGTATGTCAAAGAGACAGCTGCATTGCCATGTTTACTGTAGCACCATGTACAATATAGCCAACTAATGAAAACAACTTAAATGTCAAACAACTATGAATGGTTAAATAGAATGTGGTACAGACACACAATGAAATATCATTTAGCCATAAAAGGAGTAAAATACTGATACTGGCAACAATATGGATGGAACTGGAGATCATTAAAGGAAATAAACCAAGTATAGAAAGACAAGTACTACATGATCTCACTCATATGTGGAATCTAAAAAAGCTGATCTCATAGAGTTTGAGAGTGGAGTGGTGGTTAACCAGAAACCAGGAAGAGTAGGGTAGGAAGCATAAGTTAGGAAGAGGCATGGGGAAAGGTTGAACACTAGAAACCAAGTCACAGTTACATTGGAGCAAGAAGTCCTTGGTGTGCTATTAATGCACAGTAGAGTAACTATATATAACTGTAACGTGCTGTACATTACAGAAAGGTAGAAGAAAGGATTTTGAAAGAAATGATAAATGTTTACAGAGATAAATATATTTAATTTAAACATTATGCAAGTATACATGTATCAAAACATTACATGGTGCCCCCCAAAATATATGCAATTTTTCTCTTTATATTAATCAGAAAAGAAACTAAAAATATAGAAAAGTAGAATTTTTAAAAAGTCAGAGTATTTTTCTCATAGTAGACCAGGCAACAGTATATTAATCATTTTGTTTAGGTTTATTTATATTATGTGTGTGTTTATGCTCTTATGATTTAGCAAATTGGTTTTATGACTCATCAATGGATCCCTACCTACAGTTTGAAAAATTGTGGCAAAATATGTGGCAAATTCATGTTATAGATTTTGCTTTTTATTTAAAGGCCATTGAGTAACTTAAACAGATATATGAGATGAACAGATTTTAATTTGGAGAGGAAATAATCTCCCTGACTATGGTGTATAAGTCTATAAATGTTTGAGCTTGTGAGTGATTGGGGAAGACACACAGTCACTTGACTAAATGTGTAACCACAACCACAACAAAAGAGTATGTGGTTGTCAGAGGTTTTTATAGCAAGAATTCAGGTAAGAGCTAACACTGGCTTGACCTTGGATAGTAACGGAAGAGAGAAATAAGTAAATAGATTACAGAGATGACAGAGGCATAAAAAAAAATTCAGAAGAAGTTTTTTTATAAGGTAAATAGAAACATAAATGTCAAAGGTGACTTTCAGGTTGAAAAAGGCCTAACAAAAATTATTGGAAAAAACCCTGAGAGATGAAAATACTGGGCTTACAAGAATAAACAAGAAGCATGTAACAAGTGATCCTCCAGGAAACACATGTTACTATCAGGAAAATCAAGATGGTGTTGGCCTCAGATCCTTTTTATTACCCGCCCCTCTCTCTTCTCTTTGCAATGCAAAGCACTGAGATAATTTTTTAAAAAGCAACCACAGAATTTTAAACAAAATAGTTGAGAGCTTAAGACACAAAGGAAATAAAATGTTATCATAAATGCAGCCATACTAAGAAAAATATAATATCCATTATATTGAATAAGAAATTACTTGCTTTTACCATGGAATAAATTCTAATTTAAAAATAAAGAATGAGAAGATTATGATTTTGAAAAGATTAATAATTGATTCTGAAAACAATCAAAAGCAGATTTACATTTAAATGAATATTAAAAATAGGATAAAACTAGACACAAAGTAAAAAAAATGTCCTGAAAGAATATATATATTAAAAATAATGAAATCACAATAATCAGAGAATACAAATTACATTAAAAGGTCAGCTAGCTTTCTCTCCTAACACAGAAAATGATTCAAAGCATCTAACTGAGCATGATGGCACACACCTCTATCCCAGGTAATAAGACAAAAGGATCCCCTGAGCCCAGGAGTTCAAGACCAGTCTCAGAAACACAGTGAGACCTCATCTAAAAAAAAAAAAAAAACACCTCCATTTCCACTACATTTTGATAATTAAAGGTGGGCGGGTGGGGGGGGGGGAACCTGGGGGGTATTTTTGAATAAATATAACTAGGTGAAAATATAAACTATAATATCAATTTTCAAAAATCACTGTATTTTAATATTAAGAGTCATTTCAAAAATAGTTTAAATAGAAAATCAGGAGAGAGGAATGTGTGCATTAAAAAAAAGCAAATTAGGGAACAATGAAAGAACATGAAACAAAAACCTCAATTTGAGACAGAAAACATGACATATATCACTTAACAACTATGAAAATAAAGTGTACGCCTCTGTTTTAAAGACAAGGATTTAAACTGTTTCAAAACAATTAGAAACTTCTCACAAAACTAACATGAAATGAAAACAAAAGTACAAAAATTACCTTTTAAGAATGATATATCCAAGTTATAAAAATCAGCTAAGTCCCATTTTATACCTATTACTGTATTGTTTAAAAAGAATAAAAGGTCTTTAAATAAAATTTCTGAAACCAACCCAGTTCATGTGCCACAGTTAAATGTCAATGTTTTTCAATGTGACAAGACATACCACTTGAGAACACTGATTTTTGAAAATAATGAGGATGAAAACAAAAATAGAAATCTCAACTATATGGCCAAACTTATTCAGACTGGAGTTTTAAGTCTTATTTAAATTTAAAAAGTCAAGACAGAACCTAAGGAAAATCAGAAGAAAGAAAAGAGAATAATTAAAATATTTGAATAAATTTTAAAATATTAGCAATTGATTTTAAAATTTCAGAAATTAGTTTTTTTAAATACCATTTGATAAATTTAGCAGAAGAGAAAAAAACACAAACCTAATTATTAATGACAAAGTATATATAACCAAAGAAACACTTAAAATTATAAGAGAACACTTGATACAAAGATCCCACATAAATTTTAAAAGAAATATTAGAAAATAATGAAATTATGAATATTGTCTATATTGCTTTCTAGTATTTCTTTCTAGTGTTTTCTAGTATTGCTTTCTAGTATTATGCCACAGTCCGGCTGCAGCAGAATAGCAGGGGGGTGACCAATAACTTCTGCAGACAGATACAGCAGGAGTAGGAGCCGTTTATTATAGGACAACAGAGCTATTTATACATTTTGCACAGCTTATCTTAATTAGCATAAACTAGATACATCAGTCAACCAATAAGGAATCTCCACACTTAATGGCTCACTTTTGTTACTTTTCAAACCACTCCCTCTGGCATTTTGCCAGGCACCAATCAAACTTGTTTACGAACGCTAACATTCCCCTGGCAAAATACCAGGTGTTATTTTGACTTGTTTACAGACCTTAACAGTATTAGAAAATAAATAATAAGCCATTTAAATCAAAAGAGACTCAATAGAAGTGAAATATCTTAATAGGCCCATAGCTACATATACATTATTTTTTAATCTTGATGGATGGCCATCTAGGTGGGGCTCTAGGATCTGACACTTGTGAGATCCTTTAAATGCCAAGGTGAAGATGCTTCTTATACTCTATGAATCCATATTGACAAATGTGTCATGATTAGAAGGTATTGTTAGTACCTGGTACCTTATCCTTTTGGTTATTTTTTTTTCTCTTTACTATTTTAAGTTATATCCTTCTGACTGGAATTTTATTTTTCTAATTAAGTCTATTTACTTGCTTAAATCTCAGCTTTAGAAAGAGCAATGAACATTCTAGCAAAATTTCAACTTTTCAAATCTGAAAAAATAACTGAATCTGAGGAGAAAAATATTATAGGCAAAAAGCAAGGAAGGGTCAAAATCACAGGGGAGAAAACTGATTAACTACAAACTAAAGCTTCTAATACCAAAAGGTTAAATTATAGATTCAATCATAAATGATGAAAATATTTGCAATAAATAAAATACCATATAAATTTCCCAGCAACCAAGAAAAAACACTTGAATTATGACTTATTCACATAAAGAATTATTAGCCATTAAGATAATTTTTATGGGAAATGGTCATGATTTACTACTAAGTGGGAGACTAATAGAAAATAAATATGTAAATTAAAATATATCTCAATTCTAAAAGTTTACATACATTATATATGCTTATATTCATACATTATTTATGTGTATCACATATAAATTTAAATTCATATGTTTAGACTCAAGTATTTATTCATTGTAGGTAATATATCAAAATATTAAAGTGAATGTTATTTTATTATAATTTGTTTTTAAATTTATACCAATGAATTCCTTTATAATTTAAAAAATATATAAACATATTTAAAGAAAACAGCTGTATGGCAATCACCCTCTCCCATACTCAAGTGGAAATACCTTCCATGGTTCAGTCAATGCCTTCAGCCTTTACAGAAGGGGGCTTTATGGAGCATTTTGTGACATGGTCCTTCAACTATCATCTGCTTTGGTCTTCCAAACCACTTATGTAAAAATCTATATGACAAATTCCTCCTAAATATTGGTTCCTGGAAAAGTTTTGACTCTGGGTAAATGTGAGTGATTTTTTTAACCAATAACAAAAATTATATCCAAACTGTTTCAGCTTTGCCTTGACTTAGGAAACACATCGTATCAGCAAAATCAAGGTCATGTTACAGAAAAGAGTTCACTTTGGTGGTCAGGAAGCACATCCTCCTCCTATCCCTTTTAAATGATTGCTGCTTTGTTCTCTCTTTTTTTTTAATTCTAATCATAACTTTTATATTAATGCAATTTTGTATGGCACATCAAATCCCTTTAGAAAGAGGTGAAGTATAAGTCATAAATAAATAAAATGTAATTACGAAGAATAACAGAAAATGTCTCGTCTGTTCTGAGTCATATTGGATGCATCAGAGCATCATCTGAACTCTGCCCATCTGAAACATCTAAGCTCTCAAAGTCCTCAGCAAGGGGGCAAATTGGATACTGGCAGAAAGTGATTTAATTCAGGAAGTTGCTATTTTTATAGTTAGCTTAATGTCCTCATGTTGATCTCCTTGCTGAAAGTGTCACATTCATACCTTCAATGCTGGATACCAATAGTTAAGGCTTGCTTAACGAGTTCAAAAATAAAAATACATATAATGCAAAGGTTATCTCCATGTGAACACATCCATGCTCCAGTCAGCGAGTGCCATTAAGCATCCGCCATGCACTAAGACTTGCTGGGCAGTGGGCCTGAGGAGACTAACAAGGACATTGTGACCAGCAGCTGAAGGGTTCTATGGAGCTCTTGTCTCCTCCCTGATTGGCACAGAGGGGGATGTTTGTTTGCTCTTGTTCTTCCATGCCTTGTTCTCTGTACCATAATGATGACTAAATTCTGAATCAAAGGGAATCAGATTTCAGATAATTCCCCAAAGCAGTCTGCCAACCTTGCAGTGAGAGCAATTACAGGAGTCAGGGAAGTAGAATGCTGCATTCATTTCATTATCAGGGTAAGATTAATCCTACTAGATTCTTTGGAATCAAAATCAACATTGGATTTTTTTTTCACTTTAAAAATTCTGCACTTAAGTTTTTTAAATGTCCCCAGTTGAGTAGTTTATATCCACTGCTTTCACTCCTCACTGTGCTTCCATCTCTTACTATAACCCTGTTCTGCTCCCCTAGTTCTCCTCCTTCATGAACCTGTATTCTCCACCACCACAGAGCAGTTCCTCATTGCCATACTCAAAGATCCAGGTTTGGGTCCCTTTCTCCTTGTACTCCTTGTGGCTCTTTAATAAATTTCGTCTTCCAATATTCCATGAACCTCAGGATTGAAGCAGTATTATCTTATGCTCTTCCCCTCCTTTAGTGACCACTCTTGTCAATCATTTTCCCCCTCTCCCCACCAACAAACATAGGCTTTTCACAAGGTTAGAACCTTTGCTCTTGCCCTGAAACATTTATACTTCCTCTTTTGGAGAACTCATCAACTTCTCTTAATACCTCAGCCATCTTTCCTAAAAGGATGATTCCCTAATCTTTGGCTGTCAGAGACGTAGGCCCACATCTCCAAAGGCTTTTAGTGGATGGTAGATATGGACATCGCACCATTGATTCTCACTCAACTAAAAACAAAACCCCCCACTTTCCCTAAACATGTACTCATTCACCTGATTGTATTTTGATGCACTAGATCTTTCAAGCACCCAGATCTCATGCCTTCAAGTCATCTCTGACATCTTCAGATCTAGCTCCAATCTTCTTGTGACTTTGGTAGCTGGGTTATTTGAATGTTGAGTCTTGATTTCCTCACATGTAAGATGTGGTACAAGTATAGCACAAATGAAAGTAAGATCATGGATGTGACTATAACCTGTACACTGAGAATGCTATGTGTGTATTAGGTGCCATATTCACATTAAATTACTTCTCCTACTCAGGCAAGTACATGGCATAAAATAGTAAATTTTTGTTGACTGACTGAAAGAATGAATGGACAAATGTAACTTTTACTTATTTTGAATTCTTATAGCATTTATTATCTACTGTGTAATTTATTTGGCTCCAATTATATATCACCCCAACCTTTGTTAGCATTTTTTTTTTTTTAGTATATGCATCCTGGTTTCTTAAATATTTAGTTTCTTGGGAGCAGAAATCTAATTTATCTTTCCTTATTTTTCTCACAAGGCCTATCAAAGTCTTTATAAATAGCCGGTATGCACTAATGATTGACTTTGCACATAATTTATAAGTCTGAGATGCATACAAATTCATTTTTTTCCATTAAAGGAAATTAGTGTCAGATGCAGTCACACACAACTATAGCCCTAGCAACTTGGGAGGCTGAGGCAGAATGATTGTAAGTTTGAGGCCATCCTCAGTGATTTAGCGAGACCCTCAACAACTTAGTGTCTCAAAATTTAAAAAAATTAAAAGATTGTAGATATAGCTCAGTGATAAAGCATCCCTGGATTCAACCTCTAGTACAAAAAAAAAAAGTATTTGGTGCAGAATTTGGCAAGCAAATTTTCTTGAGGCTTTTTTTTTTTTTAATCATGACTCATATCTTGCTGGTTTAATAACACTAAACAGTGATTTTAATGGCATGATGAAAGAGGGTTTAGTCAGTCCTCACTTTTCAGATTAAATTTGATTCTGCCATAAAATGCCTTCCCAACTGTATCTCAGTGACCAGGGGCATTTTCACCCTGATATAGAGTTTAATCAGGGTACTTCTAGCTATATTAAAATAAGCTGTGCTGTGGAATAGCGACTACACAGCACACCAGAAATAACAGGGCTTTTTTTTTTCTTTATTCATAACAACATTTCTACACTCAAGAAAATAACAACTTTGCTGTCCTTCCTCTTTCTTTCTTTGGAAAACTTACTGCCAAAGGGAAAACCAGAGCAAAAAAAAAAAAAAATAGTACCCACGCACTGGCCAGCAGGGAAATTATGATGGAAAGGGAAACATGTACGTGTCAAACAGCACAGCCTTTGGGTTATCTGGTCTCTAAGGACTCTTCAGTCAGATGTGAAGAAGTGAAACAAATTGTATCACCCACAAGAATATTTTCATTATCAATTTCCCAGTAGACTTTTAGTCATCCTTCATCCTTATTACTCTGAATACTAACACATTTAATACACGAAGATTTAATCAATAGAAATGAATGAATAATGGGCACCTTCTGATCATATCTGAGTGCAACAGGGTTTTAATCTCTTAAGTTATATGTAACTGCCACAGGCCAGACACATCGAATTTACCCATCCCAGAGTCTCTTTAATTTCTCTTTCTGGAATAAACTCCTCCAGGTGTATGGCTTATACAGTTTGTGCTCTCTTCAAATTTTCTTTTAAAATCTTCTAATATAGAACTTTCAACACAGAGTGTTCAAGAGAGATGTTTCAGTCTGTTTTCTGTAGATAATGGAATTGCTGAGACTAAGAAATTTATTTTTTTAAAAAAACCTATTTAGCTCAGGCTGGAAGTCTGAGATTGGGCTGCAGCATTAGAGGAGCACACTGTGCTGCGTCATGACAGGATAGAATAAGTGTAAGTGTGAACAGGTGTGTGAGGAAGAGAGGAAACATTGGGGGCCACCTGGCTGTGTAGCAACCCTCTCTTGTAAGAACACACTCTCACTAGAAAGGCACAAATCTATTTATGAGGGAGGTACCCCTGTGACATAATTGACTCTTATAGTCCTACGGCTTCTCAATACTGCTGGGTTGGGACTTCATTTTCCAACATATGAATTCTGGGGGTAGGTAGATATTCAAACCAAAGCATGGGACAACTATGAAAAGTACAAAATTGTTAATACAAGCCCTGTATTAGTTTTCTGGAGCTACTGTAATGAAATGCCCCAAGCTGAGTGACTTAAATAGCAAAACGTTTTGTGTCCAAGTTCTGAAGGACAGAAGTTTAAGATCAAGGTGTCAGCATGTTGTGTTCCCTCAAACTAGGGAAAGATGAATCTCAGGTCTATCTCCTGCATTCTGGTAGTTCCTTGGATTGTGGCAGCCTAACTCCAATTTGGACAAGGATTTTCCTTTTACAAATGTGTATCTGTATCCAAACCTCCCCTTGTTATAATGCCACAGCCCCCATCTGAACTAGATCATTTACAAAGACCCTATTTCCAAATACAGTTACATTCACATGTATCGGGAATGAAGACTTCAATATATTTTAGAAGGAGAACATAATTCAAGCCATAAAAAGTTGCCTATGATCACTTTTGTAAATCTTAATACATAAGAAGAGCAACAAAAAATCAACTTTACAATAAAACCAAGAAGGAAACATTGGTATTTGGAGCCACAATATGGCAACATCTTCTGCTATTCAGAATAATAGTCCATATTCAGATTAGTCATATTGGTTTCTCTCCTAAAAAGTAAGCAAAATTATTCAGAATGGATAACTGATGAGTCTTAACTAATTGTCAAGACTAAATTTTCCCATATGACTCACCATGAGAAGAAAGATTTTGGCATTACCAATCATGCATAAAGGTCACATCTACAGGACATGTTGTAAATTAAAATGAGGAGAGCTCAGCAAGATGGTGAAATAAGAGGTTCTAGTTTTCAAACCCCAAAGAAACACTGACTTTAGCAATGACACACAGGCAAGAATGTCTTTGTGGGAGCCTCAGAATATAGCTGTGGTTTAAATACCTCACTAGGACATAAAATCCAAGAGTGGACATATAAAAGGGGTTGGCCATACATAATACTAATCCATTCTCATCCAAGAGTCTTGCCCATGAACCCACAAGAAGACTCACCCAAAGACCTCCATAATCAGTCAGGCATTGTAGCACATGCCTATAATCCCAGCACCTTGCGAAACTGAGGCAGGAGGATCACTCAAAACCAGAGTCAGCAAAAGTGAGGTGCTAAGCAACTCAGTGAGACCTTGTCTCTAAATAAAATACCAAACATGGTTGGGATGTAGCTAAGTGTTCAAGTACCCATGAGTTCAATTCCCAGCCTCGCACCAAAAGACCCTCACAATCAGCTGATGAATAACCATAGCCCATAGAACCCCACATTCCCTCTATGAATTGTTATCCATGCATTCTTATACACAGACCACAGATTTCAACAGAAGGTGTGGATCTCAATGGCCACCTTGGGAGAAGGTTAAAAACCTTGAACATCTAGGGTACTTCCTTAGGGAAAACAGATGGAAGTTTTCACAATACCCTGGCTTTGTGTGATAAAGAGAAGGAACATAATCCTAAGATCTCACCCCTTCCCCTTAGAGGGAAAAAGAATAGAGTTGGTGCATCCATAGAAAAAGTCCAAGAGAATCCCAAAATCTCTAGGAGGTCTCACTGGTGAAGGTCATTCTTTCTAAAAGCCAGTCAATACAATAAAGACTGACTTCTTCAAATACAAAGAGAGCAACACAAGGCTTCAAGGAATATGAAGAATATATAAAATATAAAACTACCAGAATAACTAATAAAATTCTAGTTACTGACCCCAACGAAATGTAGATGTACAACTGCCTGTCAAAGAATTCAGAATAATCATTTAAAGAATCCCAAGGAGCTACAAGAGAATACATAAAGCTAAAGAAAATCAGAAAAGCAATGTATGAACAAAATCAAAAGTTCAACAAAGATCAACCATACCAAAAGAACCAAACAAATTCTGGAGCTGAAGAAGACAATGTCTGAACTAACAAATTCAATAAGAATCTTCCATATAAGATTAATCAAGAAGAAGAAGGAATCATCAAAATTGAAGACAGATATTTGAAATTATCCAGTCAGACAATCCAAAAGAAAAGAATGAAAAGAGTTAAGAAAGTCTAAAGGACTTACAGGACATGATCACACAAATAAGTATACACATTATGAGATTCCCAGAAGGAGCAAAGAAGAAAAAGGCATAAAGATTATTTGAAGAAATAATAACAGAAAACTTCCCAAATCTAAAAAGAGAAATGAACATTATGCATAAAAATCCAACAACTATAAATAGGTTGAGAATTAGGTTTTTGTCAAGACACATTTTAACCAAATAATCAAAAGTGAAAGACAAAGAAAGGTTGGGCATGGTGGTGCACACCTGTAATTTTGAGAGGCTGAGACAGGAGGATTGCAAGTTTAAGGCCGTCCTTGGCAATTTAGTAAGACCCTGTCTCAAATAAGAAATAAAAAGGGTTGGGGATGTAGATCAGTGTAGAGCATCCCTATGTTTAATACTCAGAACTGACAAAAAAAATACAAAAAAAAAACTGTAAAAGAAACAAGAAAAAAGCAACTCATCACTTACAAGGGAAGACTCATAAGACCACCAGTAAATTAAATTTCCTAGTAGAAGCCTTGCAGGGAGGAGAGAGTGAGATGACATATTAAACTGTACAGAAAAAAAAAACTGCCAAAAGTACTGCACACTTCAAAACTGTCAGAAATGAAGAAAAGATAAATATTTCAGATAAACAAAAGTTAAAGGAATTCATCACCAATAGACCTACCTTACAAAAATGCCAACAGAAGTTCTTCAAGTTAAAATAAAATGACATACACCTACAGCATAAAACATAAAAATATATAAAACTCATTGGTAAAGGGAAGTATACAGTCAAATTCAGAATACTTTAATGCTGTGATGCAGGTAGATAAGTTACTTTTAACTCAAGAATATATGTTAAAGGACAAAAGTATTAAAATAATTATTTTAATTATAATTAAAATAAAATAGTTTTCTAATGGATACACAGTATAAAAAGAGGTAAGTTATGACATTGATAACAAATGGGATAGGAGTAAAAGTATGAAGTTTTGTATAAAATCAAAATTATCAGTTTATATTTTTATAACCATGTTTTATGTAAGCTTTATGATAATCAACAAGCAAAAACCTGTAATAGATGCACAAAAGATAAAGAAAAGGGAATCAAAGCATTCTTATAAAAAAAATAAAATAACAAAGAAAGATAGCAATAAAGGAAGAAAGGAAGTACAGAAAACAATTAGCAAAATAACAATAATAAATCCCTGTTTATAAGTACTTTAAATATAAATGGGTTACATTCTCCAATCAAAAGAACATAGCATTGCCTGATGGATGAAAACACAAAATCCATCTGTATGCTGCCTACAAGAGACACACTTCAGTGTTAAGTATATGCATCTGAAAGTGAAGGATAGAAAAGGATATCCCAGGTAAGTAATAAACAAAAAAGAGCAGAGGTGACTATACTTATCAGACAAAATAGAATGTAAGTCAAAAACTATCACAAAAGTCAAAAGTCATTATATACTAATAAATTAATTCCTAAAGATGATATAAAATTATAAATATATTTGCACCCAATGTGAGACCCCCTAATTAAATAGAGCAAATATTAACAGAAGTGAAGAGAAAAATGGACAGCCACATGACATTAGTAGGAAAGTACAATATCCCATTTTTAACTATGAGTATGAGTAGATCATCCAGATAGAAAACTAATAAGGAAAGAGTAAACTTAAAAGCTATTAGAGAACAAATGGAACTAACAGACATGTACACAACATGCACCCAACAGCATCACAATATAAATTCTTCACAAGGGCACATGGAACACTTTCTTGAAGATATCATATGTTAGGACACAAAATAATGTCTAAATAAATTTAAGAAAATTGAAATCATTTCAGTATATTAAATCAGGAACAGGAGGAAAACTAAAAAATTCAAAAATATGTAGCCATTAGGAAACATAATCCTGAACAATCAAGATGTCAATGAACAAATTCAAAAGAAAATCAAATAGTATCTTAGGACAAAAAAAAAAGTGAAAAAAATTAAGTTCTAAGAGTGAAGTTTAATGTTACAAATGCCCACGTTAGAAAAAGAAAAATTTCAAATAATCAATTTATATGTAAAGAAACTAGAAAGACAAACTGAGCACAATGTTAATAGAAGGAAGAAAACACATATTAAAGAACTAAATAAAACAAAGACTAGAAAACAAATTGAAAAAGATGAACAACACCGGGTTTTGTTTTATTAAAAGGTAAACAAAATTGACAAACTTTCAGCTAACCTAAAAAAAAAAAAAGATGAGATACAAATAAAAGTATGAGTGAAAGGGGAATCATCACAACTGACACCTCAGAAACACATAGATCATAAGAGGGAAATCTGAGACTACTATAAACAATTAGATACCAACAAATTGGGCAAACTAGGAAAAATAGATAAATTCCTAGAGATATAAATCTACCAATATTGAATCATAAAGAAATATAAAATATGGACTAATAACAAGAAACTGAATCAGTAATTTAAAAAAAATGCCAACAAAGAAAATCACAGGCCCATATTGCTTCACTAGTGAAACATTTAAAGAATTAACACCAGACCTCAAATGCATCCAAAGAATTAAAGGGAAGACGGCCTAGCATTACCCCAATGCAAAAGCCAGACAAAGACACTAAAGAAAAAGAAAATGTCAGACCAATATTCTTGATGAATATACATATGAAAACTCTGGAAAAATTAAGTAGACTGAATTCAATAGCACATTAAAAGGATCATATGCAATGATCAAATGAGATTGTCCCTGGGATTAAAGGATAGTTCAATATACACAAACCAACAAACACGAACACAGTGTTAACAAAATAAAGGGTGAAAATCATACATTAGGATAGATTTAGAAAAAGCATTTGGCAAAATTCAACATCCCATCATGTCTTAGAAACTATAAAAAGTTATTAGATATATAAGGAATATACATTGATGTAATAAAGATCATCTGTATGAGAAGACCACAGCTAATATCACACTCAATAGAGAAAGGCTGAAAGTTTTCACTTTAAAAAGGTAAACAAAACTGACAAAATTTTTAGCTAACTTAAAAAGTAAATAAAATACAAGTAAAAATGTAAGTGAAAGGGGAGACATTACAACTGATACCACAGAAATACTAAGAAACAAGAAAATAGTGCTCACTCTCACATTTCCATTAAACAAAGACCTGAAAGTCCTAGATAGAGCAATTATCCAAGAAAAAGAAAAAGAAAAACAACATCCTATTGGAAAGGAAGAAATAATATTGTCTCTTCTCCTGACATTGTCATATATGAAAACACCTGAAGACCGTACCAAAAACAATACAACAACAACAACAACAACAAAAAAAAAAACTGTTGGAATAAATGAATTCAGTAAAGGTACAGGATACAAAATCAAGACACAAAAACCAATTGTGTTTCTGCACACTAACAAAAAACTTTCCAAAAAAGAAATTAAGATAACAATCCTGTCTGTAATCACATCAAAAACACAATACTCATAAACTTAACCGAAAGATCTATACATTGTACAGAACTTAAATGAAAGAAATTAAACATAAATAAATGAATGGTATCACATGTTTATGGATTGAAAAAAGTAATATTGTTAAATTGTCCATCCATCCATGCAAACTACAAATTTAACATAATATTTATCAAAAATCCCAATGTCCTTTCACAAAAATTGAAAAAAAATCCTAAAATTAGTATAGATCCACAAAAATAAACCCTGAAGAATTAAAGAAATCTTGAGCAAGGACAAAACTAAAGGTATCATACTTCCTAATTTCAAAATATATACAAGCTTTAGTAATCAAGACAGTATAGTAAAGACATAAAACAGAAATATAGGCCATGTACAATAGAAATCCCAGAAATTATTCCTCTCTTTCATATTAAACTAAGATTTGACAAGGACATTGAAAATGCACAGTGAGGAAAGAATTATCTCTTAAATAAATAGTGATGGGAAAACCAGATATACACATGCAAAATTCTGAAATTAGGCTCTGGAAAATATAATGCTAAGTGAAGCAAGCCAATCCCAAGAAACCAAAGGCTGAATATTTTCTTTGATATGAGGATGCTTACTGATAATGGCGATGGGGGGGTGGTGCATGTGAGAAATGGAGGAATTTAAATAGGTCAAAGGGGAGGGAGAGGAAGGGAGAGGGCAAGGGAGTAGGAATGATGGTGGAATGAGTTAGACAACATTACCCTAAGTATATGTATGAAGACATGAATGGTGTGAAAATACTTGTGTACAATCAGTGACTTGAGAAATTGTGCTCTATATGTGTAATATGAAATGAATTGCATTCTGCCATCATATATAACAAATTAGAATAAATAAATAATTTAGTAAAAGAAAGCAACCTATAGAATGGGAGAAATTTTTTGAATCAATAATTAATAATTAATTAAATAATTAATAAGTATTTAAAATAATAGGAAACATAGAGAAATTAGTAAGGAACTGCAATACCCCACTTTCAACATTGATACATCTAAACAGAAAATTAATAGTGAACTTGAGCAACACTGTAGAACAACTGGATCTCACAGATATATACAGAACATTCCATACACCTCAATAGTAAATAGCTAAATAATAATAAATAACCTGATTAGAAACTAAGTAAAGGGCCTAAGGAGACATTTTGAAAAGAAGATATGCAAATAGCCAACAGGTATGTGAAAAGGTTCTCAATATCACCAATCATCAGGAAAATGCACATCAAAACCACAATGTAAGATCATTCCATACCTCTTAGAATAGCTATTACTTTATATATATATATATAAAGACAACAAGCAAGGATGTGGAGAAAAGGGAATCCTTGTATACTGTTGATGGGAATATAAATTAGTACAGCTATTATGGAAAACATACAGAAAAGATTTAAAATAGAACTAATCCATGATCCAACAATTCCACTGCTGGTTACATGTCTAAAGGAAGCACAATTAGGATCTTGAATAGACATCTACTCCCATGTTCATTACAGCGTTATTCTCAATAGCCAACACATGGCCACCACTTGAATGTCCATCAGTGGGTGACAAATCATGATATATAAATACAATACAATATGATTCACTTTTTAAAAAGAAAGCAATCCTGCTATTTTTAATAACAAATAGACCAGGAGGGCATTATCTTAAATGAAATATACTAGACACAGAAAGACAAGCACTGCATAGTTTCATTTCCATATAGAAACCAAAATCATCAAACGTAGAGAAGCAGGGAGTAGAATGGTGGTTTTCAGGGGATAGGGGAGAAGGAAATGTGGAAGTGACAGTTAAAGGGTACAAAGTTTCAGTTATACAAGATAAATCAGTTATGGAGATCTAATATACATCATATTGCCAATGACTAACAATATTATATTGCATTCTTAAAATTCCTAAGACAGTAGGTAAGATGTTACCAAAATGTAACAACAACAACAATTAAGAGGACAGGAGGAAATTTGGGGAGGAGATGGATATGCTAATGACTTTGATAGAGATTATGGTTTCTTGGATGTATACTTATCCACAAACTCACCAAGATGTATACATCAAATATGGATAGCAATCAAAATGTCAGTTATACAGCAATAAAAAGAAATTAAGGTAAACAGAAAATATGCAGCCTCTATACAATTAAATTATTGGCATGTTGTTTTTTAGAATAGAGGGGACAAAGCTCTTAAAGTCAATAGGATGCACACAGAGAAAATATTTCAAAAAATGGGCTTTTTAAGAATGTTTTCTAAGAGGAGGTTTTAATGTTCAAAATTATTCAAGCTTGCTCCTTTTGAAATATGCAGGTAAAATAATTAATTTTCTTATTCATATGGATATTCTCCAGGACATTATATTCAATTCTCAAAGTGTGTTGTATTTCACGCAGTATTCCAGACTCAGTTAAGGCCTCTACAGAATTAACTGAGGTTAATAAGTGTGGACCCCTAATCTGACAAGATTAATGTCCTTAAAGAGACAATAAAAGCCCTCTTTCTTCCATCTGACAAGCTCAAAAAGAAGAAATCATAGGAGCACACAGTAAGATGGTGGCCAGCTAAGAGGAGAGGCCTCAGAATGGAATACATCTTAGCAACAGCTCAATCATGGACTTCTAGCCTTCAGAACTGTGAGAAATAATTTTCTGTTCTTTAAGCTATCCAGGTTGTGGTATTTTGATATGGCAGCCCTAGCCAACAGCCGACAATATCATTCACAATTACTGTTTTCATAATTTCTTATAACAATTATCCTTCCTGGATCACTAAAAAGAGGACTTCATTAGCCCACTAGTTCTAATCTTAAATGTTTATTCTATAAATGTACTTTTTGATAAAACATTATCAGTAAGAAAAAAGTATACACACTACAAAAAGATCAAATAACAGAGTCGTTTTAGCAAGTAACACCTGCCATGTAATTCAACTTTTCCAGCAATTTATGAGAAAGCAGATTTAATGGGGGAACAGAAGCAACTGAAATAGTGAAACTTTAAAAAGCAGAGAGTAGAATGGTGGTAGGAAGAATTGGATCAGGACTTACACTGGGCACTGTACAGAATCTTGTGTGAATTAAAACAGGCAAATCTTCCTCAAGTTCAAAATTTTTTTTAAATGTTAATTTATGATTGCACAACCAGACCCAAGTACATGGTCAATCCAGTTTGGGGAAAATAGGCACCTGACCCCTTTGGCATCATTGGGTAACTCTGGTCTAATGGGGCAATGAGTATTTTTCTAATGTTATTATTTCTCTCGGTCAAAAATATCCCAGTTTGGGCTCATGATATTTAATAATAATTCTAAAAGGCTCTGTCAAAAGAGAATCTCTTCTGCTGGTCATCAAGCATACTGTTTGTCCATTTTTTGTTACTCAATGCCAAATCAATTCTGGTTCAAGACCAAAGCTAATATTAGAAGAAAAAAAAAGGTTTTCAAGTGTTTGTTTGTTTTAAAAGAACAAAATCTACTCTAGGGAATAGTGGAAAGTGTAATCCTTCTTCCCACAGGGGTGTGGTAGGGGGTGTTATTGAGGCCAGACTTGAGCGAAAAGACAACCAAAGACTTTTTTCCCATTTTCAGACTAGTCATCTATGACTTAAAAATAAAAAGTTTAAAAAAAAATAAGTCTTGGAGAATCTGTCCCCTTTGCCAATATCTTTGAGAGTTCACTTTCTGTTCAAAATGTGAAAGGGACATAATTATTTCCATGTCTGACTAATATACGCTTGTTTGTGAAGGGCCATAATCCCGTAACCCATCTGGATCGTGGTCCTGGTGTGTATTGAAAGTCAAAAAAATGAAGGCTGTTTTCATCCTGGCTCTTCCAATGACTGAGTCACCATGTCCTTGGGCAAGTTATTTCCTCTGTGTGTACCCAATTTTAAAAACAGAGAGATAATAGTGTTCCTGGCCTCCTTACCTTACTGGGATGTTGTCAGCGTTAGCAAGTAATAGACCATATTTTTAGAGTAGAAAGGAAGAAAAATTGCTTAAATTTTAAAATATTAAAATATTATTTTTCCCTCTCCTAGATCTATTTTGTACGTCTTAAAATTCCTAAATGGATCATAGTGGACAGAAAGGTCCTTAGAGTACTCACAAAGCAAAATTATAGCTGACTTTATGGTACAAATCTTTGGAGTATTTCCAGTTTCTTCTAAAAAAAAAAAAAGACAAAGACGAATGATATTGACTTATTTGGCATGGGTGCTCTGTACAGAAAGCAAGTTACCCAACAAAAAGTCATAAGGTAATCTATTCCGAAAAAAAAATGTTCCCATTGTAGTAAAAACAACACTGAACTGAGAGAAACTAATCTAGGTTCAAGATCTTGATTACTATCTTAAGTCAATTTACTCAACCTCTCTAAATCTCAGTTTACTAATCAGAAAAAAAAATGGGAGCCTATAATAATCAAGTCAAGTGTACTCAATTGAAGCAAGAGTCCAATGAGATAACAGATGTAAGTATTAAAATTATAAAACACAGAGCAAATACTATGTGGTGTTGCCACCACTGAGCCAACCAGTCCATTTCTCTGGTCACCATAGCATCACATCATTTGCTTCAAGGGCAGCAGTTACAACAATTTTCTTGGACATGAAAACAGTGCCTAGTATGTTCCACATAATTAGAGCTCCCACCCAGACATTTTTCACTTTGACAGGGGGGAAAAAAGGAAGGGAAGGGCTGTGTTCCATGTTTAGGCCATCCTCTGATTCAGACGTGAAATGAAAGCTTTAAAGCCGAGGTGATGGGTTTGTACAGACCTGGGAAATGAACTGCCTTCCTCCAAAGAGCATGTCCTGCCTTCTTCAGGACCTGATGGCAGAGAAACAGTCAATATTCCATATAGTAAGATTTGGAGCGTTGCCAGTCTATTCAAAGATTGAGGGAAAGGTTTGTGGAAGAAGGCTTTCAACTATTTTAAACACAGGATGACAAGAAAGCACCTTTTTTTTTCTAGATGACATCTTAGGTCTCCTCTGACCCTGAAGCTCAGTCTATGAATCAGCAAACCATAAAAATAATTAAGGAAACACATATAGTCTTCTTGACTCCTTTGTCCCCTGACCAAACCCAACCATCCTGAGTCAGTTCAGATAATAACCTATATTTTTAACTTACCAGAGTTTGTCAGCATTCCTGAGCCACTCCAGGTCACCCTTATAATTCTTTGTTTTTTTAAGGTTACTTCTCCCTATTGTGCCCTTAAGGATCTCTTTTCTTATATCATTGTCTGTTATTCTTTCTAGATCTGCTCAAACAGCCAGGTTTTAAAGTCTTTGGTGCAGAAATCCCATTTCTGGGTTTTCACGTCTCTTTGTAATCTTAATTCCCAGATGATGTCCACACTTGTTAATGAGCCTTTCATTCCCAATCAGCTATTCATGTGTTTTTGCCTTTGTTTTACTTATCCTAAAAAGTTGTTCCCCATGACTGGCAGCCACAGTATTTCCTTCATATACTTTGCACAGCTTTCCCCTTCCTTCTTGCTCCATTTTTGGTTTCCAGAAACCTAAAACCATGTTCATGAATGCCCAAAGGGAAGTAAGAATGAGGCTGCTTGCTTTCTTTGTTTTAGAACAGCTAACAAAGTAATCTGTGTAGGAAAACATTTTGCAATAACCATGATGAAAAATAAGTATTGAAAATGTACCTGAGAGGAGAGGAAGGGGGAAAAAAAGAGAGACTCATTTCTCAACCCTAAATATCAATGACAAATGTGCATTATTTTAAATGTGGGATATTACAAGGACAAACAGGACAGAGGACTTTTAGAAATGTGAATTTTACTTCTAGATTTTGCTCTACCAGTTTCTACCCTTGCTTTATATTCTTCAGAGTAGAAAAGATCCCTTGGTTAAAAAAAAATCAGTAAGAGGTGGAAGAGTGGAAGAAAAGGAGGAACAAAAAGAAGGAATGATCAGAAATTCTGATGGGCTCAGAACACAGCGTTTATATTCCTTTCCACTGGTGCCAGGAAAATGATTGCTGACATACTGTAAGAAGCCAATAATTGCAGGACCTTGGATGGAACACAGAAGATTAATAACTCAGCATTATATACCAATTACTTGAGTGAAGCATGTCAGTGACCAAGACTAAAGACCAGGACTAAATTCAGGATGTGCATGTGGTGGACTGATGGTCCCAAGTGTTCACAACTCCCTGAACCCGTTCCCTTTGCACTATGCCTTTGCAGATCAACCCTTTACTAGGGGAAGTCTATTTTCCCACCTCTTGAATCTGGACTGGTTTTATGACCCACTTTGCCTAACAGAATGCAATAGAAGTGATGACATGCCATTTAGGAGGCCTTGAACATTGTACCTCTCTCTTTTGGAACTCAGCTACAGGCATGTGAATAAGCCTGGATGAGCCTGCTGAGTGAGAATAAAACATACCCCAGCCTTCCACACCACCCAAGCTGACAGCCAGCCATGTGAGTGAAACCAATCTAGACCAGCCTGCTTCTGACCAACCTTACAGCAAATATAAGATTCATCAACAGACTTAGCATAATAAGAGCTCAGTTAAACAGGTCCCAGAAGTATGTAGCCAGCCCACAGACACATAAGCAATAGTAAATGCAGCAAAAGATAACGATTCAGTCGTTCAACCAATTGTTTGGCCAGGTCTGAGATAGAAGATAGCCAGGAGCCTGAGCCAGTCACTTTCAGAGTTCATAATCTATCAGGGCTATTTGGAATCAAGAGTGAGTTGTTCCAAAAACAGATTCAAAGTTTCAGAGATCATTTTTAATAATAATCATCATCAAAGCTAACATATGAAAATTCTTAGTACAAAGTTACCATCTCCTCTAACTTCCATAAACAGGAGGTATTATTAACCTGGTTTTATAGATGAGAAATTGAATGTAACAGAAGTTAGGCAGGTACCAAGAGCTGGTTTAGTCTAATACTAGGTTATGAACATTGCAAAATTGCATCTCACTGGAGATACAATGGTCTTATCATTTAAAGGGGACAATCAAGGACTAAGATTGGAGACAACTTCCCTGTCCATCGTGGAAATGGTATCTGGTATCACTATCTGGGTTTGTCCCATGGGAAGGAAGCAAGTGGGCAGCTGGAGACAAGGCAGCTGCATTGCACCTGTCAGATGTTAGTGCAGTGATAAACAAGGCCAGAAAATCCTGCTTGTCTCCTGAGAACATTTGTTTCCATGTTGAAATAATGCAAAACTGGGCAAAGGTCAGTCATAACCTGAGAGGGGAAGCTCAAAGTCACAGAGGCTCAGCAGACCCCTCTTTACTCTCTGCTGTGTCTGACTCATCCATCCCAGAGGAGTCAAGCCCTTGCTTGCTAATAGCTCTCCCCATCATTTTGAAAGGCAGCGGGAGAGGAGGAAAAAATGGACAGGAATCTAGGGCATTCAGGATGTGCATGTGGTGGACTTATGGCCACAAATTTTTAGATATGATTTCTGATTTCTCAATTTCTCCTGTGAATATGGCAAAATATTTTTACCTATCCCATGTATAGATAACCTATCCAATCCTTATGAAAATTACTCTAGTGAGTGCTTTGAAATATCTGTTTTGGAGAAACAAGTTATAAATTAATACCTGTGTCTAGAACTAACAATGATAACTAGTTTCTTTCTCATGGCAACTCTATGAGGTAGGTATTAGTATTCTCATTTCACAGATAAAGAAATTAGAATTTTGAAAGAGGGTAAGCAACTTTCCAAAATCCCAGAGCTGGACCCCTATCAGACCAGGGTTTGCAACCACCAGAACCTAAGTTTTTAACCATTCACTACTGTCCATTATGACTTTTTTTTTTTGAATGCCAGTAATTTTCTGGATCTTAGGGTTAAGAATAAGACTCAAGTCAAACCCTTGTCTATCTTCTTTTTAACAACTTAGAAATGGCACTGAAGATAGAATTCCAAAGTTGCCAGCATCCTCAGATTAAGTCCAGAGTATCTTGAAAATTGGTTACCTTCCAATATTATCACATGTCAAGATTCCTTATAGGCAATTTTAACTCTTATTAAACAACAGAAAAACCACCAGACTTTCTTTTTAATGTTGCTATAGTTTGGATATTAAATGTCTTCAAAGGGTCATGTGTTAAAGGCTTGGTCCTAGAATGGTGCTACTGGGAGGCTGTGGAAACTTTTAGGAAGTGGGGCCTAGTGGGAGGTCTTAGGTCATTGGGATCATGCCTTTAAAGAGGAGAGCGGGATCCCAGCCCCTTCCTCTCCTCTCTTTCACTTCCTGGCCATGAAGTAAGCAGTTTTGTTCCACCATGATGCTCCGCCTTGTCACAGGCTAATCAATTATGGACTTAAACCTCTAAAACCATGAGCCAAAGTAAGCCATTCCTCTTTATAAGCTCATTATCTCATGATTTGTTATGGTGATAGAAAGCTGATCATGAATGTTTATATTGGTTTTTTTTTAATTTTAAATAAAGACTCAAAACACTACTCCTGTTGCATGAATCAACATTGCTATTGCTTCTCTGAATCATATTGGAGATCTGGGATATGTTTTCACCTATTTATCCTGCTCTTTTTGGACACACAGGAAAAAAAAAAAAACAACCTTATTCCATGAATAAGATTGGGTGCATTTGACCAATGCATGCAACTGGGGGACCATCCAAGAGACTGAGTATGCTCTTTTGATTACTTTTTTGCACTCAATTCTGTTTGGTGAGATTTCATGTGTTGGACGCCTACATGACAAGTGGGAGAATATAAATGCCAGATCTCTAGAATAATCAATGAAATTTATACCCATAGTGTTAGAAAATATTTCTATCAGTATAAATTTCATTAATAACATTTCTACTATCTCAAAGAATGCAGATTTTTTTTCTTAGCACAACCCTAGTTGCTGATGTTGATGTATATACTTCCATAACTTCTGACACTTTTTAGTTCTTAAAACTTTTTATTTGTATCTATGATTTGTCCTTCTCATTCAGCTTCATTAACTTTTTCTCCTGTTTAAATACTTTAAATTTTAGTGTTCTGTGGTGTCATCCTTTCATCTCCATCTTTTTTTGTACTGTAAGTCCTCTCATGAGTCTCCCATGGCTTTCACCAAATCTAAAAGTTGATTATACATTAGTCTGTATCCTCAACCCTGATCTTTCTCCTGAGTTCCAGAACTATTGTCACCAATTTCCTAACACACCATATTTTCTTAAGGCACTTCCAATTAATCTCCTTGTTGAATGTTTCTCCTCCCACATTCCTTATTTCTGTTCATTCTGTCCATTCACTTTATCAACAAGCCACCATATCCTATCTATTCTACCTTAGAACTATTCCCGGATTGCAGCTCCCTCTTTGATAGCTTCATCTGTTGCAACTAAAATATAACTAAAATCCTGTTTCTTTCCTCTTTAGTCCATCTTCCACAGTACTCTCATAATTATGCTCCTAAAATAAATGAATGAATACACAAGTGTCTCTGATCATACAAATCCTCTTCCCTATAATTGTTTCTGGCACTTGTTGCCTTCAGAAAAAATAACAGTCTAAAATCATTATGTAACAAAAACTTCCCCACTGTCTGTCTTAATATCTCCCCCCCCCGCCTCTCTCCTGCCAAAACCCACTTTTAGACTACTCCCCCCAGCCTGACTTTCTCCCCCCCACACACATGCTCTCTGTTCCAGTCACCATGAACTTTTTACTTGATCTTTTCCTTAAACATAATGATTGTGTCTCTGTTATGCTGTTCTGTTTTCCTGGATGTCTGTCCCCTTTTCAATCTGGCAAGCTCATATTTTCCCTTCAAAATCCAATCCAAATGTTATCTCTTTGAGGAGACATTCTCTGACTCATCCAAGCAGTTATAAATTTCCTTCTATGCATTGGGGAATGGTCAAAAATATTATTGCACATCAGACAACCAAAATACTAAACACTGCTGGGTGATAGATATACCATGGTTTGGAAGATAGAAAAGTCCCTACTTTATGGAATGCATAGAAGCCAGTAAAGAAGAAAGGAGCTGTACACATATTTAAAGTTCACTGACGATTGTCAAAGAAAAGCTATGTTTTAAGAGACTGGTAGCCTAGCAAATATTGTTCAATAGAACTTTCCGAATCTGTGAAACATTCTTCATCTGTGCAGCTCACTATGATAGCCACTAGCCACATGTGACTATCAAATACTTGAAATGTAGATAATTAAACTGAGGACTTAAATTTTCATAGTATTTAATGTTAATTCATTTAAAAAGCTAATTGGTAGCATCTATATATACAGTTCTAAATATTAGTCTTCTTTGAGAGAGTGAGATATACTCTTGCATTTGAAAGATGAATAAATATGAAGGCAGGTGAGGAAGTATAGAGAATATGATAATGTAGTGCTGTAAAGGTCCAGATTCAGAAGTGCAGTTTCCTCTGTAATCCTATGCCTTCCTCAACTCTTATGAACTTAACAATGTCTAGGAAATAATAAGTACTTAATACATAATCACTGCTATTATTACATAATTAATTTTTCTGGTTTATAACTTTTATTGAGTCATTTTTACATGTGTATACCCTCAGCTCCTATTAATTTTATAAAAATGGGAACTGTCTCAAATTCTTTTCCATTCTCACATGGTATCTCAAAGAGTGCTGTGTAGGCAGATTCACTCTCTACGTGAAGCAGTCAACATTTTAAGGAAATTACAAACAGGTGAAGACATAAGCAGTCAAGTGATCATTCCAGCACACTGTGGTTTTGAGTCTTCCAGTACCTGAGGTTACACCATAGAGTTAATCTGATTTATTCTGAGATCCCCAAGATCGAAGTCTGATAACCTCATAGCCCCCTTAGTCCTGGATTGATCAAGTCATCCCATCCAAACCCAGCAGCAAATTTCCTTCCATGGGATGTTAGTACTACAATTTTACCTTGTTTCAATGTAATCTTAATATGTCACAAGGGAAAAATATGAGTAAAGGAAGTGCTATTTTTTTTTCTTTTTTTAAATTAGTGCATTATAGTTATGCATAATATTGGGTTAATTTTTATATAATTATACAAGTGTGAAATATAATTTGCTCTAATTTAGTCCCCAGTACTTAACCTTTCCCTCCTCTCCTTCCTCACCCTCTTCCCTTTCCTTTACTGATGTTTCTTCTATTTATTTATAGTTTTTAATTAGTTCATTTTATATATATATATATATATATATATATTTCACCATATATATGTATATATGGTGAAATTCACTATGGCATATTCATATATGTACATAGGAAAGTTTGGTCAGACTCAATCTACTGCTCCTCCCTTTTCTCATCTCTCTTCTCTCTCCCTCAATTCCCTTCTTCTACTTCACTGATCTCTCTTCTATTTTCATGGGATATCCCCCTCCTCACCCATCCTTTTCCCCCCTTATTTTGGTCTAGCTTTTACATATGAGATAAAATATTTTACCCTTGAATTTCTGGATCCGGATTGTTGCTCTTAGGATGATGTTCTCCAATTCCATCCATTTACCAATAGATGATATAATTTCATTTTCCTTTATAGCTGAGTAAAACTCCACATTTTTTATCCATTCATCCATTAACAAGCACCTAGGCTGATTCTATAGCTTGGCTATTGTGAATTGTACTGCTATAAATATGTATGTGGCTATATCCATATAGTATGCTGACTTTAGACCTTTTGGATATAGATGAAGGAGTGGGATAGCTGAGTCATATGGTGGTTCCATTCCTAATTTTTAGAAGAATCTCCATAGTACTTTCTAGAGTAGTTGTACTAGTGTACAATACCACCAACAATATATGAGTATACCCTTTTCCCCACATCCTCACCAACATTTATTATTGTGTTCTTGATAGTTGCTATTCTGATTTGGGTGAGATGAAATCTCAGTGCAGTTTTGACCTCATTTCCCTGATTGCTAGAGATGTTGAACATTTTTTATAAATTTGCTGACCATTTGTTTTTTTCTTTTTTTGTGGGGGGGTACAGGGGATTGAACCCCGGGGTGTTCAACCACTAAGCCACATACCAAGCCCTTTTTTATATTTTATTTAGAGATGAGATCTTGCTGAGTTGCTCAGGGACTCACTAAGTTGCTGGGGCTGTCTCTGAACTCACAATCCTCCTACCTCAGTCTCCAGAGCCACTAGGATTACAGGTGTGTGCCACCACACCCAGCTGTATTTCTTCTTTTTGGAAGTGTCTCTTTAGTTCTTTTGCCCATTTATTAATTGGATTTATTATTTGGATTATTAATTGGATTCTTTGATTTTTGGTGTTAAGTTTTTTGAGTTCTTTATATATTCTGGATATTAATGTTCTATCTGAGAAGAAGGTAGCAAAGATCTTCTCCAATTCTATAGGCTCTTTTCACATTCTTAAGGGTTTCCTTTGCTGTACAGAAGCTTTTTAATTTGATGTCATCTTACTTATTAATTCTTGGTTTTATTTATTGCACTTCAGGCATCTTGTTAAGTAAGTTAAGGCCTATGTCAATATGGTGAAGTTTTGAACCTGTTTTCTTCTATCAGTTATGGAGTTCCTGGTCTAATTTCTAGTTCTTTAATCTTTTTTGAGTTGGCTTAAGTACAGGGTAACAGATAGAGATCAAATTTTATTCTTCCATGTATGGATATCCAGTTTTCCCAGCACATTCCTTAAAAAGACTATCTTTTCTCCAACATATTTTTTTTAAGTATCAAATCATTCTCTATGTGGATTTGCCTCTGTGTCAAATCAATTCAATTGATCTTTATGTCTGTTTTGGTGCCAATAGCATGATGTTTTGGTTACTATAGCCCTGTAGTATAATTTGAGGTACAAAATTGTGACGTCTTCACTCTCACTGGTCTGGGACCCTTATTCTTCAAAAGGATTTTAGAAGAATTTTTAGAAGGATTTTTTTTCAAATTCTGTGAAGAAAGTCATCAGTATTTTTATGGGGATTGCATTGATTTTTTTTTAACCATTGAGCTACATTCCCATCCCCTTTTATTTTTTTGAGACGGAGTCTCACTAAATTGCTTAGGGCTTTGCTAAATTGCCAGAGGTGATTTTGAACATGAATTCACCTGTCTTAGCCTCCCAAGTCACTGAATTACAGGCATTCAGCACTGCCCAGAACTTGCGTTGAATGTTTATAGATAAATTCTCAGTCTGTTTCTTCCAGATCTTTAAAGAAAAGTTAATGCCAATTGTCCTTAAATTATCCCATGAAGTAGAAAAGGAAGATACACTGTCATATTTACTCTATGAAGTCAGCATCACTCTGATAACCAAAGGAAAGAAAACTTCAGACCAATATCCCTGATGAACATAGATTTAAAAAAAGAAAAGAAAAAGAAAAAAATCTTGCTCGGCACAGTGGCACATGCCTGTAATCCCAGAGGTGGAGAGGCTGAGGCAGGAGGATCCTGAGTTCAAAGCCATCCTCAACAAAAGCGAGATGCTAAGCAACTCAGTGAGACCATGTCTCTAAATAAAATACAAAACAGGGCTGGGGATGTGGCTCAGTGATCGAGTGCTCCTGATTTCAATCCTAGGTATACAAACAAACAAACAAAAAAGTTCTTAATAATATATTGTCAAAGTACATTCAAAAACACATGAAGAAGACAGTGCACCCTGATCAAGTGAATTTCATCCCAGGGATTCAAGGTTGGTTCAACATACATAAAATGTAATTCACCACAACAAGAGTTAACAACAATAATCATGTGATTATCTCAATAGATACAGAAAGTGCATTTGAAAAATCCAGCATAGTTTAAGCTTAAAACATTAGAGAAACTAAGGAGAGAGGGAACATACCTCAATAATGTAAAGGCTATACTAAACAGAGAAAAATTGAAAGCATTTTCTCCATAACCAACAAAACAAAACAAGGATGCCCATTCCTACCATCCTTATTCAACATAGTCCTTGAAACTCTAGCCAAACCAATTGGTTAAGAGAAGAACATTAAAGCATGAATATAGGAAAAGTAGTCAAATTATCCCTGTTTGCTGATGACAAGCTACTAAATTTAAAAGACCCAAAAAAAACTCCATCAGAAAATTTCTACAGCTGACAAACTTAGCAAAGTATCAGGATACAAGACCAACATACCTAAATCAATTACTTTCCTATACTCCAATAATGAATCTGCTGAAAAAGAAATTAGGAAGACTATCCCATTCACAATAGCCCCCAAAAAGTCAAATAAAATACTTAGGGAATAAATCTAATCAAAGAAGTAAAAGATCTCTACAATTAAAATTATAAAACACTGAAGAAAGAAATTGAAGAAGATCTTAGAAGATGAAAAGAAAATAAACCCCCTGTTCTTAGATAGGCAGATATTACCAAAAGGTGATATTACCAAAAGGAATCTGTAGATTCAAGAAAATGCTATTTTTAAATGTATGCTTATTGATATGTAACAGTTTTTCAATAAAGATGACAAGAAGCTATTTTTAACATAGCATGGTAAATCCCTGAGAGTGTCTGGCAGGACCCATAGTGGTCGTAGCCTGGAAAATCAAGCAATTGACTCTGCAATATCACCTCCAAACCTAAAGATAGGCTTAAGTTTATTTTTTAAACACCAACAGCCATCTAAATATCTGTATAAAGTATGAGAAACAGGCTATATAGGAAGAAATTAGATGCACAGAACTTAGAAAGAAAAATTTTAGTGAATGGAAGGTTCACAAAAGAATGAAGTCATTTTGACTAAGAACAGAGCACGTTCTTTCTCACTGCCAAGTCTGATTCTGCCAATTTATGGTCCAGAGAGCCTTCTCACCAAATCATATCCAATGTTCAAGGCCTAGTTTAAATTCCACCACACCCACATATCTATGATGACCTGTTACTACAGAAAGTGCCAACCTTCAAATTGAAGAAAGTACTTTTAGATTTATCTTTAACTTGCAAGTTGGTACTTAACTATGGTCTTATGTCATTCATAAGACTTCATGTGCTTGGGCTTTATTTCCCCAACCAGGATATAAGTTTTACAGAGTTAAACAGTTTTTACTTAATTCTGAACCCCCAATGTCCCAGCATGGAGCAGGGCACTTTTTAAAGCCCTTGATAAATATCTTCTGATTTATTCAATAACACAGCTAAGGACAGACCATTGCCAAGAAGTTAGATGAAGAAAAATGTTTTACTCAGCTTTTCATCACAGTGACCAAAAGACCTGACAAGAACAACTTGGAGGTGGAAAATTTGCATTGGGGAATCACAGTTTCAGAGGTTCAGTCCATGGTTAGGCAATTCCACAGTTCTGGGCATGAGGTAAAGCAGGACATCATGACAGAGGGCATGGTGGAAGAAAGCTTTTTGGTTCATAAAAGCCAGGAAGGAGAGCGCAAGCACAAGTGAGAAGGAGATATCAGTGCCAGAGACAAAATAAACCCCAAAGGCATGTTCCCAGTGACCTACTTTATCTAGTCACACCCTACCTGTCTACAGTTACATCCAATTAACCCATTCAAGTGGATTAATCCACTGATTATGTTACAAATCTCATAATCATCTCACCTTTGAAGATTTTTGCATTGTCTCATACATGAGCTTTGGGGGGACATCTCATATCCAAACCATAATAAGGAGCAAGGTAAATACCAGACCAAGATGCAGGGGTTGTGCCATAATTAAGGCAGCTAAGATTTCCTGAGATGACTCATACTACAGGACACCAACACTAATGAGCAGTAGTGAAGAAAATATCTTGAATACTTGAACTCTAATGTCCCTCTTATTAGCTGACATATGAGTTACATTTTCCTCTGACAGTGAATAACAGACAAGTTTTAGAAAAGAAATATCTATTCGAAATGTTAAGAAAAAGTTCACATAAAAGCATTTTCTACTCCAGGGGCCTGCGAAACTCACTAATCAGATGAATCACCTGACCTATAGTCCCAGAATGTTAGAACTGGAAAGAGCCTCAAATATCACCTGATACCAGTTCCAGGCCCAATAATATGAAATGATTTATTCAAAGCAATGTAGCTAGCTAGTGGCAGAGCTGAATCTAGAAACTAGGCTCTCTGGTTTCTAAGTCCCATGATCTTTCTACATCAATTTCATGAGAAGTAACAGAATTCTGGCTTGGTTGATGGAAACTGATTTTCTTCTTTAACCAACTTGGACCTCAATCACTGAAATTGTTCTGCCATGAAAGTTGGATTTTAGTTACCTCACCCATGTGTCCCATTATCCCTGCCCTGAAAAGTTCTAGGATGAAACCAACAATCTGCCTTCTCCATTTCTTCCCCAGACTTCTACCAAACTGTCTTTATTTATAGTAAACCTTCCTTCCTTTTCCTCCATTTTTCTGTTTACTTCTTTAGGGCATTGATCTATCAACTTCCTCTTTCTGCTATACAACCAACTTCTCCTTTTTTGTCAGTTTCTCTGAAACACATAAAAATATGCATATCTTTTCATATATATTCAAGAAACTCTTGACTTTCCATTATCCCTGTAGGTCCCACTCTACCTATCCCCTTCACAATCAGACTTCTTTCAGTGAAATTATTCTGGATCATTCTACTTCTTTGATTCTCATTTTCCCCATGGCACACTTTTAACTCAAGATGCTCACTCTACGTCCTGAAGCTGCCTAGAAAAGGTCACTTATAACATCTTGACACACATTGGTCTTTTTGCTGGTTTTTTTTTTTTTTGTTGTTGTTGTTGTTTGTTTGTTTGTTCTGATTTGATTTGGTTTGGTTTGATACTGAGGATTGAACCCAAGGGCACTTTATTACTTAGCTACATCCCCAGCCCTTTATTGATTGATTAATTGGTTGGTTGATTGATTGATTGATTGATGCAGGGTCTTGCTAAGTTGCTTAGGGCCCCATTACGTTGCTAAAACTGACCTGAAATATGTGATCCTCATGCCTCAGCCTCCCAAGTTGCTGAGATTACAGGCACACACCACTGTATATTTTAGAATATTTTTTATTGTGGTAGAATATACATCATACAATTTACCATTTTAATCACTTGAAGTATATAGTGCTGTAGCATTAGTTACTTTCACAATGTCTTGCAAGCATGACCACTCTGAATTTCCAGCATTTTTCATAATTCCAAACAAATAGTTCATATCCATTGTATAACTCCCCAGTCTCTTCCTCTCTCAGCCCACAGTAATTTCTATGTTCTTTCTGTCTTTATAAATTTGACTAATCTAAGTATCTCATATAAATGGACTCATATATTTCTCATTTTATATCCAGCTTGTTTCACTTAGCATAATGTTTCTACTGTGCACTCATGGTGTCATATATATCAAGATGTCTTTTTTTATGTACACAGTGTGTATTTGACCCTTTCTGTTTAATCATTCATTGGTTGATAGACATTTGGGTTTTTTCTGCCTTTTGGTTATTATTATTAATGGTGCTATGAACATTGGTATGAAAGTATTTGGTTTATTAGTTCCCTGCTTTCAATTCTTTTGATTATATACCTATATGTAGAGTCATTGATTGCTGGATTATATGGCGATTCTATGTTTAACTCTTTAGAATCCATCAAACTATTTTTCTTAGTAGCTACATCATTTTACATTCTAACCAGCAATGTTCAGGAAATTTCTAATTTCTTCATAGATCCTCACCAATATTTACTACACTCTGTATTTTAGGTAACAGCCCTTCAAGGGGAATAAAGTGCTATTTCACTGTGGCTCTGATTTGCATTTCATTAATGACTAGTGATGTTCAGTATTGTTCATGTGTTTATTGGTTATTTGTACTATATTCTTTGAAAAAATGTCTATTCTAGCTCTTTACATTTTTTAATTGGGTTGTTTAGTTTGTTGCTACTGCTGATGACAATTGTCATTCTTAGTCCTTATCTTTCTTAATCACTCTAAAGAATTTCCTGGTTGTAACCTGAATGATCTTTCCATTTGGTTACTTGACTCCACTCTCCTATTTTTTCTCTCACTCTATTCTAATGTTTACTTACTAGTATTCTAACTAGCTCTTGTATATTTTACATCTACCCACTCTAACATTTATTTAGTACTTTATATGTGCCAGACACTAAGCTAAGTGTTTTGCATGATTTCTTTTCATTAATGCTTAAAATCACACATTAGATAGGGGAATTATTATAAATGCCATTCTATAGATAAGAAAACTGAGGCTCAAGGAAATAAGGCTCAAGTTGATTAAAATATCTAAGGATAGAACTAGCATTTAAACACATGATACTGATTCTAGAATTTATTTTCTTAAGATTATCCTAATGAGTAGGATGGTGTTAACCACTAAATTAAGCTAATACAATCCCGTATCAATAAGTTATATAATTGAATTGTATGGTTGCAAGTAATGAAAACTGGCTTTGACAACCTAAGATGAAAAGGAATTTGTGGTAAGGATACGAGATAATTCGAATAACTGAAGGGAAATTGGAAGAATTAGGCTTAAAAAGAGAGACCTGGATGAATTGCAACATTAAGATTTTAGGAACCAAGAGCATCTCCTCATCAGTGCCCAACTACTTGAATGAATTGGCTAAAAATTATTTCAACTCTCTGGTCAAACTAAACTTCCAGAAGTGATCATTCTATTGGTCTGCCTGTGACACTTGCCAATACCATGGGTAGAGAAGACACTCTACCCATGGGTCCTTATGGGTAGAGAATAACACATTGATTGACAATTCAAGGTACTTGTATAAAAAAGGGAAAAGTTCATACCTCAAGAGCAAAAGAAGAAACAGTAACTTAGCAAGCCCTAAGCAACCCAGCAAGAGAGACTGTCTCTAAATAAAATATAAAAATGGCTAGGGATGTGGCTTAGCTGTTAAGCACCCCTAAGTTCAATCCCAGTATAAAAAATTAAAAACCTAGAAATTCTTCCATTTTAAATCCAAAATTTACCCCTTATTCAGAAAGTGACAGATCTTTTGTTAGGCAACATGACTAGATTTGGGGCTCAGAAGCTGTAGTCCACAAAATAATAGGTAATTGGGAGTGACTACAACTTACAAAGGGCTGAAGGTGTCAGAACAATTGACCAGAAATTAAGTGTAGAATTAAACTTGTTGTTATGGAACAGGAAATACACTTCCTTGACTGAAACTATTAAGCAGCAGCTATAAAGGCTATAAAGGGAAGTGAGAAACAAGTATCTTGTATGGTTTAACAGCTAATGGTAACTATAGGCAATAATAACATACTGCATTTTTAAAAGTCTCTGAGAGTAATTTACGTGTCCTCAACACACACACACACACACACACACACACACACACACACAAATGTTAAATATCCGAGGTAATGATTCTGTTAATTAGTTAGATTTAGCATATGCGCACACTTTAAAATGCAATGTTGTACATGATAAATACATATAATTTTTATTTGTCAAGTAAAATAAATATTTAAAAGGAAATAATGAATAATGTTATGAATTTTCAGTAGATTATTATTTTATTTATGAAATAGCAGATTCCCTAGGTTGTAATTATATAGAAATTAGGTTTTGAAACTGCTGATTTTGATTTTTTATCAGAAGAACAATGTTTGAGCAAAGTGGAAGCCAAATGATATAAATTTTTAATGGGAGAAGCCAGCAGATATTACATATTTTACATTTCCCAAGGAGGACTTGAGCTTTTCTGGTTGAAATGTTCAATATAATAGCAACAGAGCCAAAGTTATAGGGAGAAGCACAGAGAAGTGCTTCACAGAGCAACTGCTGATGCAAATAGGGCCAAGAATACACAGTAAGGAGAGCATAAATATCCAAACCTTGGGAAGTGACATTGGAAGTCCTATGATCTCTTCAGTTAGATAAGGCTATGCTCCACGTAGCATAGGGCATTTTCATTCATTTTAAGCTCCTTTGAGATTGTAGAAGAACTTTCAATGGCTTCAACAATGCTTCCCTTTTTAGTTCAATGATTCTTTGTGTCTGTTCATGTCAACTAAAGATGGGAGCATAATAAACACTTGGTATTAGTGAATTACTGGCTAAGAGCTGTTTACCTTTGATTTGCATGGAATTACCAGCTCTTAGATTTGAAGAATTCAGTGATGATAACTCTTCATTCATGATCAGCTGGACATTCCTGAATTAAGAAATCTAATGTTTTTTGGTTACTCCTCCACTGTCATTAGTTACAACTTGGGTTCCTGGAGGTCAGGTTATTGAGTAACTAAACCTCCAAGACTATGCACACCACCTGCATGCACTGCTCTCTGCTCCACTGTCCATCTTAACAGCCTTTATCTTTCTAAGCTCTTTACCCTAAAATTAGTTGTTGGAAATCACAAGACTAGAGAAAGAATGTGAATGTGCCAATTAACAATGAATAAAACAGCCATAGACTCAACATCAGAAAGTATCCTTGAATTGATCTAAATTTGTGAAGTTGGAAGGCTTTCAAAAGTGTTAGGATTCTCAAACTTCTTAAAATGTGATTTTTCTTGTTAATGGGAAATTCACATTTGATTGAAAGGATAGACCATAGTCAGTTTAATGTTTTTTAAGGAAACTTGTCGTTCACTATATTATATGCTTAATATAAGTCTAAAGCACAGATTTTGGAAATCTAATTTCCAGTAAGGAAGATGAATTTATATAAATCAAATTTATATAAATCAAACTAACAATGACAACTTTCCTTAGAAGCACGATTTAAGATATTATTCAATAAACATTTATCGAGTACTTTCAATATTCAAAGGATTATCTTGGGTACCGAAAATATATATAAAGATGTTGATGACATGGCTTTTTCCTTGAAGAAGTGTACAGCCTAATAAGGGAGATGAACACACAAATACCTTATTGTGTTTTCTATTGTAGCAAATGTCAAAGGAAATATGAAAACTTAGCACTAGGAATTTGGAGAAGCATGCAATTTCTTCTGAATGGTAAAATGATGAGCATGTTGGAAGAGCTGGCATTTGGTTAAATTTTAAAGGATAAAATGATTTCACATAGAGACAAAGGGGATGGGGCAGGGTCCTAGAGAGATGAGTCATTGGAAAAGCAAAGCAAAGAGGAAAAAATCCAAGAAGCATGTTTATGAACTAGCAAATAGGACACTTTGGTTGAAACACATGAGACTCAAATGGGAAAATGGAGAAATAAGGCTTAGAACACCAAACCATGGAAAGTTTTGAATACTAGGCATCATTGAAGGTTTTTTACAAAGAAAATGGCATGATTAGAACTATACTTCACCAAGATAACTCTGTAGTGAGTTGATAATATAGAATATGGAGACAAGGGAAATACAAGTCTGCTGAGATGGTTCAGGAGAGCTGAAAAAGGTCTTAATGCTCAAGATCTTCAGATTCTGCATGTGTAACATCTCTTGATGCATGTTCACAAGTATCTGCCTTCTCTCTGTTTATCACACAATGCCTGCGTGCCACAACGTTTTTCAGGGTTTTCTGCTGGATATATCCCTCTAGTCCTGGTGTTCAATGAAAATGCAAGATCCCCTGCCAGTCTTCTTTCTGGCAATGTATCAGAAGGACCACAGAGGGAAGTGTGGGCAGTATCTTGTATAAGGGGTAAAACAGTAAATAGGTCCAACAACCAGTAGAAGCAGCAGCAAAGGAGTGCTTCAAAGGTATGGAAAAATCCTGACAGTGAAATGACATGGAATGTTTAAGGCAGTGTTTCAAGAACAAAGTGTTCAAAACCATCTGTTTCTTTAAAATGAATAAAAAGGCTGTGGGTATTGGGATTCACCTTACCTAGTACATACCACAGCTGTTCCAATATTTATTACTGCAGAGAAAATATTCCACAAAGGAGTGGATTAGGATCTTACTCTGAACCTACTGTAGTGCATGACATGTGAAAGCAATTATTTTTTTCTTAGATCAGTGAATGAATTAACTCAATGTCACCTTCAAAAAATATATTGTTAATTATGAGCTAAGAGGGAGCTGAGGTAGAGAATTAGAAGCAATCAGAACAGGCTGAAATAGTCTCTAAGAAAAGTGTAAGATAAATAGTATAAGGAAAATAGCAGGTGGTTTTGTTTTTGTGTTGGTAGTGGTTCATATTGCTGTTCTTTACTTTGGTCTTTTATTTTCAAGTGTGAAGGAGACTCAGAGCCCTGTATAGATTGTAAAGAAAGGACAATTAAAGAATGACATAGATGGTGGGGACATGGTTTATGGAACAAACATCTATATATCAGAGGACATACAGAGTTCTCAAAAAAAAGAGATACTTCTAAGAGAGGAAGAAAGGAGACCTGCTGTTATGAAAGAATGACTGGGTCAACCTTGTAACATAAATCTTAAACTGGACACAGAAAAATTCTGAACTTAAGTATTTGGTTGACCTTGACCTCTCATGAAAGAAGAGAATGGGAGATTGTGCAGAGCTGAGATTTTATGATTAAGAAAAGTGGAAAAGGTTAGGAAGGCTGCCTTCAAAGTACATTTAGAAACATAATGCAGAGTTATTAGCCCTGAAGGCCCTAGTTGATAACAGAAAGCTCTGCTATATAATAGAAGGCTCAATCAACTAGTTTCATGACTCCCTTTCACCAGCAGCTCATGGATTTGTTACACAGGTACAAGCAAGGGTCACAAAGTAAAGGATTTTGGATTACCAGTGAGAGAACCTGATTGCCAGTCAGCAAGAGCCAGCATTTCTTGTAAATTCATGTTCTTAATTAGTTGGTAAAGCTGCCTCTCCCACTTGAGTGGAAGCCCTTTGAGAGCAGGGGTTACAGTGCACATTCTAATAGTTGGACCTTGATAATAGCTGTTCATGTAAAAAGACAGAGAGGAGTGTGGATAGTAGGACTTACAGAGCTTCTGCTTAGAATCAATCATTATGTTGACATTAAGATGGTTTGAAAGTATTGACCCTTACCAAAGAATACCCACTCTACATTTATAGTAAAAAGTAATATGCTTTAAACTGGTTTTGAATCTCTCATTAAAAGAATACTAAGAGCATGTTGACTGTAATTAACTAGCACAAAATCATTAAAGGCAATCAGTCAATCAAGTGTCTATAGTTTTTATTCTTAACACAATGATGAGTCTTTCTGACAGCAACGTCAGATTAACCAAGAAATCTATTAGTAAAATTGATTAGAAAAATGGCACAATTTATGATCATTACCAAGGACATGTTAAAAAATAATAGTCACCGGATTTTTGTAAAATGCATAATAGCAATAATCTCAAATCCTAGATAAAATGTATTTTTGCTCATCAAATATGTTCTCAAACAATTCTTCAGAATTGTGTTAGTTATTCAAATGAGGGACCCTCCTACATTGAAGGACAGACGGTTCAGTGAGTATATTGTCTGATTTTTTAAAATATGTTTGTTAAATTTGTGACAATAAGAGAGAAATTTTTAAAAATCAGAATTTATATCAATGTTTACAGCATTGTTCAAGTCAGAGGGGTCCTGATTAACAGGAAAAGGTTCAAGGAGTAACTATGACCAGGTCTGAGTGCCTACTGTGCTGTTTAAGTCATATCTCTGCACATAAGAGACCCCATTCTGATAATTCTGCTCTGCCCCTGAGATTTCACCTTGTGACCATATAATAATAAACTTATGCCTTCCTGGGAGACTAGCTTCCCTGAAAGGCTTGTGGTCCTCCCTTTATCCTTCCAAGATTGTTTTAAAGGAAATAGAAATCTGACCCTAAACCCAGCCTAGTACCTTGCTTGGTATTGTCTACTGCAGTTACCAAAACTTAGCACAATGTCTGGGACCCTAGCAGCTACCTAATACATATTTGTTATATTGAATTGAAGCATGACCTACCCTGGTTCTCTGGCACCCCTGCCCACCATCTGCCTACAGAGTGTCTCAGGACTGCCACTTCCCACCCACCCTCCATGCTGCTCCTTGTCTGCCCAGCTGCAGATTTGCTGCCAGTCAGGCCATCATCCAATATGGAAGGGCTAGTGTCAAGTCTTAATCCATCTACCACTACATCATTTGAGGAAATAAACAGGACTGACCAGTAATTTCCAAAACATAACAAGGACAATTTGCTCCTGGGTCCAGTGCTTTTTACAGGTGCCTAACTATTAACAAGGTACCACTTTGAACTTGATTTCATCAATCAGCTCTAATTTTATGTGATGTTCCTTAAAAGCTAAGTTCTAGGTGTTTTGACCTATTATATGTGGAACTTCTTTTCTAGTGTGACACATGGTCTCATACCCACAGTGCATTAAGTTTTATATTGGTACCACTTCATATTCTGCTGTCTTCTAAAATTAGCTAGTCAAAAATATAACAGGCTTTTCCAGAACATTCTGAAATTATATTAAGTGGTTACAAACCTTTATTTCTTAGCAAGGGAAATTAGAGTCAACCATAAAAAAAAAAAAAACCAAGTATGCTCTAAAGACATATGATGTGACCAACCTTGTGTCAAGTAAAAATTTAAGCAGAAAGCATATATGAGTAGTTAGTTGCCCATTACCAGAACAGAATGTGTTCAGAGCGCTTTAATTATCTCACAATGTTAAAATTCTAAGATGTAATTATTACCAGAAATTTGTATATGCCTAAGCCTCTAATTTAACTCAAGCTTTCAGCTTCTCTGTCAAAAACAATCTTCAGTATAGGAAGGTCAGAAGATATAATGATAACATGGAACTAAAACTCAAGCATCTAGATTGTAAAACCAGCTTTAAAGAACTTAATTCTCATAGTCTGTAGAAAATAAATATGAATACGTGGAGGTAAAGGGAGAGTTCTCTGAAATAAATTTTGAAGAGCCAGAGAAAACAAAAGATGGGCCATTGTGGTTCATATTTTCAAAAAAGAGAAACAGATTCCTCAAATTATATACCAGAAGATTTGATACATGTTTTAGGCAAGATTCTTGCCTAAATTATTAAAAGCTTGGTTTGTAATGCATTAAAAGTAAGTATAATAATGAATAAATCATTCCAGATTAAACCGATTGTTGGTAGTTACAAACTGGCAAGAAATAACGATATAAACATAGCACATCACGATTGCAGCAAGATGTTAAGCTGTCTTCTGAAAACATTTTGTCTTGCATTAAAGACAGAGAATATCATTGAATCAGTTGGGTGTAGAATGGGTTTAAAACTTGGGGTGGAAAAGTCAGTATCAAACTAAAGGAAATTCCAAGAGCAATGATCCTACCCCATTCAAGACTTTCACCTGTGGTTTGAATAGGGATTCTCATCAACTCTGAGAATGCCTGCACTGACAGATAGCAAATACCTACGTGATAGAAACAAGACATGAAAGACCTCAATTGGCTTAAGTAATGAGCCAAGTCAAACAAAAATAGTCCTGAAAAGAAACAAATAGAGCCTTTCACATGGGTTGGAAAAACCACAGCATTATTATGAGAGAGGGAAAAATAAAGATTGCAGGACAGGGAATAAAAAAGCAGGGACGGTGGTGAAAGGACAATATATTAGGCTCCTAGGGCTGCCATCGAAAAGTGCCAAAAATGGGGTATCTTAAAGAACAGAAATTATTATCTCACAGTTCTAGAGATTAGAGGTCAAAATCAAGATGTCAGCTAGGCCATGCTCTCTCTGGAAGCTCTAGGTGAGAATCTTTTCTTTCTTCTAATCTCTAGTGGTTCCTGGCAATCCTTGGCATTCCTTGCCTTGTAGATGAAGAATTATAGTCACATGACCATTTTCTCCCTATATGTTCAGCTATCTTCCTTCTTTGCATGTCTCAATTTCCCCTTTTCATAAGGACACCAATCATACTGAATTACAGCCTACCTTAATGATCTAATTTTGCATGATTATTTCTTTAGAGATCCTGTTTCCATTCCCGTTTTTAGGTCACATCTTGAGGTACTGGGGATTAGGAATTTGACCCATGACAAACAGCTCAATGTGAATTAACAATACTGTGCCCACTATGCAGGGATCAGGAATAAGCAAAAAGCTGTCTCTTTCTGCAAACAACATACCTGAGGAACCGCAGTCTGTTCTGGGCCTTTGACAGGCATATTCAGGGGAAAGGGATCAGGATGGTGAGGGAACTTAAAACCAAGTTATTGCAGCATGGTTTGGAGGAAATGGGAATGTTTAGCCTGAGGCAGAGCAGGCATGGGGGAAATGAAAGTGGCCTCAAATACATGATCAGCTGGCTGAAAGTAGAACTCAAGTTGTTTTTTTATGGCTCTGAGGTCAGAATTATATTATTGAGAGGATTGATTCAACTCAATGAAAAGATTCTAAAAGGTAGTGTGTCCAGAGGCAGCTGGAATATCATGGGAAATACTGAAACCTATCTTTGGATGTCTTCAAGCAAAGGGCTTAACAGAGAGGGAGGAATCAAAGCATTGGAAATTAGCTTGGCTCATGGATCTTCTGACCATGATATTCAAGAATTTTATGAAAGCTCTTCTTTTAAGTAAAGAATATTAATGCCCAAAGTAAACCATAATATCTTATAAGGAAATGGAATGTGCTAACCAAAATTTAGGATTATTTTCTATTAAAGAAAATGTGGAGGAATGAAAAATGAGAAGAGTCACATATTTTAACCCCACAAATAAAAAATAGATGGTCTAAATAAACATAAAATATTCTCAGTAAGAATATAGAAAAACCACAAGATCAAATAAAGGAAAGCAAAATCCTTGTCCAAGTCACATGAATTTTAAAAGACAAGTAGCATTTCAAGATTTAGAGAAGAAATATGAAATGTGAAATCTAAAATAGGAAATAGAATATTCAACAAGCACCAGCAACTTTCCCCCCAATACCTCAATACCCAGGAGTAGAGGAAACAGGAAGAGCAGATACTAATCTGGTGAAGTGCTTTCTCTGAAGGAGGTTTGGAAGGGTGAAGAGATCTGGTTGAAATGGGCCAATAGATGGAGACCACATGGGCAGAGGAAAGGGCACCAGGTTCGGAACAAGTCAGAAGACCAGCTGGGCTTGGCTCAGTCATCAACCAGCTGCACAAGGTTTCACAAAACACTTCTCTGCTTCTCAGTTTGCTCTGTTATTTAAGGGGGAAAAAAAGGAATCAGATGATGTTTTAACAATTTCATCCAGCTGTAAAATTGTGACGCTGATGAATATCCACAGATAGGGAGTAAGGAAATATTTTAGCACCCTAAAAGCACCGAAGAGTTCAACTTTAAAAGACCAAAAGTAAAAAACAGCCAATGTAACTGCTTAAAAGACTGAAAATGAAAGTAAAGGATTAAAATATAGTAAGAGCGGAATTTGTTATGATATATGCATACATGCACATAGCATCATTTGGTGAATTTCATTCCTTAGTTTTCTCCTTTACCAAACTTTCTCCCTCCCCCTTAATCCCCTTTCCTTACTTCACTGTTCTCCCTTCTATTTTAGGGAAATCCCACCCCCTTTCCTTATTTATTTCTAGCTTCTACATACAAGAGAAAACATTTGACCCTTAACTTTCTGGATCTGGCTTATCTCACTTAACATGATGTGTTTCAGTTCTATCCATCTACCAGTAAATGCCATGATTCTATTCTTCTTTATGGCTGAGTAAAACCCTATTGTTTACATATACCACATTTTCTTTATGCATTCATTGATGAGCATTGATGGCCTGATTCCATAAGTTGGCTATTGAAAATTGCATTTCCGTAAACATTGATATGCATGTATCACTATAGTATACTGATTTTTTTTAGCTCTTTTGAATAAATCCCAAGGACTAGGATAGCTGGGTCACATGGTGGTTTCCTTCCTAGTCTTTTGAGGAATCTCTACACTGCTTTCCAAAGTGGCTGTGCTTATTAATAATCCTACCAACAATACATGAGTGGAACTTTTCTTCCATATCCTTGCCAGCACTTATTGTCATTTGTATTCTTGATGATTGGTACTGTAACTGGAAAGAGATGAAATCCCAGTGTAGTTTAGATTTACATTCCATTTTTATGTATAAGTATAATGCACAAATTTTAAAAACAATAAATATAACAAAGACCAATAGAGTAGAGGAAGACAACCAAAGAGAAGGAGGAGAGGAGAAAAGGGGAAGTACTGGGGATTGTAATGGAGCAAATTATGTTTTATATACATTTGTGAATGTCATAATGAACCTATTGTTATATATAACTACAATTCAGTAATAAAACATTAAAAATAGCAGTAGTTTTTTCTAAATAGGAATGTACTAATAACTTAAAATAACTACATGCAAAAATTGTTTCATAAAAAATCAGTATATTATTTATTACATATAAAATGTTAGCTTTGAGTTACCAATGAGTACCTGTAAGCACCTATTTACAAACATATCTACAAACCCACCTATACCCAGGACCTTAGTATGCTGTTATCTGAGATGTAATGTTTTCCTTAGCTTAAGCCTCCGCGTTGAGTTTCCCCTTCCAAATAACGTCTTCTTCTAGGGAACATTATTTATATTTAAGTTCTCAGGTACTTCCTCTGCAACAGACATTTCATAAAAATTTTCTACCATATTCAGTTCAACATACATTTAACAACTACTATAAAATTCATCAAATGATTTTTTCAATCTAAAGAATTAGATTTTAAATCTAAAGAAAAATGGTTAATATTTATTTATCATATAGAAAAATATATACAATAAAGCAAGTTTCAACACACAGAAAAGGTTTTATTGGTGCATTATAGTTGTCCCTAATGGTGAGATTTATTGTTACATATTTATACATACATAAAATATAACAATATTATTTGGTCAACATCATTCCCTAATATTTCCTTTTTCCATCCCCTTCCCCCTGGTCCCCTTCTTATATTCTCCTGAATTCCTTCAGTTGTTATGAGGCAGCCCCACACACGTCCTGCAACCTTCCTTTTCCTTTTTCCTCTCTACTTTCTACACATGAGAGAAAACGCAAGACCCTTGACCTTCTGAGGTTGGCTCATTCTGATTATTAGTAGGAGTTTATTCTACACAAAAATGGAGAAACATTCCCAGCAGAATGTTCAAAGTCATGGAAGCAAGAAACAAAATGAAAGATTTTGGAAATTACAATTGTCTAAACCTTTTCTGTAACAAAGTACAAGCAGTAGAGAACAGCAAGAGGTAAAAGCGAAAGAGATAACTAGTTCACAAAGGACTTTCTGGGCCATTCTAATAGCAAAAACCTTTTTTTAAGGGCAATGAAAAAATCACTAGAGGACTTGGAGCACTGATAGGCTCAGCTTGGCACTTGAGGAAAATGATTCCGGCCACAGAGTACAAGGAGAATGTGAGCTGAGAATAACTGAGGAGATAGGCAGGGCAAGAGAGGGGAGGGACCTGAATTAAAGCCACGGCTGAGCAGAGTGACTGCTTAGATAGAGATTTTGGGATTGGAATTACCAGAATTTGGCAACCCACAAGACATTTCAAGCCTGCTATAAAGCTAGTCACAGAGAGGGACCATAGAAGGAAAAATGTTTTGGGAACCAATAAGGAACATTATCAAATTTGATATGTCCAGAAGGTGTACAAATTCACCCCTATATCATCTTTTGTCCTTTATAACCCTGAACATTTGAAGAGCTTATTTTGAAAGGGGAAAAAGAAGATTTTTGTTAAATATGTTTTAAGAGCATGAGAGGGAACTATGTTCTTCCTCACAGTAAAGTCAATAAAGTTCCAGATTACCAAAAACACCTGCTTGAAATGATGTAAAAGTTGTTATCCAATCAGAGATAGTTAATCAAATATTTTATCTGTAGAACATAACTGGACATGCCACATCTGGAGGATCACAGTTTAGACAATAGGAAGGCAAAAGATATACTTGATAGCAAAACTGAACACAATGTTATCTTCCAGGATTCAAAGACTCCTGGGTTGTTTGGGATGTGCTCTTAATGCACCTCTCTTCAAATTGGGGGGTACATGTGTGGAACTGTTCTTGCCTTTGCTGAAACTAAGATGACCATCTTCTTCTTGGTCTGAATTTGGTTTGGATAGAAGAATCTGAGGGGTGACAGCATTTGTAAAAGACAGGGGGCAATAGGCCAAATTTGCATTCCCTTTTGGCAATGTAAGGCCAGACTTGTAGGAATGTGGTCAAGACATAATACTAAGATTAACTGATATTTTACATCTTGTAGTTGAGAAGGCCACAAAGCTGCTGCAGTGTATGTCAATATGCCCAATGAGAAAAACAGGCTGTGCAGAGTATTTCCAAAAGTCACACATTGGCAGGCTGACTGATGCTAACACATTTGAGTAGCAATAGCCAATCCAAAGTAGTCTTGCATAATTAATAGATTTGGTAGTCTTGAAAAAGAATTTTTCCATGAAGAACTTGCTTTGAAAGCAAGCTTTCACTGCCAGGTCTCTGGGGAGACTCATTTTTTCCAGCACTCACTATCACTATCTCTGACTCATCTCTTCAAGTTTAAGGAAAAGTATTCTTATGAAAGGGGTGTAGGGGGGACATGTGGGTTCACAATGGAACTTTGTGTCTCCAAATGTCCCCTGTTATCAAAGCATCAAATGACTTTGTTGAAGCTCGGATTTGATGACCTCAGCTTTGGGCTCCATGCGGGAGTGGAGCAAGCAGGTGAACAGCAGGGGCAGCCTGCTATTCAGAGAAAGTGCTTCAAGGACTGCCAGTGGTTCCCCCAGATTGGGACAACTGTCATTATTGGAAGTAATGATTTACTCTTTAGAAAAGAAACAAACAAAAAAAAATGTTCTAGGCAGTGTGGGGTGGGAAATCAGGATGAGAAGAGGAAGGAAAGACTATTCAGACACTTTAAGAAATGACTAGAAAATACCAAACAAGCTTGGGTGGCCTTCCTAAGTCCCTGCAAAAATAACCCCCACTCAACTGGCTAATGATGAAAACAAATACTGTGCAGAAGAATAGGCTTTTGTTGGCTTAGACTCTTGGATAAAAAAAAAAAAAAAAAAAAAAACATTAAGGAAAACAAATCAGTTCTCCAATGCTACAGTGATAAAATATGTCATTCTTGTTGACTTGATGAAATGGGCTATTTTAATCTTTCATTTTGTTTTCTAGCTCCTTCTCAGTACCTTTGGATTATGTTTATCAAAGGATGGGTGGGTGGAATAGAGAGGTGCAGATAGTGGCAACTACTTTTTATCTAGTTTGTTAATTATGACCCACACAATTCTAACCAGTAGACTCTGCTTCATACTACTGAACAAAATTTCTTGGGACCCTCAGTTTTTTCAGTGGTCTGAGCTGAAAATGATTCTCTTTGCCATAGTACACAGCAAGAAATGGAGCTCTTTCAGACAGGTAAGATCAGCACAGTGGCCAAGAGGAAAGCATTATGCCTTGGTGTTTATCATGGCATCCACCTCTGCTTCTGGAGACTCCATTACCAGGGTTGATACATCTTTGGCATTGGACAAATTATAGAGAAGAAAAATAAATGGCTTCTCCTTTGGGGGATGAGATTTTCAGATTTTTTTTTCTATAAAAACATTTTACTGTTCTATAAACAGTTTCCTATGGCCCTACTTTTATTTTAATTACATGTATCCATCTTTATTTTTTCTTCTACTAAACCTGGGAAGTAAAGTATTGCACATTTAAAAGAAACCACATACAGAAAGAAACCACATTCTTGGAATGAAACACCCTGAAATAGCATCTACATTTCTTTGGACTGATGTTCACAGCTTCCATATACATGTGTCTCTGTTACTGAGCAGCTTTGAGATTATTGGGAGCAGAGCCTGTCTTTTTTTCTGCAGGATGTTATAGTCTATTGGCCTACTTATTACCTATAAGCCACGAACAGTGCGAAGGCAGTTTTCCTGGAATTCTGGTTTACTTCCTATCACAATATAAAGGATCCTGATATCACATTTGCAACTCATGATTCATACTGGAGGCCCGGATTCCAACTATGGAGTGAAAGACTCTTCCCCCTGGAGTTTGATGTTATATATGAAAATTTCATGTAAATGCACCTACATATACATATATGTAATGATGTAATTAATTAACTCCTCAAAGAAAATAATAATATTTGAAGAGTATATTATGCTTATATAATGAGGAGATGCTCTTGGAGAAATGGAGTCATGACTATACAGAAAAGCCTTCAGTGAAGGCCCCTTTGAAGTACAAGATACATAAAAATAACACATCATGGGGTCATAGCAAACAACTACAGGAACTCCAAAGAAGAAGAACCCCCACATGGACCAAAGCATCAATGGCCTAGGTTAAAGTGAACTGTGAACCTCCTAAATGTCGTGGGTAGAATGTATAACTTTGAGCTGTGTATCAGTGCTCTTCTGGAGAGTTGCCACTTCTAAGTGATAGCCATGGCCCTCCCACAGGAGACAGCCTGTGTCTCCCAGACCACCACAATTATGCCTCGCCTCTCCTGGCCTCTGCCCACAGGATGGGTCAAGATGCCACTACCCACTTAGAGTACTCTCTCGTTTAGAATCCCAAGGGGATGTCCAACACCACATATGTGAATTTTGGGGAAATTGTCTACAGAAAAATAAAAGTGGCATGCGTCAGAAATAGTAAAACAATAAAGCCCGACACACAGTTTTCAGAAGTTCATATATTTGATAATTCCACAAAAACTCGTTTATCAAATACTTCTAAATATGATTGATTTGATGAATAAAATCTAAAGCATGATTACACTACTTCTTGCTTTCTCAATTCCTAAGCAGAACTTTATAATGATTAATAAAGGAAATTAATTTCCTACTGTTCAGAACTTAATCGGGTACCATGTGCCCTTCCTGTAGATCCCTGTCCTTATCCCAGTTCACCCAAAATGGATCGTTTTGTAGGCTCCTTTACATCTCTGACTTTTAACACTTGCAGCCTCATTCAGGCACATCAGTTGTTTGAAGTAATCTGATGCCACTCTGATCCTTGTTTTCACATGCCTGAGATCTTCTCTTTCTTCCTCAGCTACCTGGGGGAGGGGGGAGCCTATCCTGAACTGCCTTTCTATCCAGCTTCTAGAAATAATATTTCCCTAGATAGAGCTTAATTTTTAACTTTTTCTTTTGACATTTATCATTACTTTGATTTTTTACATTTATTTATGAGCATAAGTAGTTGATAATAGTAGTTAGATTTTATATACTCTAGTTTATCCCATTTTGCCTTAAAATTGTGATCAGGAACAAATGGATTTTTCTTGCAGCACTGGGGATCAGACCCAGGGCCTTACATATGCTAGGCAAGCATTCTATCACCGAGAAATTTTATATAAAACAGCTTTGTAAAAATATTTTTAAATATTTATTTGTTGTTGAATAACTTTGTAGTAAGAATTCTGGCTGTCCAAAACTAAATTTGATATAGCTGGTAGATGAAACTAAACCCAACCCCACTACAGGTCCAAACATCATTTACCTCTGCAGACATTGAGAATCTCCTTAAGGGAAAAAAACTCTCAAAGCAAGTCTACCATTGGAATCAAACCCTTAGTTCTAGTGCATGGACTAGAACCTGGCTTACGGTAGGTGTTCAATAAATAAATTCTGTAACTAATCAAACCAAATTTAACTTTATCTTGGCATGCATAAACAGAGTATATGAGTTTTTCTTAGAACATACCTTAATCCTCAGCCTCACAAAGGGGTAAGGATGTTGGTAATTGAAAATGTCAGCAAGGAGCTAAATTCTGGGAGTCTTGGTGAAATGGTGGCCATTTTGTTGCCTTTGTTCTCTGTTTTAGCTGTCATATCTTGATTCCTGAGGTTTCAACTCAGGGGAGATAAAGACATTTATGGAAAAGGATCTCCTGCGTGATAAAGACAAAGGCAGGGATGATGGGGGGAACACATAGCTTACTGAATGCTTAGAATGGCACAGGAACCCAGGAATGACACATGCAGATCAGGTACTCGTGGAAGAAACCCCTTGCATGTCCTAGAAATAAATGGGTAGAATTTTCAAGAAAAGAGTTCCTACATTAGAAAAATATGGCTCTCACTATCTGGTAAATTTGGTTTTATTGTCAATGTGATAACATTGTGCCTAAGAGTAGATATGGAACTCCTGGTTTGTTTTTTGATGTTATTGCCTATGTGACAGTAGGCAATTTGTAAGGAACAGAGATGTATTTCACTCAGTTCTAGAGGCTGGAGATTCACAGCTCAAGACACGAGCAGGTTCAGTGTCTGGTGAGGGGCTGCTCCATCAGCTTCAATGTTACTTGTAGCAACATCTTTACATGGCAGATGGCTGAAGCCCAAAGAGGGGACTAGTTAGTGCCTTCCAGACCTCATATAAGATTGGTCTATCCTTATAGCATCATCACCTCCTAAAAGGCCCCAATTCTTAATATTTTTACATTGGGAATAAGTTTCAGCATAAATTTTGGAAGGAACACAAACATTCAAGCCATAGCTGGAACCATCTGGAAAATGAATGGATAAATGAATGAACATGTAGTAAAACTGATTTCTGAGAAAACAAATTTCCCCCATGTTTAAAATATTAGTGAAAACATATATTTAAAATTAGATAACATCAGAACTAATGGAGAGCTTAGTAACCAACCAGATTGAAACCTTTGCTTTGTTGATGAGAAAATTTTTAGTCCTATGGCTTGCAGAGACTAGCAGGCAGGCTTGCTGGTTCCCAGGACTACAGCTTTCTCTGTACAGAAGAGATGCTCCCTAAAGCATGATGTGGAAATCAGTTTTACTTGGAGCCAAATTGAAACCATGAGAGATGTTCATTCTGAAGGCAATCAGGCTCTGAGCCTTGAAAGCCATGTCAAACCAATAAGTATTAATGGCTCCTACTAATGAAGAAGTCAACTATTTTCCATTTCCACTAAAAGAAATTTAGAACTAAATAGTGTCTCAAAAATTTGATCATCCCTTTAATCAAAGCCACAGCAAAAAGCATACTTTCCTTGAACCATCACATCTTGGAACAAAATGACTTTAAATTGCATGGACTCTGAGAGGCTTTTATCAAATTCAGGGAGAAAAAGAAAGAAAAGAAAATTTATTAGTAATAGAAAAAGAATAAATGCATCTGGAAATTTTCATTTGGCATCTGAAATTCTGCTTAGAAACCTGTGTGTGTGTGTGTGTGTGTGTGTGTGTGTGTGTGTGTTTAATTATAAAAGAGATTTAGTTGTAATAATGTTAAGCCTTTCACCCACTTAAAAATATGTATTAAGGTTCAATATCCTTCCAGGAATAATGCTACAGAAAAATCACAAGTACTTTGTTAAAGCTAGGCTAAACACAGAGGTGGGCAGCACAAATGACTTCCCAGAGGAGCCAAGTCTTGAGGGACAATAATTGTTCACCAAATAAGGCCTGAGGTTGAAGGTATTGCAAACATAGGCAAAGAGAGAAAATCTTCAGAAGCAGAGAAAATCTCAGTGAGTCTGAAGCACTGAGTGTGGAAAAGAGGTGGCGAAGGGGTCTAGTTAGTGGTTAGGGAGAATGGAGTGGGAAGAAAGGCCATCTCAGAAGTCTGAGTGTACCCCTATACGATAAGGAGCTAGCCAATAAAGTGTGATTGGACCTAACTCATATTTTAAAAGCAAGCAACATTTAAAGGCTCTTAAACAGCATAAGTCCATAAGAAAGGAGTCAATAAAAAACAGAGATACCAAAATACTGGTTCTCACCTATGAGATTAGCAAAAAGAAAAATTAACTCGGGTGAAGAAACAATCATTTGTTTATACCCGTGGCAAGAGTAATAACTATTTGGCAGGGTATGTTAAAATGACAAGCACACATAAACTTGGACTTAGCAATTCCAATTCTATCTCAGAATTATTCTCACATCTCTGTAGAGTGACATATATACAACTTTATCCACTGCAGCATTATTTTTAGTAACAGAATGTCCATTAGCAGCAGATTGGCTAGATATGTTTTGCTAGCTCAACATGATAGAACACCTTGCACATTAAAGAGGGAACTTCCTTAAAGGAAAAGATCACCAAGATACATTGTAAGTACAAAACAGTGTGTACACATGGTATGTTTATGAAAAACGGAAGATATATGGATATATTAATATATTTTATTCTACATGTATAAAATATTCCTGCAATCACACATACACAAGGGAATTGGGTAGCTGGAAGGTAGGTAAAAGAGGGTCCTTTCCAGTGAACAATTAACTTTTGTGATCTTTGTTCAAAGTGTTTCCTGGAGTGATATGAGCAGAGCCCAAAGTGCAGCAAGTTGAGTACTGGATTGACTTAGGAAGTGGTAGACATGAGAATTGTTTCAAGAAGCCTGGCTATTGATAGGGAGAGTGAGAAGGTAAGGTTTGGAGTGGTTTGGGGGGGGGGGGGAGGGATAAGATCAGATTTAAAGTTTCTTTTGCTTAATAGACTTGAATTTGTTTTTAAATGTATATACTCAGGGAGTCAGGACAATGAAAGATACAGTAAAAAGAAAGAGATATTGATGAAATTAGGCAAGAGAAAAATATAAATACTGTGGAATTTCTAAACAAGCTTCAAAATTACTAATCCAAGAAATAAATTTCTCCTTCTACCCACCTCTCTCCCTGCCCCCTCGATTCTTCTCTCTCTTCTTTCTTCCTTTCTGTTCTTATCTGTCATCTATTGTATTTAGAATAATGATTTATATTAAATAGGGCTCACTAAATGATCATTTAAACTCTGAAATCATGGTGCCTGAGCTCATGTTTTGGGATTATCTTCCTTCATTAAACTTTAACTGCTACATGGCACATCTTCCCCTGCTGTCTCTAGAAGTGCAAGGAGTTTTGCTCCCAGCCACCTCCTCGGCCTCTACTCTCCACCCTGTCAAGAATGCTGTCTACAGGTGAAACCTCCATCAAGGTTTTTGCTTCCAGTTAGTTGAGACCCACAGTCAGTGTAAAAGGCAAGACACAGCCCCACATATTTCTTTCTAAATCCTCGTTGTTTTCTGTGCTCCAGCATTATCAATTCCCCTTTCTAGAGTTTTCTAAGTGAAAAATTTGTCTTACACTCCCCCTAGTGACAGCCCCAGGAATGCCTTTCTGTGACTTAAAGCACACCACCTTGATAACCAAGAGAAAGAGCCAGCTCTGATAATGATAGGAAAGTAAATACTCCCTCCTCCCAGGCTCCGGATGACGTAGGCTGATGCTGCTCTGTGATTAGAAGGAAGGATTTGGTATTTAGAAATTGATAGATTGGAGGGAACGAACGTCAGTCTTGAGTGTCAGTTGTAGTATAAGCGTCACCAGATCTGCCTTGTTTCCTGAAGAGGAAAATGTTAGAAGCAGGAAGTCTCCAGACACATAAAGGGGACAAGAATGTAAAATATGCTGATCTTTCTTGGTCTGCACTGGTGACCCCGAAGCCAAGGAGGTAATCACTGCCACACTTGGGAGGCTCAGCTTCAGAAGACAAGAATCATAGGTTTCAGTGAGCAGAAAACATGTAACCTGTAGAAGAGACAGCTTAAGTGGGACTTGATACCAGTGATTGAATATTTGAGAGACTGACATGTAGAAGGTTAAACTTCCTTATTCAAAACAACGCCAAATTAGTGATTCTGAATCATTTGAGGGTCAATTTGAGAACTGATGGATCTATGGACTTTCAGGAAAAAAAAATGTACTTTCATGTCACACAAGCAGAGGAAAAAAAATTAATGCTAATAAGCATAGAACAATACGCTCTGTATCATTTAAAGGTTAATAACAAAATAACAGGAATATACTATTTTTTTCTGTCAATTGGAAAAGACAAAAAAAATTTTAATCATGCCAATTATTATCAAGAGTGTGAAGAGGCAGTTACTCCTATCACTATTGATGCATTGTAGTGACACCACCTTTTTGGAGGACTTTCATATATTAAGTGATCTCTCTCATGCTATAGATAGCTTCAGCTCCCACCTTGAAGGCTTAGATACTCTAATTTATCTCATCTATCTGGCTCAATCATCTCTTTGAGCTTTAAAAACAAATAATCAACTATGAATATCTTCACTTGACTATCTCAAGGGTTCTTCAAATCCAACATGCTCAAGACAAATCTCAAAACCTCCCATCAACTCAACCCCTGGGAATGTTCCCTGACTGTCCTGCTCCTCAGAAATCTCCAAGGAACCTTTGGCATTTCTTCTACTTTCCCCCATTCCCCAAGTCACCACAACAGTTTAAGCAGGTATCATTCCTCACTTGGATGACTATAACGCCTCCCAACTTATGTTTGAACACCCACTCGATTCTTCTGATGGTTATCCTCAGTGCAGTCATCTTTTCAAAAGTTAAACCTAAGTATATCAAAGCCCCTGCTTAAAGTCTTGGCATTATTTTTAAGATGACAGAAATCCTAACCACAGCCTCCAGATCCTGCACAGTCTACTTCCTAAGAAGATTCCCAGGTGCTGCAACCAGTGCAGCCAAACTAGCAGGTTCCAGCAAAGGGCAATGGGAGATTAGAAAAAATAAAGAGTCACATATGCAGATCTTGAAAATAAAGCTAGGGTCAGGTGAAGCACTGCTCTCTGATGGAGAAGCAGGTCTAAAGAATTATACAAGCAATCTTTATTTTATATATATATATATATATATATATATCTCCCATTAATTAGATTAAAGACCATGCAAGCATTATTCTTTGTATTCATGAAAGTTACAGAGTTAGCAACAGTGTGCAGGTATTTCCTCAGTTATTTTCTATAGTTGCAATGTGAAGTGTTAGGAGCATTGTGCAGCTCTCAAGAAAGTCCACTGTTTAAAGTTACTAATTTGCTGGCATATTCAGGAGCAGCAACTGGTGAAACATTGTGGTTATCTTAGCTAGGAAGTTCATTCATAGGAGCAGCAAGTGCCTGAGAATAAGATCAAAGCTGATAAAACAACAGAGTGTCCCCATGGAGAGCATTGCCATAGCAACCCTGCATCCTACACCTTTGCATAGAGACTTTCCCAATCACCAAGCATGCCACAGCCATGAATTCATCAGAGACCCCAGTCTCAGACACTGGTCTCCCAATCACTATCACTGCTTTCTACATTTCTCCCTTTTTTATTTTTTAAATGCAAGTGATGGATCAAGACTTGAAGTCATTTAATTTCTCTTCAGAAGATTTGGCATCCTATTGTTACAATAAAAATAGAATTTTAGCAAACATATAATTCCAAAAATGTACTAGAATAAATGTTTTAATATATTTCAGGGATTAAAGCCTTTTACAACATTAAGTATTTGATTATCAAGCCATGCAGGATCCATAGAAGCAATTTGATCTTCTTGAATGTCCTTGATATGGTAATTCCATAAGATCCAGGCTACCATTATTTTTCTGCCAAATGCCCAATAAATGATTTTTAATTTTCTTCCAGTCCCATTGAGAAGCATTATATTTTGCTGCTGTAAAACAAACATATATATAATTAGCATGGCAATGAAGATTTTGTCTAAATTTAAGGGCAGCAAGTTCATTTCCAGTATTAATAACTGTAGCTTCTAAAGCATTTAATTTTGCTTCTATTTTATCATCAATATTTGCTTGGTTTTGCAAAGCTTTTGAAGTATTTTTTGCTAAATTCTCAAAAAATGGAGCATTATGAATACCGTTGGATAAAGCTATGGCAGCAGTCATGCCAGAAACTAAAATAGATATCAAAGCAACTATTCCAACTACTATAAGGCCAAGAGCATGGTACTGTCTTTTTAACTGAGCATAAATTCCCTGTAAAATTTGAAATCTAATATCAGAATACAAGCACTCAGAAATATTAGCTGGAGTCATAATAAAAGAAGGTTGTCTTAATAGTAGTGTGTCTTGTCCTTTATTATATCTAGTAATACAGTTAGTCAAGTTGCAGCTGTAGCAAGTTAGATGGTATTTTTCTCTTGTCCTGTTTACTATAATATTTCCAGTTATTAAAACATAAGGGGATTGTCCGCAGGCTCACAAGCCATAACAAGGAGCCTCTTTACAATCCTTATTGACATGATCAGATAAAGGAGTGCCACTAAAGTTAACAAAATCTGAGGTGGCAATCAAGTGCCAAAGATCTCTTTGTATGCCACGGCCACTGGAGGTTAAAACATTACTTATATATCCACCAGGGGTCATAAATTTTTGATATAAATGCCTTTCATCAAGTTTATTAGGCCAATCCAAGATATATTCGTAACTTCCATAGACATTATGATGTACTGGCCAAGGGTTGGCATAATCTATTCATTTAGGAAAGGCACCCAATTCTGTAATAGTATGATTAGGACAATAAGGTAAAAGTAGGTGTTCTGTAGCGAGCACAGCCACATCATTGGGTATTCCTATTTTTAACTATCTGAATATATTTAGTTACATCCCAAGGGCCAGTAATTTGGGCTACCTTGGCTCCCCCATATGCTGTACTGCCTTCTGGGACCATCTTTAAACAGCCAGTATTGTCATTGTGGAAACAACGTATAGGTAAGCTCCCACTGAATCCAGTATAAATAAATCCAACTGAATGGACAGATGTAATACGTATATCTGAAAATCCTCCCATCATGTGTGTGTAACTATAGGTACAGATTCTCTAGTCCACACAGCTGGGTAAACTAAAGGTGGATCTGGAAAGTCCAGTAAGTTTCCTCAAAACCAATACTTACCTGACAGCTTAGTAAAGTCAACATGGCCACAAACATTGTGGCAGGAGATTTTATATTCCCCTGTTGTATTGCCATCTTTTCAGCCTGGTGGGTTAAATTCTTCAAATGTCCCCATGTTCTCAAGCCTGCCTTCTGGGTTTATCAAGTTCTCTGCCTCTTCTTCCTCAATTTCTTGTTCTTGGTGGGTATCGGAATCAACACTTCCAGCGTCAGTTTTAGTCATTTGAACTGTGATTTGAGGTTTTCCAGGATGTTTCAGGTACCCAAATAGGACAAGTTGTTCTTTCTGGAAAAATACAAGCATGACCATACTCCATATAATAATCCACATAATCACTGAATTTGGTCCATTTCACTGTCCTGTTTGTAAGTCTTCCACCAGACCAGACCTGCCGAGCCTGCTGTTGTATGAACCATATGTCTCTCAGCAGCAATGCGACCCTCAGCATCACAATTCAAAAAATTTAATATAAATAGAGCATGATTTAAACAAATCATGGGGGGTCCCATTTTCTTTTTTGTTATTGTTTTGTAATTGTAATTTTATAGTTAAATAGCTTGTTTTATATCAGTCTGGTCTTAAGGATTGTAAGGTATATCAGTTTGGGGTTTAATATGATATTGATCATAAAATTGTGAAAAGATGAACTAGTATAGGCTGCAGCATTATTAGTTTTAATATATAGTGGATGGCCCAACATTGTAAAAGTAGTTAAACCATGGGAAATGATTTGACATGAATACTCCCCTGTATGAGCAGTAGTAAATATAAAACAGGAGTGTCAATAGTAATATGAACATAACCTTGTTTACCAAATTGAGGGATATGAATCACATCCATTTGTCATAATTGATTTGGGCGAAGGCCATGAGGATTAACTTCAGTAGATAAAACTAAAGTATATATTACATAATAAGGACATTGATGATCAATTTGATGAGTTTGTTTTTTGAGTAATATGAATTTTTTGTGTAAGCTAGAAGCATTTTGATGACGGAAAGTATGAGAAGCTCGAGTATAGTTGTAAGGAGTTAATTGTTCACAAACTGTAATAAGACAATCAGTTTTATTATTTTCTGTTGTCAAAGGATCTGGAAGTTTAGAATGAACTCTAATGTGCCCAATAAAGGAAGGATATTGATGTATTTGAATTGGTTTTTGTAGGGTCAGGAATAAATAATTTTTTAGATTGAATATGTCCAATTGTAGTAGTTTTAATATGTATAGCAACTCCCATTGTATAAGTATTGTCATTGTAAATATTTAGTGGCTTATTAGTAAAATAGATTAAAGTATTAATGAGAACTTGATGCTTAGCTTTTTGTGTAGATTGGTAAGATGTTTGAAATATTTTAGTATGAGCAAGGCTATAGTAATCAGTTTTTCCTGAACTGGAGCCATCAGCAAACAGTTAAAGTTTTAGGTATAGGTTGAGTACAAACAATTTTTGTAAAAACAAAAGAAGTTATTGCAGTAAACTGAATAAGTCTATTTTGAGGATAACGATTATTTACTTGACTAGGAAAATTAGCAAAAATTATTTGCCAAGCATGAGAAGTTTGTTAAAGCTAGAATTGTTTAGTTAAAAAAAGGTACTGTAATATGGTTTAATTCCTATTAAATGTAAAACTTAATTTTTATTTATTTATTTATTTATTTTTTATTATTAGTTGTCCAAAACATTACAAAGCTCTTTACATATCATATTTCATAATTTGATTCAAGCAGATTATGAACTCCCATTTTTACGCCTTATACATATTGCAGATTCACATCGGTTACACATCCACATTTTTACATACTGCCATACTAGTGTCTGTTGTATTCTGCTGCCCTTCCTATCCTCTACTATCCCCCCTCCCCTCCCCTCCCCTCCCCTCCCATCTTCTCTCTCTACCCCATCTACTGTAATTCATTTCTCTCTTGTTTTTTTTCCCCTTTCCCCTCACTTCCTCTTATATGTAATTTTGTATAACAATGAGGGTCTCCTTCCTTTACCATGCAATTTCCCTTCTCTCTCTCTTTCCCTCCCCCCTCTTGTCCCTGTTTAATGGTGATCATCTTCTCATGCTCTTTCTCCCTATTCTGTTCTTACTTGCTCTCCTTATATCAAAGATGACATTTGGCATTTGTTTTTTAGGGATTGGCTAGCTTCACTTAGCATAATCTGCTCTAGTGCCATCCATTTCCCTGCAAATTCTATGATTTTGTCATTTTTTAGTGCAGAGTAGTACTCCATTGTGTATCAATGGCACATTTTTTTTTTATCCATTCATCTATTGAAGGGCATCTAGGTTGGTTCCACAGTCTAGCTATTTGAATTGTGCTGCTATGAACATCGCTGTAGCAGTATCCCTATAGTACGCTCTTTTAAGGTCTTTAGGGAATAGTCCAAGAAGGGCAATAGCTGGGTCAAATGGTGGTTCCATTCCCAGCTTTCCAAGGAATCTCCATACTGCTTTCCAAATTGGCTGCACCAATTTGCAGTCCCACCAGCAATGTACAAGTGTACCATTTTCCCCACATCCTCACCAGCACTTGTTGTTTGACTTCAGAATGGCTGCCAATCTTACTGGAGTGAGATGGTATCTTAGGGTGGTTTTGATTTGCATTTCTCTGACTGCTAGAGATGGTGAGCATTTTTTCATGTACTTGTTGATTGATTGTATGTCCTCCTCTGAGAAGTGTCTGTTCAGGTCCTTGGCCCATTTGTTGATTGGGTTATTTGTTATCTTATTGTCTAATTTTTTGAGTTCTTTGTATACGCTGGATATTAGGGCTCTATCTGAAGTGTGAGGAGTAAAAATTTGTTCCCAGGATGCAGGCTCTCTTATTGTTTCTCTTGCTGAGAAAAAAACTTTTTAGTTTAAGTAAGTCCCATTTGTTGATTCTTGTTATTAACTCTTGTGCTATGATAATTTTTATCTTTAATAAGAAGTTGAGCAACCAGATCATGAAATAAATTTAATTTTTTTTGATGAGAGGAAGATAAAGCCATTTTATAATTTTTGAAGATTGCCATATAGCTCCTGTAGATGTATGAGTAGCCAATATAAGGATATGTGTGTGTATATATATATATATATATTTTTTTTAATTAATCTTAGTAAGTTGAGCATTTTTAATACTAGTTTCAACTTTTGATAAGGCACTTTTAGCTTCTGTTGTGAGTTGTTCAGAGGTCGGAGAGGGATCTCCACATAAAGTAGCAAATAAAGGTTTCAAATTTGCAGTAGATAATTTTAGTAGGTCTGAGCCAATTAATATCCACCAGTAATTTTTAAAAATCATTGAGAGTATGTAATACATTAGTTTCGATTTGTAAATTTTGTGGCTGAATGGTATCTTTAACTAAATTGTTTAAATATTGAAAAGGAGAAGTTTGAAATTTTTTTTAGGAGTTGTGCATAGACCCATATTTTTTAAGAGAAGTTTCTAAAGAAGCATAAATTTGTAATAATACATTTGATTCACGATGAATTAAAAGTATATTATTCATATGAATATGAATATCTGTATATGTATCAGTATATTGTTTATGTATAGAATCAATTGTTTGAGCCATAAAAGTTTGACATAGGGTAGGATTATTAGCCATGTTTTGTGGCAATATTTTTTTAATAAAGTCTTTTAGTTGGTTCTTTAAAATTAATAGATGGAATGATAAATGTAAAAATGTTTATTGTTAGTTGGATGTAGAGGTATAGTGAAAAATATTATGTTAATTTTATAATAAATTATAATAAATAATATTTTTTACTATACCTCTACATCCAATTAACTATTATATCCATGGGAGAAGGAAGTCCAGGCTATAAAGTACCTATTAATTTTGTAGTTTTATTAATTGTTCTAAGATCTTATAAAAGTTCTTTAGTTTTAGATTTTTCTCTTAATTACAATATTGGAGTGTTCCAAGTATTTAAAGTAAGTTTAATATGATTACTTTGAAGCTGTTCTTGGATTAGCATTTGAGCTATATAAAGTTTTTCCCCAGTTAGGGGTTATTGGTTTACCCAGTAGGGTCCTCTGATAATCAACTAATTTTTTTTGCTGTCTGTTGGGTAGGAGAAGATATTAAGTTCCTTTAAAAAAAGGAGGATCAGGAGTATATTTCAATTCATATGGTCTTTGTTGGGAAGATTATGATACTGGAGAATATCTTTCTTGTTGATTTTTATTTAAATCTTTAATGGGAAATAAATCTTTTATTAAGAATTTGGGAAATGACCATGGAGTTAGGACTTATTAGGAAAAATACCATATTATTTAAGATATTATGATCATATAAATTAATTGATATATTGTTAAGGACATAAGGTTTTAAATGTCCTTTATTTTTATTTGAATCTTTCCATTTAAGATAGTAATCACTTTGTGTAAGTTGAGAAATATGATCTATAGCTTTTAATTTAGAAGTCTTATGTAAAGACCAATGTTTAGGCTAATATAACAGAAATAATAGAAATATCTGTATTATACCAATAATACTTTGAAAAAATTCTTATTTATTTTAAGTTTTAATTGTGGCCTTTTTTTTCATTAATTGTGTTTAGTATGTTTTATCAGATAAGCCAAATCTTTTACCATCCTTAGATGTTTGTGATAAAAATTTTTTCTGTGGTTTTGTAAGGTAGAAGAAGAATTTCAGCATGTTGTTTTTTGGAAGTATTTGAACAACAGAATTAGTAGTTTGAGCCATGATTTTTATTTTTCCTGTAAAATTTGGATTATCATTTTAGGTAGTATTTGAAAAATCTCTTCATAGTAAGGCTGCTGTAACCTAATATAAGTACTATTGTGCCAGAAGGTAAAGGGCCATAAATGTCAGTAGGGCCTGAGATCCTGTTTCTGGTGTTAATCTGTGGTGGTGGGACAGAAGTCGGGTTCTGCACTTCTTGATATTCCCCTGTGGAGGGCTTGAATGGTTAAATGAAGGGATGGGCTAGATTGTGTATTTGTTCTGGAGTGAGTGATAGAGCCCCTAATATTTGATGGAACCAGGGCTGGCCCCTTTTGTTTTCCATCTGGGGAGGTAAATATTGTCTTTTTTTATTTATTTGTGATATACATTTATTTGTTTAGTGTTTATCATGATGGTATTTAGGGTAGAAACCTGGTTGAGATGAATGAGTATTGTCTTGATTTTGAACTTTTTATAGTTTCTGATAAAATGCCCAGGTTTTCCATAAGTGAAACAGTTTTTTTAAAATTTTTTGTTAATTTTTTAAATTTACATATGACCGCAGAGTGCATTACAATTCATATTACACATATAGAGCACAGTTTTTCATATCTCTGGCTGTATACAAAGTATATTCACACCAATTCGTGTCTTCATACATGTACTTTGGATAATGATAATCATCACATTCCAAGGTACACTCATAAACTGCTGGTAGGACTGCAAATTGGTGCAGCCAATATGGAAAGCAGTATGGAGAGTCTTTGGAAAATTGAGAATGGAACCACCATTTGACCGAGCTATCCCTCTCCTCAGTCTATACCAAAGCACTTAAAAACAGCATACTACAAGGACACAGCCACATCAATGTTTATAGCATCACAATTCACAATAGCTAAATTGTGGAACCAACTTAGATGTCCTTCAGTAGATGAATGGATAAAAAGAAAATGTATATATACACAATGGAATATTACTCAGCAATAAAAGAGAATAAAATCATGGCATTTGCAGGTAAATGTATGGAGTTGGAGGAAATAATGCTAAGTGTAGTTAGACAATCCCAAAAAACCAAATGTCGAATGTTTTCTCTGATATAAGGAGGCTGATTCATAGTGGGGTAGGGAGGGGGAGCATGGGAGGAAGAGACGAAATCTAGATAGGGCATGGGGTTAGAAATGAAACATAGTTTTTTGAAAGATTTATTTTTTAAAGAAAGCTGTCAGGTTTTTTATAAGGTTTTTTTTTTAGGGCCCAGTCAAGGTTATTTTCTGAATATATGTATTATTGATATTAGCATGTAATCAGAAACACCTCTTTTTTTAAGAATGGATACCCTTTTGGCAAGTCTTATTAACATTTTTAAAAGCCATGTGTTTCATTAGTAAATTGCTATCATTTGGGTTTCCAATCTTATGACTTATAGATTGATATAGTTTTGCAATAAAATTTGTATATGGTTTATTAGGACCTTGTTTGATTTTATTGATATTTATAATTTTTTTCTCTTAGTTGGTAATTTTTTAAAGTTTTTTTGTAGTCGTATTTACTTGTAAATAAATTTGTATATTAAAATTTAATCAAAGAGCTATATCAGTAAATTGTCTAGTTCCAGTCAACATTTTATAAGTAATATTAATATCATGAGCTTTATTTTTGTTTGTTTCAAACAAAGTTTAGTCCAATTAGATTTCCCTATCAGATAATTATCTGCTGATAAATAGGTTTTGGTTATTGTATGTCAATCATTAGGTGGTAAAGCTTTATTGGTAAATGATTTTAATAAACTTTGTATAAATGGAGATGTAGGTTTATATATAGAACATGTAGTTTTTAGTTGTTTTAAGGTTTTAAAATGAATGGGCTTATCTTATCAAAGTCTCTGACTATGATTGTTTGGATCATCTTGTTTAAAAATAGGGTATATTTTAAATTACCCTGTATTTTTTTCAGCTGTTTTGGCTGCTTTAAGATCTTGTTGTATTGGTGACAATAGTGGTGGTTTAAAAAGTATTTCATTTTATGTTCTACTTTGGGTTTAGATCACATTACTGGAGTAGAGATAGCCATCATCTGTTGGGAGCTGCTCTGGAAATACACATCCTTAAGTCCTGAGAGAGAGAGACTGAACAATTATTGTGCCCTGCAATAACTAGGGCTTTACCTCCACTTGGATAATGAGGTATGGCTCCAGGAGTTAGGCATCACCCATCACCAGGTGGGGTTGAGTTACACTCACCTGTTCCTTTGTAATCCTTCCCCTTCCCTCATTTGAATGGCTTTTCCCCAATAAAACTAGGTTCCAGGAGTGCTCTTCTCTTTCTTGCCTGCCTTGCCTTCTTTGAGAGAGCTGGGTCAGAGGAGCCATCACAGAACCCAAAGAAAAAGGTATCTGTCTGTCTTTGTGTGATTATTTCATGCCAGCCCAGTTCACCTGGAGTGACCCTGACTGGTTTCGTCATGTGTCACAATAATAGCAAAATTGGAACAATCATGAATTAGTTTTCTCTTATTATCTATATCATCTTTAAAAAATTTTTTAAGAGTCTTTATTTCCTCCATCTTGAGTATGTCCACTCAGATCTTTTTTTCTAAATCTTGTTTATCTTCAGACGATGAAAGCTTTGGTGGAAAAGGGGAAAGTTCTGTTGGTATAAGATATTTTTGTAATTTTTTATGATCTTTTATGGTGTTATCAAGATCAGGGTTTGCAGCTGGCTGAGGTACATTACCAGAGTAGGACTAAGACAGTCTTGAATCAAAGTCCATAAAGTAAAAGTAGGTATAGGTAAGTTGTCCAGGCCTTTAGCTTTCAGTCTAGTATGAAGATGTTTGCCAATTTTATCTCATAAGTTTAAATTTATTGTGCTTTTTTTGAGGAAATAGAGAATAAGTTTCAGTAATATATTTTATAAATTATAAAAGTTGTACTTTTGTAACTGAATTGTCTTTTTTTAAGTATATTTTTAAGAATAGATATATAATCATCCTTTTCTCTTTGAATCTTGTATTCCCATGTTTTATACTTAATTTTAAATGTTTCTTTTTTATATATCTCATTTATCTTAGAGGCCTTTCTTTCAGTTTATAGGTATGTGCCTAACAGAAAGGTCTTTTCATCTGAGATTGAATAAGTTCCCCCTTATGGGCCACCAACTGCTGTGACCACTGCAGCCAAACTGGCAGGTTCCAGTGAGGGGTGATAGGAGATTGGAAAAAATAGAGTCATACACACAGATCTTGAAGATGAAGCTGGGGTCAGGTGGAGCTGCTTTTTGATGGAGAAGCAGGTCTAAAGAATCATGCCTGCAATCATTATTATATGTTTCATTAATCAGATTAAGACTATGCAAGCATTATTGCACTGCTCTACACACCCAGGCTCCTCTATCCCATTTTATTCTTAATACCCACACTCCGGGACTCTGGCTTCTTTCTCTTGTTTCTTTTATTATGTCCCATTGTTCTATTTACAGAACAGAATATTTAAATTGAGCAACAAATACACCACTTATGGTAACTTTCAAATAAGTATGTTTTAAAGTCTATTTTTTTGAGAAAAGTAATAGGTGAATAATTAGTTATAATATTCACTTGTTAGATGTATTATTAATGATAATATCTAATAAGCTATAAATTATGACTTTCAACCTATTTCAATGCACCTGTATCATTTTTATGTGCTTCTTCTTTCTGAAGTGATCCTTCCCCTTTCTTTACCTACTGAAGTCCTACCCAGGACTCAATCACAATACCCTAAGGAAGGCATCCCTGTCACATAAGTTCAGCTCAGTTCTCTTTGGTCACTTCACAAATGAAAACATGAAACTATGCTTTTTCTTCATGGCATTTACAGTGATTTATAATCATGAACTCATCTAAGTGGTTGTCTTAGCTCTATCTTTTCCTGCTACTAGACTGTAGTCTTCATGATGGCAAGTTCTCATCTTTTCCAACATATGCTAGTGTGTCTTGAAATGGTGAGAGGAAGGTACCTTGTGTGTACATGTATGTGTGTTTACATGTGTGGTAGAAAATGTAAAGAAGGAAATATGCATAAATATTAAGTGGTTATCTCTAAGTGATACATATTTTCCATCTATATTTTTCCTTAGGCAACAGCATGCATTCATTTTTAAACAGATAAAATCAATAAATCTTATGCAATTTTTCCTAATTGACTGAATATCAGAGGAAATGACTCCCCATATCTGTACAATAGGAATGAACCACAACAGATTACCAGAAAAACTGAGCAAAACTAATAACATGTTACAGGGTCTTAGAGGAAAGTTAAAATAACTAGTCACTGAGTGAACAACAGGCTAGAGATATCATTTTTTAAAGTCTGCATTATTATCCTCAGATACATTTGGGGATTACTATTTTTATCATAAAATGATCTGAAAGAGTAATCAGAGAAAAAGAGGTTTATGTAATTAAAATGTATTGGCAGGCTTCTGAAGATGGCTGACTAGAGGACGGCTGAATTTCTAGTTGCTCCATGGCTCAGAATTCAAGCAGTGGCTGTATTGCATCTCAGTGAGCTGAGTGAAAGAGGGAATTCACTGAAATTCAGTATTAGTCAGTTCAGGCATCTTACAGACTCAGACATTTGGGACCATTAAACAAAGAAAGAAAAAATACAGTGGAGCTGAGCCACTTACAGTACAGCAGCAGCAGCAGCAGCAGCAGCAGTGCTGGTTCACCCCAGAGGGAGGGAGGGAGAGCAGAGAGAGAAATACCCTGGACATATTTGTTACGAAAAAACTCGAGATCAGAAAAGTAACTTGACCTTAGCCAATCCAGAGCCTGCACTGTGCACTGGTGTTTGAAAAGTGCCGTTTCTCAACTTGCTCATGAGCATTGAGGTGAGGTCATCTTGAAGCAGCCACACTGTGACTGTTGCTCTGCAGCTGGAAGATCAAAGCAAACACTGTCAGACTTTCCTAGCAAGGGCCTTCCACGTGGCCTAGGGTGTATCTAGCAGAATGTGAGTGAAACAGTCACAGAGAAGATTATATCCAGAGAGATCCAAGTCAGAAAAGTGAAGGAGAGCACAACTCTCTTCTTTGTGTCTGGCAGTTCACGACCAACTGAAGCAGGTCCGGAATCTGAACACGTGGGTGTGAATATACTCAGGGACTAATCCTGGAAAGCCTGTGCTCATGCACAACGAGTGGGTGGAGGATTGGTTCCCCTGACCACAAGTGGAATCTGGCAAGGCTCTTGAGATCCAGACTCCATGGAGATCAGCAACTGCTAGGCCCTAGGGGTGTGTTGATTTAATCTCTTTAAAAATTGTGTTGATCTAATCTCTTCATAGCACCACCCAACAAAGCACCACCTGCCAGAACTCCCTTCATAAACCCTGCAGAAACTTTACCCTGGATGTTCTCCCATTCCTCCCCTTGTTCTATCAATACATAGCTCGAGAAGAAATGAAAAGAAAGACAATTGGGTATAAACAGTGACCATCTACTCTCATCAACTAGTTGAACAACTCAGTATAGATGATTTCTTCATTTTTCATTAAAAATCTTTCTTTTTTCTTTCATGTGTGTGTGTGAGTGCGTGTGTGTGTGTGAGAGAGAGAGATAGAGACTTCTTGATGCTTACTGATGGGCTGATTGATTCAAGGACATATGTACATACACACATTTTGTTGTTGTTCTCATTTTTTAGTATTAAGTTATTTTTCCTTGTCTAGACTAGTTTTGAGGGTTAGGATTTTTTAGTTTGTATATATTTAGTTTTGTGTTGATTTCATTTGTCTATTTCTCTTATTTCTCTTTCTCTCTTTTCTTCTGTTAAGCACCAACTTCTACTGTTCTGTCTTCCTCTCTCCCTTTACTATGCTTCTCCCATTTTTTCCTCCTTCCTCATAACCATCACCTGCTACATCTTTTCTGCAGTCTTTGTTCACTTTTTGAAATTATAAACTCTTTTCTACATTCCTAGAACATTTTCTTTTCTCCTAATTAACTGTATTTTTACCATATTTTAGAAGTAACTGATTTATATAATTTCTACCTCCACCATTAATACTGATGCAGTTATTAATGCTGTGGGTGACATAGTTGATACCTGCTGTTTGCTTTAAAGCCAGATTCAGTTTATGGTTACTGTTTTTACTGTTGACAATTGGTGACCCCATCATTCCTGTTTTTTTGTGGTAATTAATGTTGTAGATGCCATAGCAGGAACTGAGTGTTTAATGCTGTGTATGGTTTGCCATCAGTTGTTACAATTGTTTCATCCTAGTCTGTTAGGTGTTGGGAACCTACAGGTACACTATAAGTTCACAAGGTAGAGACTTTGATGCTTAACTAAACTCAAAAGACAATACACTTTGCTCCACACACAGAATAATGAGTTTCAATCCTCAGATACACTTTAATTCAAATAATAGAAGAGTCCAGGCAAAAAGTGCACAGTTGTAATCCCAGCAGCTCAGGAGGCTGAGGTAGAAGAATTACAAATTCAAAGCCAGGCTCAGCAATTTAGCAAGCCCCTAAGCAACATAGGGAATGTTGCTCAGTGGTTAAGCACCCCTGGGTTCAATCACTGATACCAAAAAAAAAAAAAAAAAGAGAAAGAGAGAATAAAACAGATAAAAACCCAAACTAATGATTAGACTACGCAATTTCTATCTCATTCAAGATGTTATGACTATTAATATAGTGGACAACAGAGTAGACACCTGTTGTCAAATACATGATCTAGTTCATGGATTTTTATTATTAATAGTGTTGTTAAATGCTGACTCTTCCTTTCCTATATAGGTGGCAATTAGTGTCATAAATGTCAAATACTGAATACTTAAAGTTGCATAATGTTTCTTGCATTAGTACTACCCCTATCTCTCTCATCCCTCTAAAAAGGGCCAGAAAGATATTGGGACACTTTAAGATTACAGAGTAGAGATCCTGCAGCTGAGATATACATCTCAACCAAGCAAAAGTGAGTTTCACACAATCTAACCCCACCTGATCCCTGACATTACTCTAACTCAAAGAATGGAGGAAACAAAAGCCCCAAACCAACAATAAGGATCCAAGGAGGAACAAAGAAATGAGATAGTCATCCACATACAGGAGTTTTACAGAACTCAAATAGACCTATTTAAATGAGAAGCTCTCCAAGACGTATCCTAATCAAAATGCCTTACATAGAAAACAAGGAAAGGATATGAAAAGCTGCAAAAGAAAAACATCCAATCACATTTAGAGGCAAACCAATAAATCTTATATCTGATTTCTCAATTCAGACCCTAAAATCTAGGAGGGCTTTGAATGAAATATTGCAAGCTCTAAAGGAAAACAGCCAAGGTTACTAAACCCCAAAAAAAGCTTAGTTTCAAATTTGAGGTGGAAATTAAAATTTTCCTTTATAAGAATAAACTAAAAGAATTTAAGAGCACCAAGCCAGCACTACAAAATACTCAAATATAAACTGAACACAGAGAAACTAAAAATCAAAACCCAAAGCTTCCCAAAAGAGGAAGATCAATAGAAGAGTAATCTACTAAATGAGAATAAAGATATTATTAAATATAGCAAAAAACCAAAATGGCAGAAAACCATGAACACATATCTATACTCATGCCAAATAGTCTCATCTCCCCAATTAAAAGACAAAGATTAGCAGAATGGATCAAAACACAAGACCCATCTATATGCTGTTTACTTTGGAGACTCATAGGCAAAAACTCCCTCAGGCTGAAGGTAAAAAAGATGGAAAAAATATTTTATGCCTACAGACCCTGAAAACAATAAGGAATAGCTTGCTATTCTCCTATCTTGCAAAGAAGATTTTAAGCAAAAATTAATCAGAAGAGACAAAGAAGGCCACTATCTCCTGGTAAAGGGAACAATCCAACAAGAAGGTATAACAATAATACACATTTATGCCCCAAATGTCAGCTCACCCAACTGCATTAAAAATAATAATAATAATTCTCCATGATCCTAGACAGACCCTAACACAATAATACTGGATGATTTCTTATCACTAATAGACAGGTCATTAGAGCATAAAATCAATGAGGATATTTCCAACCTAAATAATAAAATAAATTAAATGGCCTTAATAGACATCTATAGACTATTTCACCCCAAAACACCTGAAGAGCAGCACATGGAACTTTTCCCGAAAAAGGCCATATTTCACATTACAAAGCAAATATTATCGAGTAAAAAAAAATAAAACATGTGTCTTATCAGTTCATAATGTAATGAAACTAGAAATAAACAGCTATAAAAATAATAGAAACTACATAAACACATGGAGACTGAACAATACTCTCTTAAATGAAGAATAGATCAAAGAAGAAATTAGAGTAGAAATCAAGAAATTCTTAGAAATGAATGAGAACAGAGATCCAATTTATCAAAACCTCTGAAACACTATGAAAGCAATTCTGAGAAAAATTTATATCAATAAGTGCTGACATTAAAAATAGAGATATAAATAAATAAGCTTATGCTCCATTCTCAAGGCCTTAGAAAAAGAACAAACTAATTCCAAAACCAGTATAAGATAGGAAAAAATTAGATCAGAGCTGAAATTTATGAAATGGAGAATAAGAAAACAATGCCCAGAATCGATATGAGAGTTGGTCCATTGAAAAGATAATATTGATAAACCCCTTGCCAAACTAATGAAAAGACAGAGAAGATTCAAATCAATAATTTCAGAGATAAAAAAAGAGATATCACCACAGAGTCTTCTGAAATAGAGGATTATCAGAAAAATTGAAAATTTATACTCAAGTAAACAAGAAAATATAGAAGACATTGACAAATTTCTAGACATTTATGATCTACCCAAATGGAATCAGGAAGATATAGAAAATCTATACAGACCAAGATCAAGTAATGAAATTGAAACAGCAATTAAAAGACTTCCAGAAAAGAAAAGAAAAGTCTAGGACCAGATGGCTTCTCAGCGGAGTTCTACCAGACTTTCACTGAACACCAGTCTTTCTCAAATTATTCCATGAAACTGAAAGAAAGAGAACACTCTCAAATACATTCTATTTAATCAAAATAACCCTTATCCCAAGACCAGACAAAGATGCATCAAGAAAAGAAAATGACAGACCAATATCCCTTTTGAACATAAGTGCAAAAATCCTGGATAAAATATTAGCAAACTATATACAAAAACACATATAAAAGGTAATAAATAATGATCAAGTGGATTTCATTCCAGGAATACAAGATTGCTTCAATATCTGCAAAGTAATTTAATACTTAAACAGAATTAAAGAATCACATGATTATCTCAGTAGATGCACAAAAGACCTTTGATAAAATCCAGCACTCATTCTTGTTAAAAATCCTGGAGAAGTTAGGAATAAAAGGACTTAACCTTAACATCATAAAGGCCATTTATGACAAACCCAAAGCCAACATCATACTGAATAGAGAAAAACTAAAAGTATATCCTCCAAAATCAGGAACAAGACAAGGCCATCCATTCAATATAGTCCTTGAAACATTAGCCAGAGTGATCAGGCAAGAAAAGGAAACCTAAGGGATACAAATAGGAAAAGAAGTCAAACTATCTTCATTTGCCAATAACATGCTCCTTTCTATATCTAGAAGACCCAAAAAAACTCCACCAGAAGACTTTTAGACCTTAAAACTGGGATTCAAAAAAATAGCAGGATACAATATCAACACCAATAAGTAAATATATTTCCTATACTCTAAACATGATTCAGCCAAGGAAGAAATCAGGAAAGCCCTGCCAGTCACAAAAACCTTAAAATAATGAAATGAAATATTTTGAAATTAATCTAACCAAGGAGATAAAAAGGCTCTACAATGAAAATTATAAAACACTGAAGAAAGAAACACTGAAAATTATAAAACACTGAAGAAAACCTTATAAGATGGAAAAATATGCCATGTTCTTATATAGGCAGAAAATGTGAAAATGGTCATACTACCAAAAGCAATATGCAGATCTAATGCAATCCCCATCAAAATACCAATGGTATTCTTCACAGAATTCAAAAAAGTAGTTCTTAAATCCATTTGGAAGAATAAGAGACTCCAAATAGCCAAAGCAATACTAAGCAAGAAAAACAAAACAGGAGGCACCTAAATACTGATACTAACATTGATCCAAAATTATACTACAAGATTTGTAGTAACAAAAACATCATGGTATTAACATCAAAAGAGACATGAAGACCAAGGGAACAGAATCAAAGACGGAGACAAATCCACATGCTTACAGCTTGCTAATACTTGACAAAATTGCCAAAATATATACTGGAGAAAAGACAGCCTCTTTAACAAATGGTGCTGGGAAAACTGGAGAGCTATATGCAGAAAAATGGAACTAGACCCTTATCACCCTGTACAAAACTTAAATTGAAATGGATTAAAGACTTAGTAATTCAACCAGAAACTTTTCAACTACTAGAAGAAACACAGGGTCAATATTTTATCATATAGTTGCAGGCACTGACTTCCTTAACAAGACCTCCAAGCACAAGAAATAAAACCAAGAATCAGTAAGTGGGATGCCACACTGGGTGTGGTGGTGCATACCTGTAATCCCAGCAGCTTGGGAGGCTGCGGCAGAAAGATCTTGAATTCAAAGCCAGCTTTAGCAACTTAGTAAAGTCGTAAGTAACTTAGACCCTGTCTCAAAACAAAAAAATTTAAAAAGGGTTGGGGATGTAGTTCAGTGGTTAAATGCCCCTAGGTTCAATCCCTGGTACCAAAAACTGAAAAAATGGGATGCTATCAAACTAAAAACCTCTGCACAGTAAATGACACAATTAAGAGCATGAATGGGAGAAAAACAGAATGGGAGAAAATCTTGGCCAGCTACTCCTCCAATAGGGGATTAATATCCAGAATATACAAAGAATTTAAAAAACTTAACATCAAGAAAACAAATAACCCAAATGGTCAAAAGAACTAAACAGAAACTTCTCAAAATAAGAAATCCAAATGGCCAACAAATATATTTAAACACCTCTATCAACTGGATAAATGCAAATAAAAACTACAAGGAAGAAATTACATCTCACTCCACTCAGAAACACAATGTCAAGAATATGAACAATAAATGCTGGCAAGGTTGGTGGGGGGAGCTACACTTGTACATTGTTGGTGGGACTGCAGTCTCATTCAACCATTCTGGAAATCAGTATGGATATTACTTTAAAAAAAAAACAACTAGGCATTAAACGACCATATAACCTAGCTACCCTACTCCTTGGTATTTTCACAAAAGATCTAAAATTGGCATACTATAGCAATACAACCACTTCAACGTTTATAGCAGCACAATTCACAATAGCTAAATTATGGAATCAACCCAAGTGCCTGTCAATAGTGAATGGATTAAGAAATTTTGATATATATGTGCACACAATGGAGTCCTATGAGCCATAAATGAGAATAAAGCTATGGCATTTGCTAGTAAATAGATGGAAATGGAGAACATCATGCCATGTGAAATAAGTCAAACTCAGAAACGCAAATGAATGCTTTCTGTCATATGAGGATGTTAGAATAAAATAAAGGAAATGATAGGATATCATTATGTTAGGATATCATAAAAGATAAAGGAAAGACCAGTCATGTACAGAAGGAGATCAAGAGGCAGAGTGGAAGAATGGGAAAGAGGAGGCAACGCAGAATGAATTCTCTAAAAAATCAGGTTATGTACATATATAAATATACATAAAGGTGAATTCCCTGTGGTATAAGTAAAAAGAACCAATCAAATATAAATAAATAGATGAGTGAAAGGAAGTCTAATAGAGTAGAGAAATGAGAATTGGAGAGGGGAAGGAGGACAAGAGGAAAGGAGAAGGAAAAAGGGAATCGTGAACTGAAATGGAATTCCATGTCATGTGTTTGTCAGAATGAACCCAACTACCATGTATAATTATATAAAAGCTCTAATTACAACAAATAAATAAGTAAATAAATAAATAAGAGTTACAAACACACACAAAAAATAAAACATACTGACAAAAAGGCAATGAATGAACTGAATAAAGTATCTATATTGCAAGTAGTAAATAAGCAGAAGAGTAAATTAAGGCAATGTCCCCAAACAAAATACTTAAAACAAGGTAAAACATGAATGAGAAATTAAAATATGTGAATGACAGTGGGGTTTGAAAAAGAGATAGTGGGGACAACGCAGAACAGAAGGAGAAATCGTAGAAGAAAAATTCTCTAAGCTGGAGACAAAGTCTTTAGCTATCAGTGACCTACTAATAGCCAAATAACCAGAAATTGCAGGGAGAGGAGTTTTAACATATGAACCCAGATATGCAGTCTATAAAAGCAATTAACTAAGTATATAAAGAAAATTCTAAGGCTTCCATTTGGGACTCAAATTATCTAACAGAATCAATTTTCTTCAGTCTAAAAGATGGTCATAAACAATAAAGTAAAGTCTTCAATTTCCTAAGAGAAAATTATCTTGAATCTAAAATTCTTCAGTCAAATTCTTAATCCAGAAAAAAATAAGACCTTTGTATACCTCACCACCCATGCATCTCATATGTGAAAAGAATCCAGGATATATTTCAACAAGTTGAAAAAGACATATATGAAAGTAGACAACACAATTGATTCACTTAAAAATATCTTTGGGGTTTGTTGTTGTTGTTGTTCATTCAGTTGTTTGTTTCAAAAACTACTCTAGGGAATGGTTATATAGTAATAAGCAAAAAAAAAAGACAAAAATGGAGACAATAAGTGTAAGTAAATTTTTACATTTATTTTACTGTAAAAGAAAGAAAAATTGTAAGATAGCTTGAAAGAAATAATGGAATTGAGATAGGTTTTATAAAAATTATACATTTTTATACATTTGAAGGTTAATGGAAAGATAGAGTTCAGAGAGGAATATTAAATTGATGATTCAGTGATGAAAGGGTGAATTTCTGGAGCAATGTTTTTAGGTAGGCAAAAGGGACTAGGATCTGAGGCAGAGTGAGAGGGGTTGGACCAGGCTCAGAGCCCAGACAGCTCAGCTAGAAACAGGAGCAAAGGCGACTTAAGTGGATACAGACACAGGGTGAGCAGCTCTGACAATAAGGACTTGGGGATATCTTCTTCTTTTTCCTCAGTGCCACCTACTTGAGCTTGACAACTGAAGTGAGAATAGAGGAATGTCCTCTGCACATGACTCAGAAAAGACCAAGTATAGAAAAGAATCAATTTAACCTTGTGCTTAATCTCCTTTAATAAATTTAATTGAGGGGTTATGGTTTGCTTTAAAACTTACATTTCCTTTTTATATGTTTAATCATATTTTTACTTCCATGGTAATGTTTTATATATATGTGTGTGTGTGTGTGTGTGTGTGTGTGTGTGTGTATGTATATATATATATGTGTGTGTGTGTGTGTGTGTGTATGTATATATATATATATGTGTGTGTGTGTGTGTATGTATGTATATGTGTGTGTGTATAAATGCACACACAACTACACATATATAAGGTAATATATAATTTAATATATGTAATTTAATCATATTAAATGCTATTTATTCATTTCAACATTTAGAAACCACATGTAAAAACTGAAGTCAAATATAATCGAGTAATATAATAGAAATATGTAAACCTTGACAATATTAAAGTAATATAATAAATAGAATTAGGAGCAAGAGAAATGAGAAGAAGTATAACTGTACTAAATCTCATTTTTGTGATGAGTTAAAAGAGCCTATGTAGAATTTATATATTGAAACACAGTTCTACAGGCAACATCCAGAAAAAAACTAAAAATGATATTATAATTTAACCCATTTTAGAAACTCAGAAGGCAAAAAGAAGTTGGTTAAAGTTCTTTTAATTCCTCATCTTATAAATCATTAATAGACATAGCCTAAAGTTGATAAATCAAGAAAATATACTATCATTTAAAATTATAATGGTCAGCATGATTCAGTGATGCTCACCTGTAATCCCAGAAATTTGGGAGGCTGAAGCAGGAGGATTCCAAGTTCAAGTCTAGACTCAGCAATTTAGCAAGGCCCTATCTCAGAATAAAAAATTTAAAAGTCTAGGGATGTAGCTCAGTGGTAAAGCACCGCTGGGTTTAATATATAATAATAAAAATAGTTAAACTAAATTAAAATGGTCAATTCCAGAAGAAGAGAGGAGAGGAGAGAGATTTCAAATTTCGAATTTAAGTATCATTTGATTTATCTATCAACATATACACATGTATTATTTTTGAGTTTTTTTAATTCAGTAATTTAAGAAATCATAAAGACTATCTTAGAATCAAGTAGTATCTCCAAAAGTTTTATATAATAAGCACTTGGTAAAGTCCGGCTCCTTTCAAAATTGACTTACTAAGTGCTCACATAAATGTGCTAGCTTTCATCAAAGATTGCATTGAAGAAAAAAATATTTTTTTTTATTGTTTACTCCAAAACTGCTTTTGAGGAGATCTTTTATTTCATGATTCATCAGCATACATGGAGTTGTTACCAAATCTCTTTCAATCTCGGTGCTAAATAACTTCTGCTAAAGGACTGTTTGCTTTCTCCTCTCTAATTAAGAGAACTGTTAATAGGTTATGTTTGCCCCTTTAACCAGAAGTTAGACCTGAAGCCTTATCCCAGCACCTTGTGTTACCTTACATGGGTGGCACATGTGTTTCCTTCCCCATGTTGTCATTGAATTTTACTTATATGTGATGTAAACTAAGATAGAGATATTATTTGTAAAGGGAAGTGGAAAATAGTCACATAATTAAATGTATTTATGACCATTGATAAATGGTCCTTCAACTTTCTCAAGCTGTCAACTTTGACTCAAAAGTTCATTTTCCCATTATTTTAGGGGCAATATGGGGTAAATTTTAATGTGATTACATAAAATACAAAGTAGGATGTCCTCAAAGATTCTCAAATAAGCTGGATAAAAGTTCTAAGCATAGAAAAGGCTCAAATACAGCAAATATGCCAATATAAAGGAACATTAACCAATAGTGAGAGCAGTCCAATTATGGGAATGGAGTATCCCATCCCCAAGAATTTATTCTCTCCTAGAGACTCTTGGCATTTTTGTTGTTGTTGTTGTTGTTTGTTTGTGTTTTTTGTTTTGTTTTTTTGTTTTTGATGGAGGTCAAAAAACAGAAAACATAGTTAAGTGAACCTCATTAGCAGACATCATCTAGTATACCTGCCTCTGACTATTCTAGCATTTTAAAATATAACAAGATTCTATTGCAAAAGTCAGGGTGGGAGTCTGGATGCCTAAATCTTCCCCAAATCCCTTCCTCTTCCTCTTATGAGCGTACCTCATGTGTTCCACAGTCTCCACAGCCATGGTGGAATATCAGGCTACTTATAACATTTGTCCTTCATCAAGTATAGGATTAGTAAGAAGATGTCTTCAGAAGCCAGGTGTGATAATGCATGCCTGTAATTCCACCTACTCAGGAGGCTGAGGCTGGAGGATCACAAGTTCCAGGCCAGCCTTCCTAACACAGCAAAGCCCTGTCTCAAAAGAGGAAGGGGAAGAGGTAGGGAAAGAAGAAGGGGGAGAGGAAGAGGAAAGTGGGGAAGAAGGAGGAGGAGGAGAACATTTGTAAATGACACACAGTGTTGTATCAACAGTCATTTATGTAAAGAATTCTTGGGATGCTGCAATGGTATGTACCACATTAAAATTGGCACATGATCCTTCCTAGGCTTATCTCAGTGTCAGAACTCAGTGAGACATTCTACTGATTCCTGCTACTCTGAAAACATCACCTAATACTTAGGACCCTTAGTGCAATTTATAATCCTCTATTTTCGTAACTTTCTGAATTATCTACAGAGCCCATTTTCGTTTATCTGTTATGGTTATCTGTTAACTAAGTATACTTAGTTAAACAGACATGGTTACTCAGCATTACAGACCAGAATTTCTTCTGAGGTTTTGAATGGATTAGGAAAGTCTCATGGAAGAAACTTCAGAGAACTTGAATCATTTAAAGAATCATACACAGCAATGCCATATAAGGTCATAGACCAAAGCTTCACTGGACCACCAGGGATTGTAATGACTCATTAAGACCAAAAGGGGCACCAGTGCCTGATAACCGCAGTATTCAACTCAGCTCAAAATGCAGCTGTTTCCAGGGGTGGAGACCTGGGAAGGAAACTCAGGAACTGAACAGTCAAATTCAGACACATCCCCATCTGTATTCAAGAGAAAAATACCATCTGTAAAACTCCATCCATCATCATGGTTTTGCTATTTTTTTCAATTTTTCTTAGTTCTACAGAGAAACTTCATAGTGAAAACTTCAAAAATTACAGAAATGATAAATTAGAAAAATCTGTCCCAGTCCACTTTACAAAAAGACTTCTAGCTTCTCAAAAGTAAAGGTTATAACATTTTTTTAAATGACTACATACCATTATACACTTCCCCAAACATGATACAATTTTGTCTTAGAGTCCCAACAGCAAAGACCATATTCAATGCACAATCTCTAGCCCAAGGTTCGTCAGTCATTAACTAAATTCTCTACCTAGAATGTATTCAGTGCTATGCTAGATGCAGGGGGTAGGGTGGGGGAGATACAGAAATATAAAATGTTCCTTTGCTTAAGAAGTTTAAAGTTTAACAAAATTTAAAGTTTCATTAGGAAGACAAGATGTGCATACGAAGTAAGTAACAACAAGACAGAATTTATTCTGAATGTTGGAGTACGTTCTGCAGGAGCTTCAGGATATTCCAAGAGAAATGAAGGATAAAGGGGTCTAGGGAGGTTTCATGAATAAAATAGGAAACCAACAAGCAAGACCAGACAATTTCCCCAGATGGAGGGAAGAAATGGAAGGTATGCAAATTTGGAACAGGTGTGGAAGCTAAGAAGATAGTCAGCAAACTGAAAAAGTAACTTCTAGAATACAACACTTGTGCATCTTTTTAAATGATGAGTCATATTTTAGACTCTAAATAGACTAAGTAATATAAGATGGCAATTCCTTCCATCTCTATTCCTCCCAATAACATGAAAACATATGAATGAATCAAAATTTAAAAGAAGTTAACTGATAGCTAATGGTAATAAATAGGACAAGACTTCAACTATTGACTAGGCAGGTGCAAAACACAACCTCACTTTTTACCAGTTAAAATATTGTGGTTTTTTTTTTCTTTCCCTAGCAACCAAATCAACCCTGATGACAATTCACAGCAAGTTTCCTAACGATGGTCCACAAAGATTAACTTGAGAGGGTTTTTGTTTGTTTTATTTTTTATTTAATGGTATGTGGTTGAAAAGATACTGGGTTTGAATATGTATAAAATTGCTTTTTTTATAACCTATAACCAAAAAAAAAAAATCTCTGATGCTTCCTTGCTCTCGGTGCTCTAGGTAAAAATAGTAAAGAGAATATTTTGACCTGAAAATCAGCAATATAAAAGCCAGTCCTATATGCAGACAAATGGCAGGGTGACAAAGTAACCTGGTCCCTCTATCTTCTTCCACTCCTGATCTCCTCTCTCTTTCCTACCCCCACTCATAAATGTATTTTTAAAAAGTGGTTGTGCTATTGCTAATAAAGGCAAGGGTGATCTGGAGGCCACTTGTGGAATTCTCAAGTCCTGACTTCCCTCCGAGGGATTCTAGGGAACACCACAAGATGCTTAAAGGAGTGTCTCATCCTAATGGCATTTAGTCCTCCACCAAATCACAGTCTGCATGACTCAGTAGTGGCAAGTTCAAAATTCTGTCTTCATTTCTATAGTAGATATGGTCAAATAGGAACCTGGTTGGAACTAAGCACCCAGATAGGAGAGTGACCTTGATATTTTATGTAGCAAGGCAAGGTCTTGACTATGAATGAGTCTTCATGTCACCTCTCTAGGAGATTCCAAGGTATAACTATAACCCTAGTGTTGACAACCAATGTAGTCAGTGGCACTTATGTGGCCTAAATGAGAACCAGTTTAGCTGCTCTGGAGGATAAAATTGAAAATCATCTCACTTTGTGATTGAAGCAAAGTTTGGAGCAGAGGGATGGTCAGAGAATATCTCACGTTGTGATTGGTCCCAGGGGAAAGTAGAAACTTATTCCAACTATAATCCTCGAACACCTGTGAAGTTTGAAGCTGAATGTACCACCATTCTTTCTGTATTTACAAGTTGGCATTCTACCTTCACAAAGAGCTTTCCCTTCTTGCCTGTTAATTAATCTCTGTATTTTCAGTATGGAACTCATGAGTTCTTGCTTATTGTATTCAATGAGTTATAATCTACTGGTGCTCACACTGTCCCAGATTTGACACAAGCTTACTCTTGTCTCTTTTGAATGTGACCCCATCTTTTTCTTCTGGGTTCCATGACCAGCATGGCTGAACCCTAGAAACTGGTGAGAGATGATGAGAGATTAAGAAAGACATAAAAAGAGAGAGAGAGAGAGAGAGAGAAAGCTAGGACCATGTGGTCCACTGACCTCTAATGGAAGAAAAGTTACCCAGAGTTAGCTTAGCACATTTATCATATAGGGTCTGAAATCAAGAAGTTAAAACTATAGGGACATTGTTCTTTGCACACTAAAAAGTTACAGAACTAGAAACATTTTTGTAGCTATCCTACTGTTTGCTAGAAACATCCTGTTATTATCCTGCCGCACACAAGAGGCCCATTGTCCAGAGTTTCTGCAAAGCAGGCAGGCTTGAAGGTTGCAGTGCTTACAAGATATTGTGGTTATCTTGTTATGCTCAGAATTTTCTATCCCTAGCAGCTAGTGTCTGAGCTCAAGTTATTGTTTTGTACCTTTGCACAGAACTTACTCAGGCAGGGCTTTACCATAGCCCCTAGGCAATCTTAACCTGCACCTTTGTACAGAAAGTTCCTGGCCACAACTCGGAAGCATTCAAAGACCATTGTCCAAGTCATTGTTCTCCACATTTGGGTACTTTCTGATTCTCAGTTACTAACAGGTATTATGGACTGAGATTAACTATAACTCTAGGTAAATTGTTTAGTCAAAAGTTTAAGACCGATTTCTTTCCCTTTAAGAAAGCAAACTGTGGGATTCATCCATTACCCAATCTCTAGTCTAGACACATAAACTGAGTGATACAAATAAATTGTAACAGGAAACCTTGACATTGAGCTAATACTGAGATGCTGGAATATGCTGATATCATTCAAAATCTTTCACTGAATATAAAAGCACAATTATGAGCAATTATTGCCCTTTCTATAATTGCATGCTGTAATTCTAACAAAAAAAGAAAGAATAGAGGGAAATTGGTTGGGGGACCCCAGGGAATGCTGTTTTTGAATCTCTCTGCCTTCTTCAGATTACAAAACAGTGAATATGTATAGCCTGGTATTTCCTGAAATCTAGATTACCATATTGGTAAAATGTCACTAAAAAAAATCTCATTTCCATAAATACTTATTCATAAGTATATGAATAAAGGGAATAACAATAGACACTAAAACATTAATTGATAAAATTTTGTTCCAACTCACGTCTGAATGCTCTAATTCCTGTTTCAGTTGTCTTCAATTTGTTTTCCAATTTAGCTTCAAGGTCATTTCAGATCAATGCTCAAGAAAGAATTTTGATGCACTCTCTTTTTCTTATCACCATTCTCCACTGCAAGGTCAGAAAGAGAGGATTTGAGAATGATGGTGTGATTATAATTATCATAACGGCTCTGTGTGGAAAATACTTTTATCATTCTTTCTTTTGTTTTTTCTCATGTTTTTTCTCACTTCAGGTATAAGTTCAATTACAGTAAAGCAGATATTGTTCCATAATTTAAGAACATAGTTTTCCTTTTGAAAAATTTTTTAATAGTTGCCGTTTTTTCTGTTGTATCCAGAATTGAACCCAAGTGTACTTAATCACTGAGCCACATCCATAGTCCTTCTTTTATTTTTTTTTTTATTTTGACACAGGGTCTTGCTAATTTGCTCAGGGCCTCACTAAGTTGCTGAGGCTGGCTTTAAACTTGCAATCCTCCTGCCTCAGCCTCCCAAGCCACTGGGATTTCAAACATGTGCCTCCACACCCATCTGTTTTATTTTTATGGTAAATAAACTACAACAAAGAACTCATTCACCTAATCAAAAATCACTGTTAACATCTTGAAATACATGTTCTCAAAAGGTGAGAAGTGTGTCAGTGTGCATGTTCATCTTTGCATATGTATGTTTTCAGATGTCTTTCCAGTGTCAGTACCTTTAAGCCCTGATCTTCCCAACCCCTGTGGGTCCAGTACCAATAATATAACACTAGATACAGTTTCTACCAGCTGGCAGGGGCTGAAACTCACTTTACTACTGTCGTTTTATGGTGGCCAAAATGATCCTTAGGTTCCTGTGAGTGTGTGGAACCACATTCTTCCCAGCCATGTTGAGTTTGTGAAGTCCACAAATCTGGGGGCAAATGCCTCAATTTCCTGATCTGTACTTTTGCTCCCTGTCCAAGACCTGAAGCCCTGTTCCATCTAAGGTTCTCAGCTGGGACCTAATTCCCAGTTCAACTTTTGTCAATGGTCTCCTCATTCCTGGGCCACTGAACTCTGTGTCCTGAGCCCTTGGCTGCTGTGCCCACCTGCCCATGAACATTTCCTGGAGATTTAAGCTGCAACACCCTACCCATCTCCAAGAGGACTGAAATCACCAGGCATCTTTGACATTGACTTTGAGTCACTTTCATCAGAAACCAACTGCAGGATGGATCCCCTGACTTTGGTGCAGTTTCTCCTTCTCCACCAGCCTTCTGCTGACAAACACCCCAACATCTGATTCACTACATATGTGCATGTTCTGTATTTTCTGTCATATGCTTTCAGCCATTTGTTCTCCTCTTTTATTTAAAACTGGCTCCCCATTATGAAGCACTGGGTTATTTAAACTGCAGTGGAGGTTATCAGTGACAACATTTTAATTAATTGCCTACCATTGTTTCAAAGCTATGAAAATTTACATTGACACCAAGCTTTCCTACAAACACTCAATACCACCTGACACAAATTAGCTCTCACATTATAGCCTTGTCATCAGGAACAGCAGGAAGGAAAAAGAAAGAATGAAGAAATAACCAAGGGAGATTTATCACATAATATTTCTCATTCAGGGAGGAGAAGGCAAAGTAAGTAGTGTTCTTTCATCCACTAATGTGAAGATGGTCTGCTTTCTTTTGATGTGTTTTCATTTGGTTTTGAACTAGTGTGCTGGCTATCTCGTTGCCTTCAAATATTAAATAACAATCCCTCAGGGAAGACTATGGTGCTATTTTTCCCAAAATCACATATATGGGATTATTTTAAAAGTGAAAATGTGCATAGTCCTAACAGACAAGTTTGGACAAGCTTAAGTGGCAGGTTTTTCTTTACAACAAGGAAAATCCTCAGGAAGGTGGTTAGTGGCATCCTGAGCTCTTGTTTCCCTGATGTAACTTTTTTTCCCCTAAAAGATAAGTAACACTCTTCTTTCAATGGCTTAGCTAATGAGCACATCGTATTGATGCAGTCAAGAAGAACTGTGAACCTTGCTTCAATCTCAGATGTCGGTTTTCCATTGGAAACAAGTTATTTATTAATGCAGGGGCTGCACCCTAGGTGTAAAATGAGTGTGTGGCTACCAATCAGTGTGAATCGAACATCATTATCTCTTCCTCTCTTCCCAGCAGTTTGCACCACTATCAATTCCTACCACAAGAGATATGAGGATGGGTGGAGGGCAGCCTCAAAGTAGGGGTTGCAATCTCAGCCTATTCAGAGATAAGCAGGGAAGTGGTAAGATGGAACCATGGTAGCCAGAAGAGCAGATGTCTCATCTGATGGGCCAGCTCCTGCCGAGCCTCAGCCTACCAAGGTCCTGTGGAAATGCCAGCCCTGTGTTGACAGACACTCTGAGGCTTTGCAAGCGAAGGCGGAAGGAAATTTGGATATTTATGAGAATTCTCCAGATTTTTAAATGTTGGCAATTGACTTAAAGAATTTTCAAGCCTCTGGCAAACCCAACAATACACATGTGCAGGCCAGATGCAACTCTCAGATTTTTAGTTTGTGAGCTGCATCCTAGAACATGAGGAGGAGGGAGAAGCTTATAGCAACTGGTGAGGCCTTGCAGAGGTGACCTACACAACCCAGAGCACATCTTCTACAAGGGGCAGAGATTCCAGGGGCCAAAGACACTCTGATCAGGTCAAAACTGTAGTCAAATTGTTCACAGCCCATAGATAGATAGATGAGATAGATAAATTAGATAAATGAGATAGATGAGACATTATAAGATAGATAGCTAAGATAGATTAGATAGATATAATAGTTCTTAACTTACACATTCTGATAAACCCATCATAAGTAGAAAATAAGATAAACCAAATGAACTTAATACACCTAATTTACTGAGCATCATAGTTTAACTTAGCGTAACTTAAATGTGCTCAAAACACATTAGTCTACAGTTAGATAAAATTATCTAGCACAAAGCCTATTTTTAAATAAAATGTTCAATATCTCATGCAAATGACTGGGAGCTGCAGCTCACTGCTGCTGCCACGCATCATGAGAAAATCATACTGCAAAATTCAAAATTTGAAGAAGTATTTCCAGTTTGTGACGGTATTAGTTTTACACCATCATAAAGTCAAACCATCATTAATTTGGGAACCATCTTTACTCATACCTTTAAATATTTACTGTGTGTTACATATCACCTATAAAATTATAAGCACTTTGTATTAATGAATACACTCACATAGACTCACTGAATGGTCTTTTAGTTACTATTGATTCCTCTACATGATACCACTCACATTGCCTTGCACAAAGAGGGAGCTGCTATCATTAAAAAAATGCTCCTTGAACTAATACATGCCAGAAACTGTTGTATGATCCTGAAATAAACCAACAAGCAAAACAAAGACCTCAGTTTTCCAGGGAGTAGATTTCCCATGGTAAACAGTCAGACAATCAATAAGAGCCTAATAATTCCATTTTGTGGAAGGAGACCATAAGTTCTATGAAAAGAAAAGCATGGGAGGAATAGACGAACTCTAGATAGGGCAGAGGGGTTGGAGGGGAAGGGAGAGGGCATGGGGTTATAAATGATGGTGGAATGTGATTGACATTATTACCCAAAGTACAGGTATGAAGACACCAATTTGTGTGAATATACTACGTATACAACCAGAGATATGAAAAATTGTGCTCTATATGGGTAATAAGAATTATAATGCATTCTGCTGTCATATATAAATTTTTAAAAAAGGAAACAAAAAAGAAAAGTAAAAGTGGACTAGAAATACTGGGATAAGCATAGCCTGCAATATCAAATGGGGTGAATTTGTTTTACCTTAAAACTAAGCATATTAACAGCTAATATTAGTCTAACTTTAGTCTAACAGCTATTATTATAGGCAAATAACTTCTCATTTCACAATTTTTTGTAATTTTGGTACTCATGTGTTAGCAGGTCATCAAACAAACAAAGGAAAGTTGATATACATTCATTCAGTTTTGTTTAATGAACACTTACTATACGAAAAACTCCAACTCAGGCATTCATTACAAAAGACAGAGAAAGAGAAGACTTTGGTAATACAACCTCAGAGGCATACACTTCTGGAATGAGATTCTTTTAATAGCCAATTTGGATTTCTTGAGAACTATTCTTGAGACTAGTTGGGGCTAAAGGTGACCTTCTAGCCTGCATTCCAATTAATTCTTGTCTATAGAAACTGCCAGATTTATCCATCCACTTGGACTTGGGATGACACCTATGTAATTCATGATACCTCTATTTTTCTATCTAGTTAGAGACACAAGTCCATAGCAAAGATTATGTCAAAAAAGTTTCCATGTGTGGTATCCACAGTCAATACTCTGATATCTCTGTGATTTAACTTAATAGTTTCATATAGTTTGGGTTTTTGTGTGTGGGGGGGGTGTGGGAGTGTGTGCATGTGCACTGGGTATTGAACCCAGGGCCACATAACAAGGCCTTCTTTTTTATATTTTACTTAGAGATAGTGAATCTCTGAACAGCTCAGTGAGACCCTAAGTTGCTGAGGCTGGCTTAGAATTCAAGATCCTCCTGCCTCAGCCTCCCTGACCACTGGGATTACATGCGTGCACCACTGCCCAAAGCAATATTTATGTAGTATTTAATCCATCACTATGACAATGGTATGGATAGTGACAATACTGATGGTTTTGGAAACTTGACTTGGGTACATGCCACCATTAATCCTGACTCTTGTTAATTGTAAGACCTTGTCCTTAAGAGTTGCAAAATGAAATAAAGACATATGCCCTTTATATTTACAGTATTCTTGTGAGAGTCAAATGAATCACTGTAAACTCTAAAGTGCTAATAATAACATTTTTAAAAGCTAGCCAGCAGCAATTTCTTACATATCAAGTATGGTTCTACTTTATTTATAATAACTCAATTAATGCTCACAATAGCCTATGAGGAAGATGGTACTACTACCCCAATCTCAAGATAAGGAAACCCAGACACAGGGAGATTCCAAGATTGATAGCTATCAAGTAGCACAGGTATGAACCACCCAAACTCTGTGGCTACAGAAACAAAGCATTTAAACTCACCTGTAAACACTACCTCATGAATTACAGAAGCATGATACATACTTTACTGTTCATCACCTTAAATTTGCAAAGCACTAAACCAAATAGCATGAGAGATATCCAGATTAAAGACTCAAAGAAGCTAACAAATTAGAAGGAGAACACAAAAGTCATTGCAAGCACATGTGTGTGCCCATGGGCAACACACACACACACACACACACACACACACCTGTGTTCTTTCTGGACTCAAACTCCTCGCCATCAGTAAGACACACATGAAAGTACTTAGGTTGGTTGAAAAGAGCCCACAAAAAAGAGGGAATCACCAAGCTCTGTGGTATAGGGGTCCTCAGGACTAGAGGAACAGTGGAAGTTGGCTGGCTGGCACTGGAATTCTCCTCCACCAACAGCCACTCCACAGATGGTCTTTGAATTGGAGGCAGAAGGTAAAGAGGTTTTAACCAATGTCACATTTTAAATTGGATCACTGTCCCAACCTCCCAAATGATATACATAGTTTATACACAAGAGAGGAATAGTTTATACACAAGAGAGTTAGTTTCTCATAAAGCAGAGGGAGGAGAGGATGGAGGAAGACCCTTGTAGATATGTGTTTCTATAATCAATGCAAATGTTTTCCATCTCTGTCCCCTAAACACTACTCCAAATAACTTGGGGCCTTTGCTGCTCTGATGTGGTGGAAGCAGGTCTTAACTGGAGATCCTCGAGAATTTGTTTGAAATTCATTCCCCAGAAAGTAATCAAGATCTAGTTATTAAAATTTATTAAAGTACCAATGCATGTAATGCCTTTGCTCTATTTTGTTTCTTTACACTCCCAATGAAAGTTATACCATGTTTGGTCTCCCATGACCCACTGCTTAACACCCGCCACCACCCAATTTTTTTTTAAATGCAGATCCTAATGTTTATCACTATTCTACTATTCTGTATATCACAATAAGAAGGAAAATGCAACTATTTTCTTTAATTTTATAGATATTTGAAGATACACTGAGTTTAAAAAGTGGTTAGAAAGCTAGCTGTAATATATGAATTGTGCAGCTCAGATTTGGGGAAGTCCCCAAAGACCCATTCTCCTTCAGGATTTTTCCAGATAGGCCAAGCATGAAAATAAATGGGGAAAATTTAGAACCCTCAGCGTCCATTCTCATTCCCAATTTCTTCCTCAATCCATTTAGGGACTCAATTTACTTTTGCCTTCTTGACCTGAAGATGTAGAGGAAAAAATTTCTCTTTTACAAAAAAAGTTCAGACTAACTCCTCATGGAAAACAAAATGAATGTCCCAAGTTTTGGGAGGATTCGTCTATAAAGAACAGGCAAAGGGGACAACCAACTGAGATAATCCAGCAGAAGAGTGGACAGTTCCAAATGGCAGGTTCCAAGTGAGAGAGAGACTGAATTTCATCCTGATGATGTCTTGTTCCTCTTGGTCTAAACCATTGGTAATGAGAAGGCCAACTAAGTAGGTAAGGATTTCGGTGAAAGTTAACCAGTTCAAAAAGTTTACTAAAAAATCTTAAGATCTTATTAAATAAGATTTCCTCTATTCTTCCTAATTAAGAAAAACCTTAGACATTTTTTATCCAACTTAGAATCCCTAAACTATAAGCACATATTTTAGCTTTTGAGATCTCTCATGTAAATCAAAGGAAAATCGGTTCTCCTACCCCTAAGTCTATTTAAAGAATCGACTTACCATTCCTCACCACTCAAGGGTTTTTTTCATTTACCACAAATACTTTCAGTCAACTCTAGATACTGTAGTATGTGCTTGTTTTGACTGCCTTACATGAGGAGAGAAAAAAGAAAAAATCTGAATTAAGCGAATCTTGAGTCTACTCTTGTGAGAAACACTAGTTGCATTGGGCCACTGGCAATTGATGGGAATGTTTCAGACTGATGCTCAAGAATATTTGACATCCAGAAAGAAAGAAGGAAACCCTACACACTGAAAGGCAATTGCCCTGACCAAAAATATCAGCAGACAAAACTAGAGGACCAATCACATTGACTTTTACTAACATATATGTACATCTGCAAAAAGTTTATACCAGGACAAACCATGATCTATATTTCCTCTTTGTCTCTTACTTATAACCTTAAAATTGATCACACTATTCCATTTGCAAGTTGTGTCTTCTATAACTGGATAAAGGGCTGTATCTTTGAGGGGACACATAGGAAATGGGGAAGCCTGTCATTGCAGATAAGCTCCCGACATTAATGGAATCACGAATAAGAAGAAGGAAAAAACAAGATTTTTTTTCACCCTCAAAATTTGACATGATTGATTGAAATGACTAATCGTGGAGCAAAATATACATTTCTTCATGTTCATTGCTTCATAAGTCATTTGCTTAATTGCATTTAACTAACCAAGCTGAATGTACACTTTCCTTTATATAGTTTTATTGTTAGTCTTCACTTCCAGTTATTAAACAATTTCACGGGTAGAAATCTCAAGACTATAAAGTAAGCAGAGAGTTATTAATAAAAAAACACAAACTATTAAAATGAAATTCAGTATTTTAAAATAAGAATTTTTGTTCATAAAAAGGCATAATAGTAGAATAAACAGGAAAACTGCAAATGAAAGAAGCCATTAAACTTTATGAAGATTTCCTATAAAATTTTAAGACAAAGATAATTCAATGGACAAGTAAGTAGAAACATGAACAGACATTTCACAAAACAGAATATCTAAATAAGCAATAAGGAATGCAAAGGTACTGGACCCCTTTAATCATCAGGGAAATCCAAAGTAAACCTACCCTAAGATATAACTAGAGGTAAACAAGAACAAAGGACTAAAATAACAAGGGAAATAGTGGTGATTAAAAAGCAGAATTGCAGGCACTCACATATGCTGTTGGTGGGAATGGTAATTAGTTGGAAATCTGGAAATATCAGCTAAAGAGAACATGTACATATCATATGATCAGCAGAAGTGTGTGCATGTGATAACCAACAACAGCACTAGAATGTTCATGGGAGCCCTGCTAGTAATGGCCCTAAAACTGCAGCTATCCAAATGCCCATCAACAGTAAAATGAATAAACAAACTATGACATTTTCACACAATAAAATACTGATCGGCAATGTGGACAATTACCCCATCACTGTGTATAAATGTGTAGATGACTTTCACAGACTTACTATTGAAGAAACAACCCAGATACAATATTATGTAGACTTTATGATTCCAATTATACATAAAATAAAAATTGGCAGAGCTACTGATGCTGTTAGAATTGGTTACTCCTGGGATTGGGAGGCAGGCACTGGAGAGGGTTTATTTTGGTTTTTGATCCGGGAGTTGCTTATAAGGGATGTTCATTGCATAGGTGAATCCATTGAATAGTGTGCTTAGAATGAGAACACTTTTCCATATCTATGCTACTTATCAATACATTTATCAAAGAGTAAACAATATGGACAAGAATAACTTGCATTTCACGAAAACACTTTCAGTCCACAGAGAACACTGTATATTTTGATGATTGAAATTTGTTTTTCTTTATTTAACCTCCTTGTAATTGCAGAAGTACGTTCTTTGAAACATTTTCTTCTACCATAAAAATGCAACAAAAAGTTCCAAACAATTATAGCTAACCTTTTCTTCATCAGGTACAATAATTCCTTTTACTAAATTAAACAAATGATGAAATACAAGAAGTCTTGTACTAATGATAATTACACTGTTTTGGTGTATCCTAATGGAAAGTTAAAAACTTTCCATTTTAATACATAGATTCTCTCCCCTGAGCCCTCTGTGTGAAGTAGAATAAGTGTTTATTATTATGAATAAGAAGAAGTATTCGTGATATTATTATGAATAAGAAATGAAGCTCAGAATGTATGTCCATGATCACAACTGTACTTAGATCACCTAGACTGACTTTCTTGATGGAAAAATCATCTACTATATGAATACTCAGCAAATAGTCTTATTTTAATTTTTCCTGTACTTCTAATAACTAGAAGTAAAACAATCTTTTTCATCATTCTAGTTTCTTTTCTCTTTCATTTACCAAAATTAATATATCATTTATAATATTTTTCCTTATTAAAAATTTTTTATGCCTGAATCATTTCTTCAATGTTTTGAATATGGGGAAAAAATCTACCCTCAATATGTTAAAATGAGTTCCCTTAAGGTAGCTTATTTTGATTCCAAAATAATTGAAACAATGTTTGTTACAATATGTGACTTACCTTTGACTTTTACTTAGTGACCTTGTCTTGAAAATCAGAGGGGGGCAAAAGGGGATACATGACAGAGATGAATCCACCTAAAACTTGGTTTTAAAGACATATTCTAAAACAAAGGCACCACTTTCTTTAAGTAATATTTTAGCAGAGGAAGGATAGGATTTTGTTTCTGTACAATTTTTTAAATTTTCCAGATCACCCCACCTCCTTCTATACCCTGCTGTTGAACATGACCAATCTACAAATGCAGCCATTTCATCTGATCAGGTATCACCTGGTTCACATCGAAATTATTAAAAGTCAGTGTTCACCAAAATGACATAAATTCTTTCAAAGAACACAGTGCTACTGTGATTCTAAAAATCCCCGATTGTTCTAGAATAGTTGTTAAAAACAGATCATTCTTTTTGACTGGAAGTAAAGAAGTCCGACTTGTTTTGGTGATAGAATTCGAAGATTTCAGTCTTTAATTCATAACAAAATGTATTATTTTCCTGTTGCTGACATTAAAAATTACTATAAATGAGTGGCTTCAAACAATACAGATTTATTGTGTTGAAGTTCTGTAGGTCAGAACCTAGTATGAGTCTCACAGGATCACAGTCAAGGTGTTAGCTGTCCATGAGCCTCTCTGAAAGCCCCCTGGGAGAATTCATTTCCTGCTCACTTGGGGTGTTGGCAGAATTCGGGTCCTTGTGGTTACAAGTTATAGGTTGAGATTGTTGTTTCTTCACTGGATGTCAGCCAACAATTAGTTCCCAGCTTCTAGAGGTCCCCTTCCTACAACTTCAAAGTCAACAGTGGTAACCTATTGCATATCTTTAACCTACTCATTTTCTTGAATGTTTAGGGGCTCTCTGGATTAGACTGAGCCCACCTAGATTATACCTAGTTAATCCAGTACAATTTCTCCACTCAAAGTCTTGTACACTTAATGACTCTGTGAATTGCCTGTCCCCTTCAAGAAAACACATTCATTCATACATTTCAGAGGTTAGAACATGGTCATCTTTGGGAGAACATTATTCTCTTTACCATGCCAATCTTATGCATATATTTATCCCCCGCTGAACAATAATTTCCTCTATTGAACAAAATAAGCTTACCAAAACATTTTTTTAATTGCTGACTGGAGAGAATGGCAATTATCAAGAATATGAATAATAACAAACGTTGGCAAGGATGTGGGAGAAAAGGTACACTCATACATTGGTGCTGGTACAGCAGATTAATACAACCTCTTTGGGAAGCACTGTGTAGATTTCTCAAAAAACTATAACCCAGCTACACTACTCCTCAGTATTTATTCAAAAGAACTAAAACTAGCATACTATAGTCATACAACCAATTCAATGTTTATAGCAGCACAATTCACAATGGCCAAATTATAGAATCAACTCAGATACTGGACAATAGATGAATTGATCAAGAAAATGGAATGTACACACGCACACACACACACACAATGGAGTTTTACTCAGCCGTAAAAAGTGAAATAATCACCTTTGCCAGTAAATGGATGGAAATGAAGAAAATCATGCTAAGTGAAATAAGCAAGACTCAAAAAATAAAGGGTCGAATGTTTTCTCTCACATGGAAGCTAATGCAAAATAAGGGAAACAGGAGTGATATCATAAGATATAGAGATGATCAGTGAGGCAGAAGTCGGATAGTAAAAAGGAGGGAGGAAGAAAGGGAAAGAGAAACACGGAATGAATCTAACAGAATTGTGTTATATACATTAATAAATATACTAAAGGAAATCTCTCCTTTACGTATACATAGAGAAAACCAATTAACAATAAGTAAAGGAGTGAAAAGAAGATCAGTAGAGTAGAGGAGGTAGAAAAGGGGGAGTAAAAGAAGGGGAAAGAGGCAGGAGAATGAGGATTGAAATCAAATGCCTCGAATGTCAATAAGTTTGTCAAAAGGAACCCAAATGCTATAAATATAATGCTCCAATTAAAAAATGCTGAATGGAACATGAATTTTAAAGAAATCAAACTGGAAGGTATTTTTTGTTTGTTTGTTTTATTTGTTCTATTCTCATTCTCCATCAGTAGAGTCTCCATGGAGAGATGAAAGGAGTAATACGGAGCTAAGGGCCAACATTCATACACTGAAAACCTCACTCCAGATGTGATGGTGTTTGGAGATGGGGCCTTTTGGAGATAATTAGGGTTAGGTGAGGCCATGAGTGTGATCTTCACGATGGGGTCAGTGGTCTTACAAGAGACACTAAGCAGGGCGCTACCCTCCTCCCTCTCCTTCCTTTGCCATATGAGGTCACAGAAGGAAGGCAGCTGTTTGCATGCTGAGAAGAGGGCCCTCATCACCTCTTCAGAACCTGAGCATTCCTGGCACCCTGATCTCAGACTTCCAGCCTCTGGAAGAGAAATAAGTTTTGGTCACTGAAGCCACCCAGTCTATGGTGTTTTCTGTGGCAGTCTGAAAAGATCAAAACAGAAAAGTAGATATAGGCAAAAAAAGAGTCATCCCACTATTTTCAGTCTAAGGAAATATAATTTCATAATGGAAGTAGCCTAATCTTTAAGCAGTAAACTTTAGATTCCATAAGATATTATTTAACCACTGATTTTTATCAGCTAAGAGCAGAAATACCTTACCCAGATATATTGTGATTTCAAAAATCCTTTCACACTGGAGTGGTTTGAGACCTTAAAAATATGATTTGTAATAATAATTGCCTCATCTGTATGAGTATAAATTTGGACTCTATCAACTAAGAGTAATAATATCAAGGAATAACTTCCTTTGAATGTGAAACTTAGGCAAACTATCCATAACTTGAACCAATTGTTAAGGCCTAACAATGGATTTCCCCCCAACTTCACTATACACAGAATGGTTTTTATAAATTTGATACAAGGAGCATTGAGGATCCTAATGACCTGATTTTTCTATGTGTCTCAAATTTAAAAATGTTAAAATAATACTTGTTTATTTTTTTTAAAGACTGGGGCAACCAATCCCTTGGTAACAGAATAGCTGGATAGAAAGAGAACAAACATAAAAATCAAGATGTCTCTTTCCGTAGGTAGCCACGCCATGGCATGACATCAGGAATTCAGGAACATTCTTTTGATAGAGAGTCTCCAAATATGATTACATCAGTTTCTACCCTCCCTGCACAAAATTTTCACTCCCCTTGAAAGAGGTGGAGTTTATATTTTCTCTCTTAGAATTTAGGTGGCCAACCACTTTTGACCAAAAGAGTACAGCAGAAGCAATAGCACTTCTGAGTCCAGCCTAGCAGCTTCTAAGGACAGTCCCCAACTTGTGATGGTTTCTCTTATGATTTTGTGACTTGACAGTGATGTGAAAGCTATATGCATTCAGCATAAACTCTACATTGCATTTTGAATTTTGATCTTTTCCCAGATTAGAGATACATGGCAGGATATTCTCTAACAGTGAGCCAGAGCTGTCAGGGAGTCACACAATCAGTGTGCACCTTATCGATATTTTCAATGAGTTTATCAGGCAGTAACCTCATCATCAACTGTACTTCTTTCCTCTTACAATGTTCCCTATGGAAACTCGGCCACCAAACCAGTGAAGGAACCCAAACATTTTCATAGGAGGTCCACACAGAAAGCTAGGTGCCTCGCCAACAGCTCCTATTGAGCTCCCATCTGGCAGCCAGAAACAACTGCTAGACATATGTCTAAGCCATCTGGATCTTCCAGCCATCCTGGCACCCCAGGCAACATCTCATAAAACAGAATTGCCCATCCAACCAAAATTAAAGAAAAGTGAAAAATAAGATCAGGATAAGAAGGAAGGTGAGCACTACAATTTTTTTTTTTTACATTTATGACAGCAATGTATTGCATTGGCCTTATATTATTAAGTTCTGAAACTTACATGTATATTTTTATGGAGTCAAATACATTAAAATATTTATGTGAAGGCTTTGTGTTATAAATTAATTTGTTTTAATTTATAACACAAAGCACTACAATTTTAAATAGACTATTGACAGGAAAAATCTCATGAGGATGTAACGTGAATGAGTGATCATGTCAGTATCTGGAGGAAGAGTGTCCCAAGCAAAGGGGAACAGTCAATACAAAGGACTTAATCCTTGAGTACCTGGTATGTTTGAGAAAAATCTAGAAATCCAGTATGGCTACAACAAGGTGATCAAGGGTCAGAGTGGCAGGACAAAGAAATCCAAGCACTAATAGGGGACTATTATAGATGGGGATCTGGAGAATGTTCATTGATGGTCTTTAAAAAATATGTCTTCATCCTAACCCTCCAAAGCCCCAAAATATGAAATTATTCAGAGAAAGAGTCTCTTTGCAAAAGCAAATAATTTAATGATCTCAAAATGAGACCATCTGTAGTTAATCTGAGGGCTTAACTATAGTATTAAGTGTTCTTATAAGAGGAAGAAGTGGAGGCCTTGAAAAGATGGAGGCAGAGATTTGAGTTATGCTGATATGAGGCACAGAACAGCAGGAATCACCTGGAAGAGAACAGGAAGGATTCTCTCCTAGCTTTCAAAGCATATCCCCACCTTGAATTTGTACTTCTGGCCTCCAGAACTATGAATGAATTAATATCTATTGTTATAAGCCACCAAGTTTATAGTGATTTCTTACAGCACCTGTATTAGGAAACTAATACAGGCTCTCTAAAACATGGTGAGGACTTTTTTTTTTTTTTAATTGGCAGAAAATTGGATCCACTATAGGGCCAGATCAGAGAAGCAAGATAATCTAGCTAATATATGTTTTTTTAAATGACTGACTGATAGGTTGAAAATAAATTATAAAATCCAAAAGTAGAAGCAGGAGACCTATTGGAAGACTAACACAACCCAAATGAAATTATAGCACAGGCCAGTCATACAGCAGTGTCAAAGGCAAGGAGCATTTAGATTCTAAATATATTTTCAATGTAGGATAGTGAAGATGTGGTGGGATAGGTAGAAGGCTGGGACCTGAGAGTGCCAAAGATATAAGCTGTAAATGTAGAATAAACCAAAAGAAAGAATCTTAATGCTATAGTAATGAAAACCAGAACAGACCAGAGGGCAGAAGCCCTTCTACTGATCTTCAAAGAAAAGACAGAAAAGAATTTTTGAGATGAACCAAAACAACTTCTTTATCCATCATACCCATACTAAAAATGCCTTTTACAAAAAAAAGTAGTAATAATAATAATAACTCTTATTTGTTCAAGTTTACAGAAGATAAGGAAGCCTAGGGGTCTTTCCCAGGTTACTTCCAACCATCCTATCTTCTGAGATGATTTCCTTCTGATTTATAGTATAGATTTTGTTTTGTTGTTGTTGTTGTTGTTGTTGTTGCTGTTGTTTGGTACCAGAGGCACTTAACTACTGAGTCATATCCCCGGCCCTTTTTATTTTTTATTTTAATATATTGAACTTGTTTAGGGTCTAAGTTGCTGAGGCTGGCTTTGAACTCGAGATCCTTCTGCCTCAGCCTCCCAAGTCACTGGGCACGGTATACTTTTAAGTTAAATGTTCTAGTATCCGCAATCCCCCCACCCCAAACCTTTAACTCTCTTTCCTGAATCCCAACTTATAATATTTACTTTCTTATTCTTCCCTAATCACTAATGTCTCCTAAAATTAAAATGTAATGATTAAACCAGAATCTGACATCAGAGCCTCACTCACCCATGCCAAGAAAGAGGAGAATTGTCTTGTGATTCTCCTAAACACTTGCTTTCCCAGTATCATGTCAGTAGTGGGTTGAGTACTTTCAGGAAGCAGAAACCCACCCTCTAATTGAGTCCAAGCCAAGGGTAAAACATGGTCTCATTGAGCCATCTTGCACCTGGAGTTATGGCCCCAGGGAGATATGCAAAAATAAACAGCACCCCAGGGGGCTAGGCCTCATTATATTTTTATTAACACAGTAACTCTTTTAACCAAGCAATATCCCAAATTGGGTAATTACCTCCCACATTGCTTTCCCCTTGACTTCAGAATTAAACACCAGGCTCTTTCTCAATTAGTGCTCTGAGCTTTGAGTCAAGTTCCTTATGTTCTGTTACCCAGCTGCTGTACAACTACCCAGATGTTACATGAAGCCCTTCCTAAATATAGCTCTTTAGGCCCATTCAGAATCCTTCAGGAAAAACTAAATTATGTTATTATAAGATTTCACTGACAAAAAAAATCAATATTGATCACTAAAAAGTTCTTTTAAAAAACAAATTATAAACAAGTCAAATAAGCAAAATTTTATTCTGAATGCTCAGTTTTAAACTACTGACCTGACCAAGGAAAAAAAATATTATCAGGGTAATAAAATCTAATCCAAAAAGGTAAGTATCATCCTTGCCCCATAATGTTATTACAGACTAAAGGTAATTTAGCCGTAAAATGTTAAATAAGGTGTATTGGTGGAAAAAAAAATCCATTTGTGTTTTCCATTGAAATGTTTTAGTATTTAAATAGAAACCAAAAATTTTTTTAAAAAAGCAGAAATATTCTGAAGCAAAAACAGAACAGAACTGGAATTTCCATTTCCCATCCACATCATAAATGAGATCATTCCTCAGCAATGACTCCATGCACAGCACTTTGAAATGAGTGCACTCAGACAGAATCTGTGGCCTGGGACCAAGACACTGAAAACACCATACCCTCAAGCATGTGCACACACAACACACACACACACACACACACACACACACACACACACACACAGTGGTTTACATCACTACCACAAGTCATACAACCTATGGCCAAGTCTTTATGAACAACAAAAATAGCCACAAGCAGAAGCAGCCACAAACATTGATCTTTTCATACTATTTTACAAATAAGTACCATTCACTGGGAATGTTAACAACATATGACATTTTGACAACATCAAAAATAATATTTAAGAATTCAGAAATCCTCTGGCATATGGCCCCATATCCCCAAAAGGATTTACATCTGAATCCAGTTCTTTAAATCTAAATTCAAAAGACCCTCAAGCTACCCATATGGCTTCTGACCAAGCATCGAACTCACACTTGTGCAGCTGTATTTGAGCAAGTCACCAACATGCTATAGCTGTTCCTCCTTGACCCTTCACTTACAATACAGGAAAAGCCAGACCCTCCTGCTTCGGAACACAGTGCCATTTTGGGGAAGATACAGAGGTGGGTAGCACTACTGTGCAAATGAAAACATGAAAGGGAACTCACTGACTGCAAGGAGAAATCAAGTTGAACTAGTGATGTCAGTACGGTGAATAAGGGGCGTGGTTTGCATTGAGGACTCTGCCCCACAAAGGTTGAATGTGCACGTGGTAGAAGCCACAGCTCCTATCTGGCATCCACTGGTCCTGGTCCTGCCTGCACCATGGTCCATGGTGTCTGTGTGAGGAGCTTTAGTCTCTGATAATGACCATTCATTCCTTGGCACAACTAAACCTTCACACAGTCTGTGGTTCATTGGCTGACTTGTCAAGGCCTTTGACATTTGAAAGAATATGTGGCCGTGCTATTTACGCTAGAGAGTACTTTTTTTTGTTTTGTTTTCTTCAGAGTAATATGGAAATAAGATAGGATAAACTAAGAGGATAAGTCTAAGGGAGACTGAAGAAGAAGAGGATGAATCTCCCATCATGACTTCCGTAGAGGACAGCAGGAGTAATGGGAAGAAGACCAGAGAAGAAAGGTGGGAAAGAGAGAGGGAGAAGAGAATAGCAGAGGAAAAAAAGTGAATTAAATGAAGAGAATGGTAGGTCACTTTGGAAATTATTTCTTCAAATTCTTAGGCTTCCTTCTAGCATTTCCTGTCAGCTGTCTGGCTAACTACCAGGGAAAAGAAAAAACTCTTAATACTGTTCCTTTGGGAATTTCAATTGTAAGTACAAAAAATAACAATGGTCCCCAGGCCAAAGAAGGAAATGGTAAAATTCCTCAAGGACTAGAGTTAAAGGATGAAGAACAGTGTAAAAAGTTTGTGGTTTTTCCATTTCTCTGTGTGGTAGTACACAAGACGCATCTCTCTGCCCTGAAGTACTAGAGTTGGATTTATATGATGTGGTACTACACTCTAGCAAAATTACACGTTTATTAAGTATTACAGCTAAATCACTAATTCTGTGCAAGTAGTTTAGTGTGAGAGTTAAGGATTTGGTTCTCCAATGATCCAGAGTACATTTTTTTTCTATTTTTTTTATTTGTTATTTTTAGATATTCATAACAATAGAATATTTTTAGAAATATCATACTGCATGGAGTATAACTTATTCTAATTAGGATCCCATTCTTCTGGTTGTACATGATGTGCAGTTACACTGGTCATGTATTCATATATAAAGATAGGAGAGTTATGTTCAATTCATTCTACTGTCTTTCCTATTCCCATCCCAACTCCCTTCCTTTCATTCTTCTTTGTCTAATCCAATGAACTTAAAACTTCACAGGATTCCATCACACTCCAGTCAGAATGGCAATTATCAAGAATACAAGCAACAATAAATGTTGGTGAGGATGTGGGGGGAAAGGCAAACTCATACATTGCTGATGGGACTAAAAATTGGTGCAACCACTATGGAAACCAGTATGGAGATTCCTCAAAAAACTTGGAATGGAACCACCATTTGATCCAGTTATCCCAATCCTAGGTTTATACCCAAAGGACGTAAAAACAGCATACTACGGTGACACAGCCACATCAATGTTTATAGCAAATCAATTCACAATAGCCAAACTATGAAACCAACCTAGGTTCCCCTCAACAGATGAATGGATAAAGAATGTCATACATAAACACAATGGAATATTACTCAGCCATAAAAAGAATGAAATTATGGCATTTTCAGGTAAATGGATGGAGCTGGAAAATATCATGCTAAGTGAAATAAGCCAGTCCCAAAAAACCAAAGGCTAAAATTTCTCTCTGATATATGGATGCTCACCCACAAAAAGTGAGGGTAAGGGATGGTTAGAACAGACTATATTTAAATACAAAGTAGCCTCTGATTATGTCACTCTGGCAAGTGGTTTAAACACTAGGGGCCTCAGTTTCTTCAAATAGGATTAATAGCAGCTCTTCCCCCATAAAGTTATATTAAGTTCATTAGTACATTTAAAGTATTTGTAATAGTAGTACCTGGCATAGAGTAAGCACATAATATATCTTAGCTATTATTATTATTACCATTATATCAGTAATAGTTGTTACTCCCAGGTGTAAATAAGAATCTTTCCTAGTGTAAAATAGATCTTCATAAGTTCTGTGGGAAATTAATCATCCAGATACTTATATGACATAGAAGACTTGATGCAAATAATCAGATATTTTACTTTTCTTTTTATTCCTCAATACACACATTAAGGTTAAGTATACATTGATTAACTATGTATTATTTATCATAAGCATTTAACAAATTGTGTATTTTATAATACATATTTTTATATATTTAATCACAAAGATAGTTTTAATTTTACATTACAATCCTATAGTCCATAGAGGAATTAACTGAAAAGAGAAGAGATGTAAATTAGTTGAGAAATGACAATGAACTGGTAGCCATAGACCTGATGTTAAATGTAGGTCTAGTTTCTTGACATTACATTAAATAAATAGGAAACATAAATTAATAGGCTCTGTTACTTTTCCTGGTAAGCATTGGGCAATTGAATGAATGAATGAATACTACTTATCCCAGGCTGTTTTCAGGATATCCTTCCATTCATACTATTTCTCTCCATTTTACTTTATAATTCTTTTTCAAATATTGGCTGGCATGTGAAAAGACTTTTAGGCGATCAAAAGTCAGATATTATATAAGAAAAATTACATAAGGAAAAAAATTATATAAGAAAATTTCTCTCTAAAAAAAATAACCCTCGCCTTCCCCAAACTCTGTGAATAGTTTTTCCATGTTATCCACTATGCTCATTATAATTCTTTTATACCTCCTTTTTGTCAAAAACCACCTCAGTTCCCTTATGGAATTTACCTTGATTAATTTGAGAGAGAGAAGTATTTTCCCATCTACCATAATCATAACCAGTATACCTTTCCCAGCCTAGAAAGGAGGCAAAGAAGATGTGAAAAGTCATCATGTAATTATTACTCTTTCCTTCTGTTTTCCTAGTAGTTAGGCTCCAAAAGTCTGAGACCAGATCTTCAGAAATTGTAGATGTCTACTAACTGTGACTTGAAGCTGTCATGCTGAGAGGACTGTAACTCTGAATGTGACTGTCCTTATTTCAGATGACCACTGTCTGCCCAGTGCTCACTCCTCCTCATATTTCCACTTGCTTCTGTTTCTCTGTTTTCTTCCAGACTACAATCAGGGCCAGAAAGCTTCTCAGTCTATCCTTTGCTCAGCTAAGGGTGTCTCCTCCCTTCTTCATCTTGCCTACTATTAAACAGTGCTTTTTATATTACCCAGAGTATATTGGCCTTCTCAGATGAATTACTTTTTCTTAAGAGAAAAAAAAAGGAAATAAAATGATTCATGGTCTTGACCCTTGGGGCTGGAAAGTAATGTCTCATTGAGTGAAAAGGCAGCACAAAACTCTAGAAGAACTGCAGTTTATATTTCAGCTCATACCTGTTAAATTTCCAGCAGTTGGTGGAAATTATTGTGAGGGAAAAAGAATTTGGCCAGGCTGTATGGAAATAGCAATAAAACTATTTTGTATATAAAAAATTAGGGAAAGCAATTATTACTAGTCTAACTACTAGTAGCATTCAGTCACTGGTTCATTTATTCATTCAGGATATAATAATCTCTTTGGGAAAAGTTTATTCCAAAACATTACTCCAAATAACTCTGTTGTCATCTTACTTATATGAAGCAGACTTACTAATCCTAGCAGCAAAAGACAAAAATGTGAAAGTAAAATAATTAGACTGAACCCACATTGTAGGGATAAGGTCAAATTATTTCACTAATCTGAAAGTCAAAATCCTTAAGGATTAATTAAATACCCCTAAGAACCAAAAAGATTGAGTCCAGTCACTCGTCTTTATGTTTTCTGCATTTTTTAATGTCATTCATTACTTCAATAGGAAAAAAGCAGTTGCGCTCACAATTTTAAATATAGCTGAAACTTCTCTATTCTGTATCTTTAGAATTTTACTTTTTTGTTCATTTATAAATGAATATTTATTACATACCTACCTTGTGCAATGCAATGATGTAAGATATAATTCCTGACTACAGTGAGGTCACATTTTAAAAGACAAACAAGTAAACAAAAATGTCAATAAAATAATAAAGTATAACAACAGATCTCACAAAGTCAGACATAGCCCAGGGAGGAAGGGGTAATTCTCTGAGGAGACTTGGTGAAAAAAAAAATGAATAGAATATATCAGACAGACTAGCTGTTGAAGACCATTCTGGGATTAAACCATATGCATTAAGGCAAGGACATATGAATCAACATGAAATATCTTAGGACCTGCAAGCCAAGAGGTATAGCAAGAACATGTGGGAGGAACATAGATGAAGAGGCTGCAGAGTCTGCCAGGACTAAAGTCATAGAGGGTTCAAATGCAGTGCTAAGAAACAGAGCCAGCTCCTTGAGCACGCAATCTATGCAGCTGCACAGGGCCCCACATGGAGAAGAGCCCCATACTTGATTTAATGCTCTGCAGTTATCACCTTGAAGTTTTTAACTTTTGAGCTCCTCAAATTATGAACCAATCTCATGGGACAGAGATTAATAATAAGTATTTCTGAGAAACAAAAATCACAGAACCAAATCCTTCTTATATTTGTTTGGTGGCTGTTTGACTTTAACAAGTGTCAATCATCAGTATACACGATTGCCAGCACTTCTCAAAAGAAAGAAGCAACTTCTGTCAGACTGCTCCTGACCACACTACCCTTGGAGGAAACCAGCAAATTGACTGTGATTCTTGGCCTTTCCTGCTGAATTCTTACTCACACCTAAGTTTGAAAATACCCTCCAAATGCATATGCCACGAACTTCTAAACATTCCCTGGGATTATCTTTACAAAAAAAATAGTTTAAACAGTATGCATAGAATCATTTGGCATTTCCCTTGCCAATGCATACAGTGTTTTATTCTCAGCCTAGAGAAGCTTTTGTTTACATTCTAGTTGTATAACTGCTTTAAGCATTGACTATCTATGGAGCAACAAATCAAGTTGTGCTCTTGCTGATATTATTCCTAATTTACCTGCTTCCCATTTTGAGAATGAAAGCCCTTGTTCCAACCAACAATGTTTAATTTACATCCAGAAGTCATTTGGAAATGAACCCATCTCCAGTATCTTTTTTTTCTTTGAATAATTACATTTATTCAATTCCTCCTTTTCAGTGAGAATATATAATTTCTTTCTACATACTATTCTCAGCAACTTTCCCATCACAACTTTAGATTGACACAAACAACATGTTTTAGCTCTCATATTTTGATGGAGATAAAAAAATGTAAGGAGCATACAACTCTTATATACTCTCTCTATATATATCCAAATGTATGTATGTATGTATATGTATATATATATGCTGACAAACATGCACACACACACACATGCACACACACAAATACACAAATGTAACCACCAACAAGATCAAAATGTGGAATATTTCCAACACCCTAGGAAGATGTTTCAGACCTTCCTTAGTCAATAGTAAGCCAATAATCTGATCTCTAGCAGCATAGATTAATCTTGGTTATTCTAGAACTCCATATAAATGGAATTGGGGTATTTTCACTCATCATATCTGTGCAATTCAACCTGTTGTTTTTATATAGCAATATACTCCTTTTTTGCTGCATTAATATACCAGAATTAATTTACTCATTCCAAAGTTAAAAACTTTATGTTGTTGAACTTCACTGATGAAATACTCATCAGTTTAATTTTAAAAAGGTTTTTATCCTCATCTTTTCAATTGTTGCTTCTCTTCCAGTCTCTCCTCTCCACACTGGGATTCGTTAATCTTTTAAGCGGTCCCACATGTCTCTTATACTTTTTATTCTCTTTGTTCCATTATTTTTCCTCTTTCTTCAATTCTATATTTTCTGTGGATTTGTCTTTGACTTCATTCCTTCCTTCTTCTTCTGTGTCCAGCCTACTATTAATCCCATCCAATGCCTATTACTTCTGAAATCGATACTGTGGAATTCATTTCCCTGCTTCTTCAGGATCCTATTGACTTTTCTTGTATGTAAACCATCATATATAGAAACCCAACAGAGACCACAAGATATTTTTCCCCCATAGAGTATTTATTTTTTGCCTGGTTAGACAGGATGTTCTAAAATAGCAGTTTTCTTATTTTTCAGGTTTGGCAGAGAAGACAAATCAGGAGATAACTGCCATTGAAAAGACGGTTGGTGACTCACAGATCCCAAGAGAAGGGGGTACGCCACCTGGAGGGTAGCCATGAACGAAACATCAGCTTCAGTCAGGGGACAGAGAAAGAGGCAGGGAAACAGAGGAAAGAGGCTTTTTGTGGTTTTTAAGAGAAGAAATGGGAAAGGCAGGGTAAGCAGGCTCAGGATTGGCTCTTTTGAATAACTTCAGCAGACAAGGGGACATAGGAGCTGCCTCTAGTTTTGGGTAGCTGACCCTGGGGTGGCTAGGTAGGTGAATAGTATCCCAGAGTGTGAGAATCCCATCAGGGAGGTAAGTAGAGGTGTGAGCTTTGGAGTGCTTGGTTTCATTTGAAAACTGTGCTCACAGGCGAGTTTTCACTACCTCTAGGAATTGGCTAATGTTGGAAGGGGCAGTTCCTCCAGGATCAGCAAGGCCCTAAAAGGTTGAAGCATCAGGATACAGACAATAAAACAAGTTATTTAAGGTAATCGTGTTTACAAGACTTCAGTGATGGAGAATAAAACTAGGAACTATTTCAATAAAAACTTCAAGATACAGAATTTTTAAAACTTAAAACACACAGATGCACGTGTGCACGTGCGCGCGCACACACACACACACACACACACACATCCTAAATAAAAGCAACAGGAAGTATAATCCAATTATTTCATCTAGTACAATGTTGGGAAAAACTACTTTTCCTTGAAAAATAAATGAATTACATAATAGACTTTAGAGCAGACACAACAGCTAAACCGAGCTTCAGGCTAGCATTAATGTTGAAATCTATGTCTGTCACAGATTGCCAAATAAAACAGACTTTGTCTCCTTAAAGTTGAGAACTGATTTGTGGTTATAAAAGGTCTGCCAACCCCACCTTGATGACATTTGTCTGACTATAACAAGTCAGTGTGGCACTATGATTAAGAGATTTGAAGTTATTTTGCAGGTTCAAATAATAGAAAGTCATTTGAACTTCTTTAAGTCCAAGATTTCCTCTTCTATAAACAGGAGCAGAAATAGGAGCCGTCCCACAGAAATTAAATAATCTAATCCACCTGTTTAGTATAATATCTGGCACATGATACATTTAAGGAATTCCAATTTTAAAAATTTATCCATGTAAATACACACATACATGCTCCCTTGTATAAGTGTATATACACACACGTATATATTTATATCTGTACATAAATGCATACATATATGTGTATGTATTTACCACATCTATTACCATCACACTGATTCACATCCTTATCACCACAACCCTGAAATTTGACAGTATATTTTTTTTGTTAAGGGTATTTTTTTATTTCTTACATACATGACAATAGTGGATGCATTACACTCATAGCTATCCATTCACCACACAATTTTTCATACCTCTATTTATAAAGTATGTTCACGCCAAATTATGCCATTATACACGAGCTCTCTCTCTCTTTTTTGCATTACAATTCTTAATACACCTTTATACCACCACTTATCATATCTCTGTTTGTATATAAGGTATGTTAACACCAATGTACATCTTCACACATGTATTTTGTGTAATGATGACCATCACTTTCAACCATCCTTGCTATTCCCCTTCCCCCTCCCTTTCCCTCCCACCCCTATTCCCTATCTAGAGGTAATCTTCCTCCCATGCTCTCCATCCCTACCCCACTTTGAGTCACCCCCCATCCTTATATCAGAGAAAACATTCTTCATTTGTTTTTTTTGGGTTTGGCTAACTTCACTTAGAGTTCATCAGGGATAATGATCTGTAGTTTTCTTTCATTGATATGTTCCCATCTGGTTTTGGTATCAGGGTGATACTGACTTTATAGAATGAATTTGGAATTGTTGCTTCCCTTCCAATTTCATGAAATAGTTTGAGGAGCATTGGCATTAGTTCTTCTTCAAAGGTCTGGTAGAATGCAAGAGAAAATCCATCTGATACTGGTCTTTTCTTTCTTAGAACCTATTTATTTCTGTTTCTATCTCATTGCTATTTATTTGATTATTTAGATTTTCTTTTTTTTCCTTTAATTTTTATTGTTGTTTGTTCAAAACATTACATAGTTCTTGACATATCATATTTCACACTTTGATTCAAGTGGGTTATGAACTCCCATTTTTACCCCGTATACAGATTGCAACAGACACTAGTATAGCAATATGTAAAACAGTGGATGTGTAACTGATGTGATGCTGCAATCTGTATACGGGGTAAAAATTGGCAGTATATTTTTAATAGGTCACAATAACTTCACAGTAGTATGCTATTGATAATAGCTAATACTTTACAACTATTTACCTTGTGCCAGGCACTGTTGTATGCTAGGGGTCAGATAGCAAACATTTTAGGCTTTATACCTGAAAAGCAAAATTGAAGATATTATCTAGGTATGTATATAATCATTTCAGATGCAATCATTTAAGTGTTTAAAAGACTTTAGCTCATGGAAAATAAGTATCTGGATAAATCTGGTCCATGTACCACAGTTTGCTGGTCCTTGTTCAAATAATGTCACATATATTAACTCATTTAATCTTTTGAAGCACCTAAGAAGTAAGTACTATTGAATCTGTTTTAGGTAAAAGGAAATTGCAGCAAAGAGAGATTAGGTTACTTACTGAATCAGACAGCTACATCTATTAGTGTACAATAAACAGTAGTACCCAGTAAAATGGAGATTATTTCTCTATGTATATTTCCTTCTTTTGTCCATATGCACTTGTTTGTCCACAGTAAAAGATATATTGATTGGAATAACCCTCTTGTTAAAGAGGCTTTCTGACATGAAAAATGCCATGTCACTGGGAAGCATGCTGGGGGCTACATTACAGGAGGAAGGTATGAGAGAAGTGTATAGCGCCTTGCCTACCCATTACCAACATGTCATAAATCCTCTCAGGCTCCTCTAACGGCATTATTTTCTCTCCCCCATACAGAGGGCCAAGATTAGACATTTGATGATAATCAGGCTATAGAAAAAAAGAAAAGAGAAAAAAAAGAGCCTGCAGGAAGAAACTGTGCAAAACAATGAAGCTTCTATCAAGGACTTCCCAATGCAAAGTACAAACACAACAGTCACGTGCCCAGATGGTAAGTCATTGATTTTCACCTCTACATAACCCAATGATTAGTGTAGGGCAAAAATGCAAACTAAATCATCCATCAGTTTTTCTTTAGACCTTATTGATAACATCTACCCAGTATTTGGTATAACTGATGACATCCACTTATGTCTGATACAGAAGATTAAGTTTTCCTGTCCCTAAAAAGAAACATCAGAGACAGAAAACACAAAGATGGCTTTGGGTCCCAAGCCTCTGGTATCAATGAAAGGCCCTTATTGACTAACTGAAAATGGCTGATGCTTCTTCTGGCTAATGGTGCTGTGAGTCTCTGAGACACGTGTCATCTTTCCTGGCTCTTCAATCAGTAGCAAAATCAAGTATAAATAGTTTTGTGTAGCCTCAAATAAGATGGCCCTTGACTGGGTAATTATCATTCTGGGAATGTTTCAAAACATTAAAGATTTAGTTTTTCCAGTATCTGAACACCCTCTAATTTTGGCAAGGCCAAGCAATGAAGATTCTGGTCAAATTACAGATAGTATTCTGCATATAATAGTGAGGATTTCAAATTGTAAATCATTAGTGGTAATCAATAGCTAGCATGATTTGAACAACTCCTCTATGCGAAAAGCACTATGTGCGATATATATGATACAAATCTCAATGGCACACTCCTGTCAAATGTAAAATCAGTACTGAAATCATGCTGGAACAATGTATACGTCTAGGATTCATCTGGTATACAAGATCCACAAAACAATTTGTTAGATGGTGAATATGTGTGAATATTAGAAATCATATGAATCTGCTGTATTCTAGGTCAAAAACAGTTGAATTTTGGCAATTTTGTACTGTCCAAAGTACTATAACTTAACAGAGATTTTGAACTTAATAAGTAGGACATTTGCTACATGATGATGATGATGATGATGATGATGATCAAAATTGCTTTGTTATGAAACCTTTCTTTGTTTGGATATTTTGATGATGCTTATCCATCCACAGCCATAAGACCTGGAACTACTAAACATCTTAAATAAAAGAAGCCATGTTTGTTTTCACCAAGTCAATTTTGGAATTTCCCTAATGATCAGTGGCATTGTTTTCTCTAAGCTTAAAGCTTCTGCTTGTTGCTGAGTGGTTGGGGTAGAGTCCTGGCTGACAAGCAGTCCTGAGAGCCATCTTGCTGAGCCACAGAGAATCCAATCTTGTGACTTCTGGAGAGCAAAGGTATGAGACACACTACAGACTGGAAGTTGCCAGTGGGAAATCCTAATCTCCAGGGTTGCTGCCTGTGAAATTTTTACAGAGTGTAACATGGGAGCCTAATGCCTTGAAATTATGTATGCAATTATATTCACTTAATTTATTATCCTAAATATGGCATTAATCATATTATAAGTAACAGATATCCTTCTTCCATAATAAAAATGTGAGATTTTTAAAGCACAAAAAAAGACAAAAACTCATGATCTCACATACATATGGAATCTAAAAAAGTCCAAATCATAGAAACAGAGACTGGAACGCTGCTAGTTAAGAAGCCAGAAGATGAGGGTACAGGGAGAAGATTCGGGGAAAGTTTTGTCAAATAACACAAAATTTCAGTTAGACAGGGGAAATAAGTTCAATAAATTTATTGTACAACCTGGTGACTGTAGTTAATCACAATGTATCATTTTTGAAAATCACCAAGGGAAATTTTCTGTTTTTACCCACCCACACATACACACACCATGTAAGATAATACATATGATTTAGCCCTTCCACAATGTATACACATTTCAAAACACATTGTATGTCAAAAATATGTACAATATTTATTTTTTAATTAAAAATTAATAATGCAAAGGAGGTCATTTTCATACTTAACAATAAATATTTGTTAAATATCTAAACTGTGCCAGACTCTACCTGCCCCTTTCTCATCTGTCATCTCTTTTCTTTTTCCACAACTCATCAATAACAAGATAGAGATTAGAAGCCAGGTTTCTGAGCCAAATACAGGCTACTAAGGTGCCACACTGGATTTGTGACCTTAATTGGAATCTTTCTCAGGGCTCTTTGGTAGACATTATGTAATATGTTTTGTAAGATGAACCAATTTGGTAAAACTCAGAACTAGAACAGTTTGCTCTTAATTTCTCTCAGAGAGATTGTGTTTAATTAAAAGTTCCTATGTTGAGTATAATGAGACTTTTCACTTAAGCAGTGAGCATAAGCAACCTTGGTAGGGACTGTCCAAAGTTACTGTTCTCTTAAGAAGGAGAAAAAAGTCAAGGTTCATGATAACTCCCTCCTGACAGAACCAAACTGAAACACCCAGCTTAACTTCCCTAGGGAGAACCTGCGTCAAATTGAACACAAATATTTATCTAGATGGACTTGAAAAGGAAACGGAGACTGCTTCCGGGTGTGGGTTACCAACCTACTCCAAAGAGCCAGGCAGTCACAATGTAGATGTGATGACCACGCCAAACACCCAAACCAAAATGGCAACTAGATGTTCTGCCTAGTATTAAGTTAGAGTTGACAAAAATATTGTGTAAATTATAGAAATAGGAAAAAAAATACATCTAAAAACAAGTCAGTGAGAATTTCATTGAATTTTTCATTCCTCTATTATAATATTGGGAATTCTCTTGGAATTTGACTTTCCCAGGTAAATTCTGAAAAAAATATAATTGCATCCTCCTTGCATTTAAAATGAGAAGCAGTAATAGACACTGTACTTAGACCATATAGTATAGTTTCATGACAGCTGTGCAGGGGCTGGGGAGGAGGCAGGGTAAGGCTTGGTCACAAGGCCTTCAAGAGCCTAAAACTGACTGACTGTCAATTCACAGAGCTGACGGAGACCTGGCTCTGCCACAGCCTTCAGAGGTCTTAGAAACCCCAACCAGTGCTCAAGTTCTGGACAAGTTCACTGGCAGTGTTATCACACACTCTGTAAGATGTAAAACAAACAAAACCTGCACTCCCTTAGAGTATTTACAGGGTTGGCTTCGTAATCTTCAGGGCCCAGTGAAGATGAAAACATGTGACTCCTTATTCAAAAGGCAAGAAAATTTTTTTTTTTCCTGAGGTCACTCTTTCAACCGGTCAAGGTATTTCTGTTTGTTGTGTTTTAATTTGCTAATTAATGTCAAACTTCCTTGGATATCAGTATACTCAGTGGGCAAATGCAGACATTTATAGTCATGGAATTCCTCAATTCTGCCCACAACCTCTCCAACTCGGCACATGGCCTCAGAGATTGCCTTGGACTCCTCACACCTGCTACAAGGCCCCCCACAGAGGGGCAAAAGGGGACAGTGGTCTCCAAACAGGGGCAAGGAGTGGGGAGCTAAGTGCTTTTTGGGGGGAGGAAGCCATATGGCAGGAGGACCAACGTGTGAATCAGGCTCCAAGTCCCTGTTGCATGTTCCATGGGCCCATGGACTTCACTTTCAAAACTCAAGTTCAAAGAAAAATTATGTAAAATATCAAGACAGCAACCACATTGCATTAAACCCCAAGCATAAAGCCCTCTAAGCACAGAGCCCAGGTCAGTGTCACTGGTCACACCCATAGAGCTAGTCCTGGATTCCTGACTGAACCCCATAGGAAAGCTTAATCAGAACAACCATAGGTCCTGCATTATTCAAAATATAGTGCACATGTCATTCTCAATTGGTTATAAATCTCAAAAGCAACCCAGAACTCCTGAAGCTTCATAATAGGACTTTAGATTAAGTGCCTTGCATTAGGTATCATGCCTGTCAAAAACACCCTTCATTAGCCACATATAGCAGGCATAAAAGGGCTTAGGGTCTTTTTCCGAGAATGACACAGGAGGTTCACAGTGGCGAGCCAAGGTGTGACAGAGGCAGCCCACATCTGTCTGTACCTGCTTTCCTAGTCTTCACATCTTTATATGCACAGCAAGGCTGCCTCCTATTCTCTCAAGATGTATTTATTAAGCTGTGTCCCAATTTTTTATTTGGAAACTGCAATTACTAAAGCAAATTAACTCAAATAATGCAGCTAATGAAAAGTAGGTATAGGATACAAAAGAAATTTTATAGCTCCTCCTGTTTTCTCCTTTCCTTCTAGTCATAATCATTCTTCCCACCATTTCTAAGACAATGTATCCTCTTTGTAAAATAAAAATAACATTGAAGCTTTCCTTATACTATTGTTGTGAGGCTTAAAATAGATTTTTTATATAGATTGCTTAGCACAGCCCTCAATGAAATTCACCATTATCAATATATTGTTAGTACTGATTTTGTCCTAAGAAAATGTATACAGGCAGACACTCAACAAGACAAAGAAAGGAAAAGCAAAGAATATTAAGGTGAATCAAAAAGAATTACAAATTAAAAGCCTAATGATATTAAGACCTGTGTTGTCTTATAAATATCAAAAAGCACCTTGAGTGATTCAAAATGATGAACAAAAAGAAGGATGCACTTCCAGTTACTTCATGGATTAGGATTTAAGCAGTGGGGATACTGTTTCTCAGCATGGTGGGTGAAAAAGGGAATTTATTGAAATTGATTGCTGGACAGTCAGAATCACTTAGTGACTCAGAAATTTGAGGGCCTTGAAGAAAGAACAAGAAAGAGTACAGTGGAGCCAAGCCATTGCAGCAGAGGTAGCAGTACTGGTTGGTTCACCAGAGAGGGGAAGGATAACACAAACAGAGAAAACACAAAGGGCAAATGTAGCATGGAAAAATCTGGAGATAAGAAAAGTAACCTGAACTTAGCTTATCTAGTGAACTGGTGAATGAAAAGGGATCTGTATTTCTTAACAAGCAGAGATCTGAAGTGGCAGCCATCTTGAGGAGGTCATGCTGCAGTTTGCTACTGTGGGAGCCCAGGATATCATGGCAAACATAGCCACAATATTCCAGCAAATGCCAACAATGTGGCCTACAGTGTACTTAGCACAATATGAGTGAAACACACAGAGCAGATTGTACCCAAGGGGATTCAATCCAGAAAAACAAAGGAGAGTATAATTCACTTTCACATTGAGTCTGGCAGTTCACATGACCAGCTGAAGAGTGTTGGGAAAATAAACAGGAAGGTATAAATACATTCAGGAACTATGTTGGGAAGGTCATATTAAGGGGCAACAGAATGTGAGAGACTTGTGGAGGGTTGGTTCCCCTGCCCCATGAGTAGATTTCCTGGGAGGCTCCTGAGATCCAGACTCCCAGAAGAAACTGATGTCTGTGTGGCCTTAGGATTGTGTTGATCTAATCTCTCCAGAACAGATACCAAAGTCTGTAAGGCCAGATTTAACCTGATCCCCAAGCACCAGAACTTCCCTCTGAGAATCTGGAACTGCCCCACCCTGAGAGTACATCAATCTGCTCTGTCCAGACAAAACTGCAATTGCTATTACTTCTCATTCTATCCTACCTTATGCTGATGTAGGGGGAAGCTGAGAGCTATTTCAACCAGATCAGTCTTATGCCATTCCAGCTGAGTGAGAGCTCTGTGAGCAAAGCAAAAAGATGAAAGGGTTAATAACCCCCAGGCCTTGTATGCCTGCTCATTCATGCCCCACCACCACAACATATTCCAAGAAGAAATGGAAAGGACACTTGGGCATAGGCAGTGACAATACATCCTCATAAACTGTTTTGACCACCTCAATGGACACAATTCTTTCATTTTCCCTTAAGAAAAGTAACTATGGTCAGAATATACAAGAACTCTTGGACAACATCATGAGACCAAATTTAAGAATCATTGGAATTGAAGAGGGTTATGACATACAGGTTAATGGCATGAATAACCTTTTCAGGGAAATGGTAACAGAAAATATTCCAAACCTTGAAAATGAGATGGACATACAGGTACAGAAGTCATTCACAATCCCAGATAGAATCCAAAAAGAACCTCTCTGCAATACATCACAAACAAAATTCTTATTATACAGAACAAAGATAGACTTCTAAAAGCCTCAAGAGAAAAATATCAGGTCACATTTACAGGTTAACTAATCATGATTACTTCTGATTTCTTAGCACAAAATCTAAAAATATAGAAGGGTTTAGAATGATGTTTTCCAAGCAGATAATAAAAGGATCTGTGACTACTAAGATGGCACTGCAGAAAATAATACTTCACACAGAAAAAAAAAATCAAAAACGAACCCCATAGCCCACACAAATGAACAGATCTCATATGAAAAGTAGGTCAGCAAATAAAAAATATGACCAAATTAAACATTAGAAATAAATCAAAATGGCAGGAATTAAACAACATGTCTTCATAATAATGTTGAATGTAAATAGTCTCAATTCTTCAATAAAAGGCAAAGACTGGTGGAATGGATTAAAAAATAAGACCCCAATATATGTTGTTTGCAGGAGACTCATCTTAAAGGTAAAGACAGCCACAGGTTGAAAGCAAAAGGATGGAAATTGATGTCCTGTGCAAATGAAGCCCAAAAACAATCAGGAGTAGCAACTATCATATCCAGCAAAGCAAACTTCAAGCTAAATTTAATCAGAAGAGATGAAGAAGGACACTTCATATTAATAAATGGAATAATCCAACAAGAAGTTATATTGATAGTAAATATTTGTCTCCAAAACTCTGGTGTACTTAATTACATAAAACAGACATTACTTGAATTAAAGACTCAGATAGACCCCAGTACAATAATACTGGGTGATTTTAACACACCTCTCTCATCAATAAATAAGTCACCCAGACAAACTTTTTAGACCTAAAAATATTATAAATCAAAAAAACTTAACATATATATGTTAACCCACAACAGCTGAATACACTTTTTTCTTAGCACCTCATGGAATCTTTTCCAAAATAGACTATATTTTAGGTCACAAAGCAGCTCTTAGCAAATACCAAAATTGATAAAAAAAAATCCTTTGCATCTTATTAGATCATAATGGAATTAAATTTGAAATCAACATGACAAAACCCTACAAAAACAACGTAAAATATGGAGATTGAACAATACTCTTTAGAACAGGTGATAGAAGAAATAAGGGGTAAAATTTAAAAATTCTTAAACTCAATGAGACTAGTAATACAACATACAAGAAACTCAGGGACCTTATAAAGGTAGTTCTAAGAGGAAAGTTTATGGCTATAAATGCCTATATAAGAAAATCAGAAAAATCCCAGACACTACCTAATGATGGCATCTCAACCCTTGAAAAACAGAATAAGCCAATTCTAAAATTAAATCTAAGAACAGAGTTCAAATCAATGAAATAGAGAATAAAAAATAATTCAAAGGATCAATAAAACAAAGAGTTGTTTCTTAAAAAAAGATAAACAAGATTGATAAGCCTTTAGCCAAACTAACCAAAAAGTAAAAGAAAAAAGACCCAAATTAGTAAAATTAGAGATGAAAAAAATGAGATATCACCACAGACATGACATAAATCCAGAGGATCAATTTTTTTCAAAATTTATTCTCCAATAAACTGGACAACATATTAGAAATGTGTATGTTTCTAGACACATGACTTACCAAAATTGATTCAAGAGGACATAAAAACCTGAACAAATAACTAGTAATGAGATGGAAATGCTAATAAAAAGCCTTCCAACAAAGAAATGCCCAAGAATAGATGAATTCTCAATAGAATTCAACCACCTTTAAAGAATAAGTAATTTCAATACTCCTCAAATATTCCAAGAATAGATATGGCTGAAACTGTTTCAGATTCATTCTATGAAGCCAATATCACTATGATACCAAAACCAGAAAAGGACACATCAAGGAAAGAAAACTATAGAACAATTTCCCGGAGAAATGTAGATGCAAAAATAAAAATCAGCAAATACTGGGGAATTATTTTGGCCAAATTATATTATTATCATATTCAAGAATATATTAAGAAAATTGTACATCACAACCAAGTGGATTTTATCCCAGGGTTGCCAGGATGGTTTAACATATTCAAATCAATAAATGTAACTAATCACTTAAATAAAATTGAGGATAAAAGCACAAAGTCATCTCCATAGATGCAGAGAAAGCCTTCAACTAGAAAAATAAAAAGAAAAAAACAATGTGAACATTCACTTGGAAGAATAAAAGTTCCAGAATAGACAAAGTAATTCTATGCCCAAAAAATGGAATAAGTATCATAGTACTTTAAATTATACTATAGAGCTATAGTAAAAAAAAACTTCTTGGTAGTGACATAAATAAAGACACATAGACCAATGAAACAGAACAGAAGATGGAGAGACAAACCCACACAGATACAGTCATCTGATCTTGGACGAAGGTACCAAAAACATTCATTGGCGAAAAGACAGCCTGTTTTATCAAATGCTCCTGGGAAAACTGATTATCCATATGTGGAAGAATGAGGCTAGATATTTATCTCCAACCCTATACAAAAGTCAACTGAAAATGGATCAAAGACCTACCTAGGAATTAGACCAGAAAATTTGCAACTTTTAGAATAAAACAGAGTGAACACTCCAACATATAGGCATGGGTGATGATTTTCTCACTAGAACTCCTGAACCTCAGAAAATAAAAAAAAAAATATTAATAGGATTTCATCAAATTTGAAAGCTCCTGCACAACCAAGAAAAAATTAAGATGTGAGGAAATAACCTACAGAATGGAGAAAAAAATCTTTGCTAGCTACTCTTCTGACCGAGAATTCATATCAGAATATATAAAGAACTAAAAATCTTAACATCCAAAACCCAAATAATGCAATTAATAAATGGGCAAATAAAGTAAAAATTGGATGTCATCAAATTTTCATCAAAATTTCATCATTTTTCAAATGAAAAAATGCAAATAACCAATAAATATATGCAGAAAAAGTTCAATATCATCAGCAATTAAAGAAATGCAAATCAAAACTACACTGAGATTTCATCTCACTCCAGTTTGAATAGCAACCACCAAAAATACAAACAATAATAAATGCTGGAGAAGATATGGAGAAAAAGAAACACTTTTACATTGCTGGTGGAATTGCAAATTAGCACAGCCACTTTGGAAATTTGTACAAAGATTCCTCAAAAGACTAGGAATGGAACCACTATATGTTCCAGATATATCACTCCTTGGTATTCATCCTAAAGAATTAAAGACATCATACTGTAATGATACATGCATACCCATGTTTTTAGCAGTGCAATAGCCAAACTGTGAAGCAAAACTAGGTGTCCATCACTGGGTGAAGGGATAAAGAAAATATGATACATATGCACATTTAAATTTTATTCATCTGTAAGAAGAGTAAAAATATCATGTTGGGTGAAATAAGTCAAAATCAGAAAGTCAAATATCATGTTTTCTCTCATATGCGGAAGCTACAGAGAAAAACGAAAAAGGAGATAGGTTCTCAAGAAAATCGAAGGGAAATCAGTAGAATAGAGGAAAGAGATCGGGTGAGGGAGGAGAGAAGGAAAAGGAAGAATACTGGGGAATTATTTTAGCCAAATTATATTACTATATTGAGTACATGGACAAATATGTAACAATGAATCCCACCATTATATACAACTATAATGCACAAAAAACATGGAAGAAAAACTAAAACAAAACAAAGAAGCACACTTGATGTTCTCTTAATTAAGTTCTTTAAGGGGCTCCTCTTAACCCATATAGGGCCAGCTGATTAGTCATACAGGAAGGAAGCTAAAAACTCAATTTCAATGTACTGGAATCCAAGTGTTGCCAATTTATTTTCTGAAATTTACTTATAAAAAAATACACACTAAACCACCACTTAATTATCTATTTTATATTATGTTGTTTCACTGTCTATAAATGTTTAGGAATTGGATATTATTCATATATTTAACTTTTCCTCTCCTATAAAACTCCCTGTTTTCTAATTCCTAGTACAGTGATACACAAACAAGATGTATGCTAAAGCCTTAATTAATTTAAGGCTAAAAAACACTTCTAGCAATTCTTTCAGGGAAATTATTCTCTGATATCCACAAGTTTGACCTCTGCAAGTTTAGAATTTTTGATCCTAAAAAGGGAAAAAAAATCTAGCAAGAATCTCTCTAAATGATAAGCTCCACCTGTTGCTACCAAAAAATATATATATAAAATTTATACATATAAAATTTTATGCATATAAAAAATTTATATATATAATATATATATGGACTCCCCCTCTTGACTAGAGTAATGGGCTCTGATCATCAATCAGAAGGAGGCAGAACTATGCTTACCCAGAGGACAAAAAGGGGCAAGTTTGACACTCAGGTGATATACTTGGGCTTCACTTAATATTCCCTTACCCAACTATGATGCTAATAATGTAAGTATAATGGTAAATGATAAATGCAACAACCACTCCTAAAAGTGAGGTTTGAACTCCTCACAGAAAGGAGTCTGGATCTCCAACTAAGAAAGGCCCATAGACCAGCCAACAGCAAAGGAGGTTTGAATCGTTAACAGAGAAAAGAGAAAATAAGAATCATCTGTGACTGTGAGGAAAACTGCAGTGGTGGGAGGAGCCATCATTTGTCTTACTAACCAGCATCATAGTAGTTACCCTCAGAAAAAGAGGCCCTCTGGAATCCTGTAGGAGCTGGCCCCATAATTTATCAGAAGTAAGTGGATCCAAGATGTACATGGAATGGACCATAATGAACATGAAGTGAACTTCCCTTCAAAATAAAAATAAAATTATCCCTCCAGCTATGGGAAGGTTGTTGACTATCATCAACTCCTTGAAAATTACCTCAGCTGAAGAAGGCTCCCTGCCCAGTCATGCCCCATTGGGCAGACCACATATAATGATGGTTCTGTGCATTTTCAAAGCCCTCTCAGCCCGAGTCAGGGCAACTCTAAAAGGCTATTCCAGCTTCAGAGCTCCCCACAGTGTAGGGAAAGACTTACTATGACTGCACCTCAGCCCAACTTCCCCCCAACCCAAGTTTTCTTTTTCTTTAATCACCTTTCTGTACACTAACTCCATCTCAGAAGTTGCTTCTGAAGACTGCAACTCAGGACACACACTATTCCTTTGACTAACAAGAAATTCTTTATCCAAATCATCATGTTCCTTCATTCGGGTCCAAACTTCTCTAGAGATCAGATGGACATCAAGAAAGACAGGAGGCCTGGTCTGTTTTGCAAATGCTACACAAATGAGGACTATCCCATGATGAAAGGACCTGGTAGCAAAAGGGTAAGATGAGGACGTGCAGCATGAACTTTCCACATTAGAACAGTGATGTTGAGAAAGTCTCACAGAATAACTTCAAAAAATACATGTATGTACCCCTTAAAATAGGCAATATTTTTCATGCTTACCACAGAGAAAGCATCACCCACGAGCCAGGATGGGCCAACGATGCAGAACACATGCTGCTATAGGTTTAATAACCAGATATCCATCCAGGGGGGGAAAAAAACACCAATTGTAATGTTTACTTATTTTAATTATAGGAAGACTCTCACCATAGCTGACTTTTAAGTTACCAGTGTGACATAATTGATTGTAGCATTAGACAGAAACATGTGACAGCATACTATTACAATTGTATTTCCACTACACAGGTATAATACATGTAAGAGGATAAACTATAGTAAGGTATAGTAAAATAATTAGGAAGTCACAAACTTTATTACCTTTGTTTTTAATATAACTTAATTATAACTTTATATAACTTAAGTTTTAATAATGGCATGTTTGAGAGTTGGCACATCAAATTTCTGAAAATTTAATCAGGTGTAGAGCCAGTTAAGACAAAAGACTTTAACCTATCCCCTCACTCCTTGTAGAGAACAGGCCATTCCCTGCTCCAAGTTACTCCATATTTATGAAACAGCAGTTTGCCCTGAGTTAACTCCATTTTGAAAACAAGTACCAAGGTAGAATAACCCTATACCTTGCTTGTCCAAGTAAACAACCACCATCCACCCAGCACAATCATAAGGCAGGCACAAACTAATAAATAAATTATGCTACTAAAAAAATGACCACCTGTGAACCTCTTGAATTAAATCAGTAGTACATGGTTGCATAGGTCTATCAAACTCACATCAGAATGACCAGACCGGTGCATTTATCAAACACACCAAATCTCTGAATTAAGCAATCCCCATACATACGACCCATACAAGAAAAAACACTCTGTTTGAGTCAGTTTTTTCACTGCTATGACAAAAGGACCTGATAAATAAAATTAGAGAAGGAAAAGTTTATTTGGGGGCTCACAATTTCAGAGGTCTCAGTCCATAGATGGCTGACTGCTCCAGGCCCAAGATGAGGCAGGACATCATGGAGGAAGAGTGTGGAAGGAGAAGGAACCTCACAACGTGGCACCAGGAAGCAGAAACAGAGCCCTACTCAATGTGCACAAAATATATACCCCAAAGGCCTGCCCCCAGGGACCCACCTCCTCCAGCCACACCTAGCTTCCTAGAGTTACCACCCAGTTAATCCCTATCAAGGGATTAATGCACTGATTAGGTTAAGGTTCTCATAGCCAAATCATTCCACCTGTAAACTTCCCTGCATTATCTCATGCATGAGCTTTTGAGGGATGCCTATATCTGAACCATAACACACCCAGACACTAGTTGCAGTGGTACACACCAACCCATCATCAGACCCTCTAGTGAATAGGCATCACAAGGTCAAAAGGTAATGAAATACCAATTTTGTCCCCCATTCAGCTCAATCTCCCTGTTTGACGTGACCCACTTTGAAACTGCCTGCCTTCTGAACCCTGGCCTAAAATAAGTTTAGCACCCTGACAGCTGGGCACCCTGAGCAAGTTCTTTGGCTGGGTCCATAATCTTCTCCGAACACCTGAAGTGATTCTTTTGTTTCTTTTCTCTGCCTTTGTTCACCGTGAAGCCTCCTGAAAGACTGTGGCTGCCTTAACCCTTTACCAGCCATACTGGAACCTACATATATCATACTCTGAAAAGTATGATGTGTGACTTGAGTGTTATAGATATTAATCATTAAGATTGCAGTTAAAGGGTTGGGGTTGTGGCTCGGCAGTAGAGCGCTCACCTCGCCCGTGCGAGTCCCTAGGTTCAATCCTCAGCACCACATAAAAGTAAATAAATAAAATAAAGGTATTGTGTCCAACTACAACTAAAAAATAAATATAAAAAAAAAGATTGCAATTAAAAACCCTGAGAAAATTGCCTGGCCCAAGGCTACCATGTGACCCACAAGTACAACCAATGAAAGTGATGTAGTTTGTGAATTTATTGTTATTCAATATATTCTGACCATAGACACAAAAGTGTCTGGTCTATCTTAATGGCACAGCTTACTCACAACACTCTTCTTACCAGTCTTCAACACAAAATGCTAGAATTAGAAGAGGAAAAGGAAGAAGAGAATGAAAAAAAAATCATTTTTTCCTTTTCCTGGGCCAGATAGAAACAGAAGGGGGAAATGTTCTAGTTATTTATTGAGACCTAATAGACCACCCTGAATTATAGTCTTTTCTCTCATGATTCCAAGTGTTGACTGGACTCAGCTGGATGGTTCTTCTCTCCATACCAAGTGAGCTGAAGTTGCCATCATCTGGATTGACCAGGCTTTCATGGTCAAGGTGGCTCATGTACACACCTGGCCCATTGGCAGAGACACCTAGTATTTTTAAATAATTGGTCTCTCTCTCTCCATGCAAGCTCCGGCTTCTGCATCTCCATGTCACCTCACTATATGATATGGCAACATGCCAGATTTCTTACATGGTGATTTTGAACCTCCAAAAATCAAAATTAAAAAGCTTATAGACCTTCTTATGACTTAGACTCAGAACTGCCACAGCATTATTTCCACTATATTGCTGACTATGAGTCACAGGCTCAGTTAAGAATCAACAAGTATAGGGACAAAAAAGGGCACAGTTCATTGAAGGCCATCTGTGGAGACTACCATAGGATGGGAAGATACGTGGAGAGGAAATAAAATTTAAATTGGATTTGAAATTGGAGGTTTTATATTTAAGATTAGATCAGATTGAGTTTTTAAATAAATAAAATGATAGAAAATTATGTATTCTAAATAAATAGAAAAGGAATATTGAACATAACAATAATAGTTATTCATTACTGTAACAAACTACCAGAAGCAGGCTACTTTGTAAAGAAAAAAAAAGGTTTATTTAACTCTATGTGGGAGGTTCAAGAGCATGGTGTCAGCTCTAGTGAGGACCTTTTGGAGGCTACATCACAAAAGGTGAGAGTGCATGGCAGAGAGAGAAATCACATAGTCAGATAGGAAGCCAGACAGTGATTCAGAGGTTAGGCTCACTCTTAATCAAACTGCTCCTGTGAGAACTAACTTGGGGTCCCACAAAAATTTCCATGTTCCCTTCCAAAGGAGTACCCTCAAAGACCTAACTTCCTACTAGGTCTCATCACCTCTCAACATCCTCACACCAAGTACTAAGTCTCCAACATGTGAGAAACACTATTCATATCCCAACCATAGCAAACTCCTAACTCAATTTTAACTAATCAATAAACCAGCCAGATAAAACAGTGCTTAGCGGTGACCATGAGTTATTAACAAAATAATGTTCCTCAATTACCGTACCAAAATCGAAGTAAGTTCCTCTCTGAACAGTAAAATTGACAACTGTTTTACAATTGTTTCATTTTTCGTCATAAATTTCAGTTTAAAACTCAGCATGTGACCCCATTCCAGCTTCCCACGAATCATTTGCAACTTTCCCAAACATGGAAACTATGGCAAAATAAAGTGTTCTGTAGTACACACCACATCCTGCTCAGTTTTGAACAGATTAAGAACCAGTTGTTTGGAATTCTCAGAACCTGTTAAATACTTTCTTTAAAGCTAAGCAATATTTCAGAGAACATTTTTTTACATATCATTAGGAATAATATATTGATAAAACTTTTAATCTATGGTAGTAACATATTTGCTGAGTTCCTTAACAGTTTAAAAAATACCTTCATGTATATTATTTTATTCTAAACTTTATCCACCTTATTGCTTCCATATTGCAAAAAAAGAAAATCAAGTCCTTCATCTCAACCCTCTACTTAGTCTTACACATGGAGATACAATAATTCCTCCCACAAAAACATATTTGACTGATCAGAAACAACAGTAGAATGTTAGATTTGAAATTCTGAAAAATAAAGAGAAACAAGTAGTATTTGTACAAGATCTCTAGATAAAATTAATATAAATGTCCATGTTTCCAAAAGGGGATGCTTCCGACTTTAGAAGCATAGAAAAATAAAAGAAACAAAAAAAATAGCAATAAAAATGAGAAATTATACCCTATCTGATTCAAATGTATGATATGTCAAGATCATTGTACTGTCATGTACAAAAAATAAATAAATAAAAAAGAAAGAAAGAGGCAGCTCTCAATGACCATTTTAGAAATAAAAAATAGCAATAATAAATAAAATGCATAAATAGGTACTGTAGAGGAAGGTTTAGAATCAAGATCTACGATCCATTTTTATTAATTCTCAACGTGTAATGTCAAGTGAGTCATTCATCCTCTCTGAATCATATTTCTTGTGCTGTGTCAATATTTACTGGACGTGTATGACACACAAAGCACAATCCCTGAAGGCAAGATAACAGCCACCTCAGAATTTGTTCTCTCTCTACCTTTGTAAACTTATACCCACAAACTCCAGGAGGGTGAGAGGCAATGACATCAGTGCAGCATTAGTGCGAAAATAACCTTGATCTTGACCACTTGCTGGATAAGGTGAACGCTGAAGTGGGTTGTGTAGGAAGGAATAACTTATCAACAGATGAGATCTCTGTCCTACTAGGAGAGATTTAGGGCAGAAAATCAACTTGCTCTATCCAGTCCTGCTTCCTTCCCATCCTGATGACAGTCCAATGACAATTCACAGAGTGTTCTCTCCTCCTCCTCCTCCTCCTCCTCCTCCTCCTCTTCCACCTCCTTCTCCTCCTCTTTCTTCTATTTTTCTTCCACCTCCACCCTCACCTCCACCTCCACCTCCACCTCCACCTCTACCTCCACCTCTACCTCTTGCTTCTTCTTTCTCCTTCTTCATGGAGAGTGAATGAGCTCTGGTTATCAGCTGATCCAGTGTCCTACCTGGCTCCAGCTTTACTTTAAAATGTCTCTTTTCTTTGTTTCTGTGTTTTTCTCTATCTCCCATCACCCCTACTAGAGATTCTCAGTTGATGCTGCCTGGATCAAGGCCCTTCCTCCTCTTCCTCCTCTTCCTCTTCCTCTTCCTCCTCCTCCTCCTCCTCCTTCTCCTTCTCTTTTCTTTCTCCTTCTCCTTCTTCTTTTTTAGTAAAATCCATTCTTAACCTGCAAGCTTCACAGAGAGAAGAGTTTGCTGATGGGCTTCAGTTTGCCAAACCTTGTTCTATACCAACTGAGTAGGTTAAACTAAGACGGGCCTGAAAGTTTTAATAGGAGAGGTATTTCACATGACGCCCTATTTCAAAGATAAAACATTTAAGCTAAAATTGCATTTAAGTCATTGGCAGGCAAATCAATAATGCCCTCAGCTGAGGAACATTAAGCAAAACCATTCACATGGACAAAAACATTCCTGCTGTCAGTGCAGTGTTTTTTTTTTTTTCCCTTGAAATAAAAGGAAGACTGCTTTGTTAGTTTGAGGTCCAAATATTCTTGAAAAGAATATTATTAACAATTAGATGTGAGCATTTGCAGTAAAGAGTGGTTTTCTATAATTTTCTCACTGTTTCACAAAATCTAGCAGCAGCCTTCAGAAAAGAGTCCTAAAATCACATTCACTCGTAATTTTCTGTTGAAAACAAGCTATGTGAAAATGAATCAGTGAAATCACTTATCAAGAGAGCTACTCTCTGCTTAGGGGCTACTGAGACCTCAGGTCAGCTGCCCTGTCCATGAAATGGGTGTCAGACCCCTGTCACCCACTACCTTCCAACTCAGCATGTAGAGGAACCAATGAGTGGTATCACCCTAAGAGCCAGGCACTTAAGAGTGTTCATAGAATTAATTATTGTAAGTGAATAAATAAATGATGTGCTCAGAAAAGATACTTTTAGAGTTCTAAAAGTAGAACTCTCCTCCATTCTGATTTTGTTGTTTTCCTTCTGCTCAGGCTTCAGTGACATTTTTCTTAATGGCTCATTTGGCATTAATATCTAGTCAAAGTCATCTTTGTTTGAAAATGGACTAAAATCTCGGTTTCCAAATTCTTATTAGTTTCATATTACATAACTGCTTTTTTTTCCATAGAACACAGAAATCAAGAGTATCGCATTTGTAAATCAGAATTAAAATTTCCCAAAGGAGAGAACTGAGAATAGAAATGTGGTGTAATTTGTGCTTTCCCTTTTTCCTCTTCCCTCTTGTAGGTACAATCTTTTTAGAGGAGTTTACTGTTAATCCTATAATGATACCTGAAGGAAAATCAGTGAGGCTAGAGTAGGTCTGATTTTTCTAACCGTATATACTATCAGTTAAAGGCTAGAAGTAACTTTGGGAAACCATCACCACAAAGACTATGGTTAAACTAAAAATAACAGAATACAATTTGAAAGGGGAGGATGACTGCGGTTCAGACAGTTTTTTCTTTATTGTAGGTTTATGGGCAGAGGTTACTAGGGAGTCAATCATCATGGTTTCCTTTTTTTGGTGGGGGGAAGTAGCAGGGATTGAACTCAGGGGCACTCAACCACTGAGCCACATCCCCAGCCCTATTTTGTATTTTATTTAGAGACAGGGTCTCACTGAGTTGCTTGGTGCCTTGCTGTTGCTGATGCTGGTTTTGAACTTATGATCCTCCTATCTCATCCTCCCAAGCTGCTGGAATTACAGGCATGGACCACCACTCTGGCTACCATCATGCTTTGGACAGGCCTTCTTATGCTTTGCAGTCCATAGTGCTCCTAAACCCGATCCTCTTCTCTCATTATATTTCCCATCTCCCTAAAACTCTCTCTGATTCGCTTGTTTCTGGGGTACTTGATCTGGCATCTTCTTCATTGGAGGTAAAATATGGAATGTCAGGATACTCCAGTGGAAGGAGGAATTCTTCAAGAACCGAGGAAGGAGTAAAGTGTTGAGCATTGGATGCAATTTTCTCTTAAAATGGTGCCTAAGTTTCTTTCTCACCTGGCTCAGGTGCCACCTGCAGTAGCTCACAGCAAAGAGGTGGTGGGATTCTTCACTTCCAGGATTTACTGTCAGTGTGGAAGCACTGCAGTTACTGATCAGATTTCATGCCAGCCTGTGCTAGCTGGGGACTTCAGTCTTCCAAATGAGCAGTGCTCGGGGAATCAGCTGTTTTCCTTCCTGCTCAACACAATCATATTTTACCAAAAAGAAAGGCAATTTTTTTTTTTTTAAACAGTAAGACTACGGAAGAGTGCTCCATGCTGCTCCATAACACTTCACTTTGAGAATTTCAAACATGAATTGAATAATCATCCTGTATGTGAAAGGGGCCATAATTCAAAATGATGATATTGCCTGGTCATTCAGTTTATAAATCATGATATAAAAAGAAATGGTGACGTACAGAAGAAAATTGAGTTACTGCATAATCCGGAAGGCCGAGGAAAAGAAGTTAGAGGCCCCAGGGCTCTGTGCTGTGCTGTCTTGCTTCCATGTCCTGAAGGAAGGACATTTCCCTCCCTGAGAGACACTCCTGTGCAGGCACTCCTATGCGCTCTCCTCCTTTCTTACTCATAGAAGCTTAATATGTCTCAGAGAAGCAGTGGTTCTCTCTTCTTTCTGGCTTCCCTTGTAACTCCAGATGACACTGTTGTGATCAATGAGATGTAAGTGATGATTGACAGATGGGTTCCTGGGACACTTTTTTAAATGAATAAAATTTAGCTGGCCTTGACCCCTTTCACCTTTCCCCTTCTTTCTTACCATGTTTGAAGGTAGAGAAACCATCTTACAATCATGAGAAAGAGAAGCTGAGCTAAGGGTAGAAAGATGAAGCCCTTATTCCAGCCCCAGATTTCTTCCTCTGGACTTATTTTTTCCTGAGGAAAAAAAAAGGGGGCCTGATATGTTTCAGTCAATGACATTCTAATTATTTGAGCCTCTAGCTGACATAGGCATCCAGAGTAAGCAATCTGAGACTTGGCTTCACTGATCAAAGTCACATAGCTGACAGATATTGGTGGAGTCATGATTCAAACCTACATCTGTTTCCAAGGAGCCACTGTCTTTCTACCTTTTGATCTCTGCTCTTTGTCTCTGCTTCCTCATAGGAGAACTAAAATTGGAGTGCTTTCCCATAGCTTAGAACTTCTGGTAGATGTTCCTAAAAATGAATCCCTTCACACTGTCATTTTACAACAGACCAATCTCCCTTCTGACATTTTCATGCCCAAAGTGAGTCCACAGGTATTATGCCATTCATCTCTGGCAAGTTCAGGACCAGCTCCCTAAAGAAGGCCTGGGACATGAGGAGTGAGGGTGTCAGATTTCAAGGACTGAAGCTATGGAAGAAAAGGCTTTTCAAACAGAGGACCCTTTGGACAGAAGCATAAAGAGGGCCAACTCCATTTTGGCAGAAGCGAAGTATATGTGAAGGGCTATATTTACATTTTACAATTATTTATGCACTAAACATTTCCAAGCTAATTTTTGAGTTGGCTTATAGTGAAAACCATAAAACTAAACAAAAAAAAATGTTTTTGAAGTGTCAAATAATAAAGCTGGTAGGTGAGACTAATATCAGACCACCTAAACTAAGCAAGTCCACTACAATTTAACTGCAAAACTGAATTTGAACTTTTGGATAGCAAAAGCAAAAACAAGAACATAACATATTATATTGTGTTCACTATTAATGAATGGAAGCAAATTTCCCAAGAGTTCACTTTGAAGCATTTGTGGATTACAGATTACGTATTAGGTTATTTTTAAGCTATTTGCAGAGTTATAGGCCTGAGGCTTTAGTTCAGTGTAGGTGGATACTGGGCTCTACTAGTGAGTGATACTAAATAGACACCAAAATTCAAGAACTACTGTACAAGGAAGTGAAGACAAAAGAAGAAATAAAGACTCAGAAACTGCCTTCTATGAATTTCTAACCCTGGAGGAGGGCAATGAAGAAACTATCATCTGTAAATGATAGTGATGGGCTTTTTTATTTTATTAAATCTTACTAAATCCTATGACTCCTCAAGAGTAGGTGTTATCAATAGTCTCCTTTTACAGATAAGAAAACTAAGATGTTGAGAGGATTGATTGCCTAGCCAATGACAGAAGTTTAGTAAGCAATGGAGTTGAAAATTAATCTCCCTTGATATCCTAACTCCTTTTCTTTCAACTGATGCCCCAGCGGTCTCCAAATGTAAAAGTAGCAACTGAACCCCTTCTTTAAACAAAATCATCTGAAGAGGTTCAATGTACAAAACATGATAGCAAAGCTACTCTGACTGACTGGAGTGGATCACACTCCCATCTTCCTGGTTTCTTCTCCTAAGGCCTTTCCATGAATGTCAGAAGATCCCAGCTCAGTGGCTCTGGGAATGTTCAACCCCATAGTTTGGGGGCCAGGATATCTCTCTCCAGACTCAGACTTCCCTGTCTCTGGAAGATGAGGTAATGACAAACAGGTCTCCACAGAAATGATGCTAGGTAACATGATGGCTTATTCCTCAGCACCAATTTATTCAACAGTGTGGATTCTTTCTCCTTCACATGGCCACTCTTTGACTGATATTCATAAAAGCCAGGGAGATGCTGCTAGATGGTAGATATTTGAAAAACATTTATGTAGAGAGCTGAAGTCATATCATCTTACAAGGTATGGAATAAAACTAAATGCATGACTAGCATGTTCTAGAATCTGTATCAATTTTCTCTGTTGAGTATGTATATTTTTCAGAATATGCAAAGGGAGAGGGCTAAAATCAGAATTACCAGGAGGAGACAGAAGAATGTGTTCTAGAGATGACTTAAAGTCATGCTAAAGATCCTAGGCTTATAGAAATTAAGGTTGACATTTTGGAATAAAAATCAGAGGACATGATTTGTCCTCTAGCTATGGCACAAGTTCAAATACCTGAGTACAATTCAAATGGTTTTCCAAAGTTCTGAGCCTCAGTACATGGAAAGGGTAAACTAAAAGTTTTGAGGCTAGGAATTAACAGTTATGTCACTGAACCTAAAAAACTTCTGGAATACATTCTTCTGTATTTGTGTATTCCCAGATAATATGAGGTTCTATTCAGTTCCTGGATTGTAAATGATGCTAGGAATGTCATAGAAGAAGAGAATCTTTTCGTACAGAGGCAATAGTTTTAAAATCCTTCTAAGGATTCACATAACCATAGGCAAAAATTGAGTGCTGTTTTTTTATTATTATTACACAAACGGAGCATTCTTAATCCCATAGTGATAAAAAAGAGTATTTTTAATCAATTGTGTCCAAAGTCAGCCTCAAAAACTGAAATAAGGAATCACAAGCTGTTGGTAGTGTTGGGTTCAAGCCTGCAACACTGTCCAGGATGGCAGTCTCTGAGGTAACCCCACCTATTTGCTACTCTTGAGAAACAGCCAGTTATACAGGGATTTTATTCATTAGAGGCCATGATCTTTAGTTCCAAGAATCCTTGGTGGTTTAGTTGATGGAATATCATCCATTACCAAGACTGGTAATTGTTTATGTGGAGACTCTCAGTCTTTTGGGGCATTAAGTATCTCCACTAAGAGAAATAGCCAACTATGATAATATACTATTTAATCATATGAAAACTCTCCTACTATTAGGAAAACACTTGTAACAGTGTTTTCTTATAAAATCTGAGTTGTAGAGGTCACATACAGGGTGATTACAAAAGTTCAAAAGAAAATAACAAAGGAATTGATTCAGGGTAAGAAACAAGGGTGAGAAAGATAAGATAGAGATGTCTGTGGATTTGTCATCAGAGAGAATCTTAGGGGAGAGGGATTCCTAAGAACATATAGGACTCTGAAACCTATGCCAATAGCAATAAATTATTAAAATTCAACAGAATAAAACAATTTAATGGACAAATACATTTGTACTATTATCTAAATACTCAATGACAGGAAAATGCTCATTGAACATTTCTCTCCTATGGTGAGAAAAAAATAATAATATTCAGTCATGCCTGAAATATGGAAAACAAAATTCATGTCACAGACCCTCAGGGCCCTCCCTTTCTGAGTTCACTTGACTGTCCCCTCCTCTCTATCATTGTTGCAGTCACAGTTGCTGGCCAGGCCCGGTTTCCAAGAATTCAGGAAGCAACTGAAGGTGAGGCATTATTTGTCCATTGCAGGATAGGGCAGGCCACAAGTGATCTGAAAGGCTGACCCAGGACACGCAGCCCAAAGTGCCTCTCCAGAAAGGCCAGGTATGGAGGGAGGCAGGGCCTGAGGACATCACAACAGCTGAGCTCAGAGGGAGTGGGAGAGCAACCCTGAAGAGAGATCCTGAGGGGCTTGCACAAAGGGTCCCAGGCCTCATCCATAGGTAGGATGAAGGAAAATTAAAGGATCATAAGTATTCTCAACAACCAGTTTCCTCAGCTAAAAAGTGGAATAGGGAACTCACTAGATACCCATGTGCGTTTGTGATACTCCTCACATAGGCTAGTTACACTAGCAGAGCTGCAGGACAGGCATGTGCTGAACAGGGCATAAATCTATCTCAGAATTGTACCCATTCAGGAATCTGTTTTCCATACACTGAAAGAAAAGGTGTTATCCATGGCACCTATAAACTGGAGTTATTTATGTAACCAAACTTTTTTTATAGTATATTCCAGATAACAAGCATGCATGCCGAATGCATTTAGCAATAAAATAAGGAGATGTCTATCATGGTGTTATGCATGCTGGGGTGCTGTGGTATAATCTTCATGTTGTTATTGTACCTTTGGGTTTTAAAACTCTTAAGGGATCTACATCTGCCTGCTACAAGAAGGAGAATGTGGTTAGTTATGCAATTGTTCACTGTAATATAAGAGGTCCCATGGTATATAGGAAACAGTCCTGGGTTTGAAGTCAGAAGATCAGCATAACTGTATGATCTCAGAAAAGTCATTGAAATTGAACCCCAGTTTCCACCCTGTGAAATAAGACTAATGATGCCTTTACCATCTTTTAGAATTGTGATAACCATGCAATATTAAAAATAAAAAAGTTTAAAAATATAAATAAATTTAAATATCTATAAAAATAAATATCTAGAAAACATTATATAATATATATAAAATAATCTATTGAGATCTGTTCCAGCCTATTACAGAGATTTCTAAACACTACAAAATAGGCCCCAGGGTCAATATAATATTTAAATACTGCTGATTCCCAAACCTATAAATCTAGCTGATCTCCCATTTAAGCTTAAGGCCTCATCTGAATATTTCATAAGCCTCAAAATAAAAATGCCAAAAATGTAATTCAAAGTCAGTCCCTTATCCTGTCTTCTTTCATAACAAATCATATCACCATCCATCGAAAGTCACAACCCAGAAACGCAGGAGTTGTTCTCCTAAATTTACTCCTAAATTTTATTGTAGTGGATAGTATTTGATCTACCCCCATTATACTGCCTTAGTGTATTTCTTGCTTCTGTTATTCTTCTTCCTTTTGTTTATCCCTTCTCTAGTCTTTTATAATTGCTCTTGAATACAATATCTTTTAGACATCAATTATGACACTCTCCTAAAATTCTTCAATTTTAGGAGAGTGTCATAATTATGATTCTCAGTATCAAACCAAAGTCCTCCTCCTCAGAGTCTTTTCACTTATCTCCCCTTTTCTACAATTATCTCCTCTTTCTCCAAAATCCAATGACCTGTCATCCCCAAATGTGCAACCATCTCTCCATCTCTGTGTTGTCAGTGCTGTTCCTGGAATACCATTATTATTTAGTTTACTCTTACAGATCTTCAAGACACAGTTTAAAATAATATCCCTTCCAGAAAACCATCTCACACTATTCCCAGCATACCAAACAAATGCATCCATCCCCTATTCCATAACCTTTTTACATTGTAATTTCTTCTTGTGTGTTTTCTTCACCAGATGAGTTCCTTCAGGACATGAACTGAGACTTTCATTGTCTTCTCTTCAACAATTTATTCTGCCCCTGGAATGGGAGAAGGTTACTCCTGACCTTGACCAGGTATTAAGAGCAGAAGAGTCCCATCCACAGAAGGATTCTTCTTTTGAATCCCTGCCCAGACAGGAAAAAAAAAAACTCTTTAATTAGACATGACCTTGAGGTTGGCCAGCAGATGAACAAAAACAGTTCAACAGTTTAATAATAGGCTGTGCCTTATACAAATGACATTTTAAAGGAATGTTCGCAACTGTCTGGTTACCCTTTCAATTCAAGCCTGAAGAGCAAACACAACAAGCAGAGAAATGTTCTTCTCCATACATGCTGGAGTTCTGCTGTGTGATTTAACAGAAATTCAAGATGCAAAAGAACTTTACTCTCAGTCCCATCAACAATACACAAGTGTACTTTTTCCCCTGCATCCTTGCCAGCATTTATTATTGTTTGTATTCTTGATAATTGCCATTCTGATTAGAGTAAGATGAAATCTATGATTTGCATTTTCCTGATTGCTAGAGATGTTGAAATATATATATATATATATATATATATATATATATATATATATATAATTTGTGCTTTGGGACTGCAGACTAGTACAACCACTCTAGAAAGCAGTATGGGGATTCCTCTAAAAACTAGTAATGGAACCATCATATGACACAATTATCCCACTCCTTGGTGTTTTCCCAAAATAACTAAAATGGGAATGGAAATGAATTACAGTAGATGGGGTAGAGAGAGAAGATGGGAGTGGAGGGGAAGGGAGGGGAGGGGGGATAGTAGAAGATAGGAAAGGCAGCAGAATACAACATACACTAGTATGGCAGTATGTAAAAAAGTGGATGTGTAACCGATGTGAATCTGCAATATGTATACGGGGTAAAAATGGGAGTTCATAATCCGTTTGAATCAAATGTATGAAATATGATATGTCAAGAGCTTTGTAATGTTTTGAACAACTAATAAAAAAAAGAACTAAAATGGGCATACTATAGTAATACAGCCACTTCAATGTTTGTAGCCCCACAATTCACAATAACTAAATTATGAAATCAACCCAGATACCCATCAATAGATGAATGGATTAAGAAATCGTGATACACACACACACACACACACACACACACACACACACACACACAATGGAGTTCTACTGAGCCATAAAGAAAATGAAATTATGGCACTTGTTGGCCAATGGACAGAAATGGAGGACATCATGTTATGTGAAATAAGCCAGACTCTGAACCTCAAAGGTTGAATGTTTTCTTTCATAAGGTGAAGTTAGAGTAAAATAAAGGAAAGGAGGAAAGAAAGATAGGATGTCAAAAAGATATGGGAAATATCAGTAATGTAGAAGTAGATGGAGAGGCAAAGTGGAAGGACAGGACGGGGAGGCAATGCAGAATGAATTATTTAAAAATCAGGTTATGGGCATATATAAATATGGGGAATTATGTATAAGTAAAAAGAACCAACCAAAAAAATAAATAAATAGATGGGTGAAAGGAAGGATAGTAGAGGAAGGAAAATAGAGGAAGGGAGGAGGATGGGAGGGAAAAGGGGGATCATGAACCAAAGTTGAGTTCCATGCATGTTTGAGTTTGTTGGAATGAACCCAATTACTATGTATAACCATAAAGCTCAAAGAATAAATGAATAAATAAGAACTTTACTCTTGGTAAGAAAAATATATATATACTTATCCATCAGGGAACATACCTGCAAAGGAAAGTACTGCAGTGGGATGCAGGGGGCAGGCAGGGATGCCATGAAAAGTGAAGTTCAATCGCAATATTTTGTTTTTAATCATTAAAGCATACAAATTAGAAAAAGTACAAGTTCAAATTTTCTAACATACAATCCATTGAATCTTGTGTTTCCACTTGATTCAAATACCTTTTCTTTAAATTTAGTCACTGTCCTACTTTGTAAGTGGCCAATTATAAAGCAAAACAAATTTTTTCCATCCACAGGCCATGCCCTCACTTTGCTATTACACATTATAATATCATTAAGACTCTGTTCGCCTTTCTGAATCATGAATATTTAAGTAAAATTCCTTTATTATTAGTAATAAAAACCTAAAGATATTTTTCTATGATTTAACAGTATCACCAAATATACTTGCATTAATATTCCACTTAAGGCTCAGACACCAACTTTGTTTAGATTTACATTCATTTTAAATGATTTTCACTACATGGAATGATTTGCTGAAATTTGATGGTCTCTGTGGTTTTATAAATCACCCAAGGAAATGGTTCCTCATGAATTTGTTAGGATTCTTAATATGCTTCGTGATTAAAGATGATTAATGGTCCTTAAAAACTTAACATGATAAATATTAACTACCCACTGTGGTAATTTGAGGCTATTATTCAGGGCCATTTTCACAATGAGAGATGTTGTGGAAGGTCTCTGAAGCAAAATGAAAAAAAAAAAAAAAAACCGACAGGCCTGTCTTTTAATAGAAGCTTGGGGTTTCAACTTCTGATTTTCACTGAACAATTTTCTGACCCACACCTCCATTCTCCCAGTAGGAGGTTATGTATAGAACAGAATTTAGCAGAAAGCACAAGACAGCCTTGGGGGTCGTTTTGTTTTGGCTTTTTTGTTTGTTTTGCTTTTTATTTCCTGTAAGTTCTAGGTTCAGTACTCCAAGATAAGATTTAGGTAGGAACCAGAGTGCAAAAATGAAAGGAAAAGACATTGCTATTTGTGAATTTTCTCATCTCAGATGATGAAAAGCTCTCTTTACCTTTCAAGAGTACAAGAGAAACAGAACTGCCTTGTTAATAAAATAATAGTATGGTACTACTCCTGCTCAATCTTTCCAAATTCAGAGCTGATCCCCTTTGGCATGCTGCAAACAGAAGAATTGCTCCAGCCAGTTTCAATGTCAACAAGCTGAAGGAAACCAAAGAGTCAGAAAAGAAAAAGGGAAGAAGGAGTATTATTGCTACTCACTTAATGACAAATCAAAAGGTGATGTGGGTAAGAATGGGAAGCAAGACACAAGAAAATATGGACTGAGTTTAACCATTCCTCAGAACTCACTCAACATCTGCAACCAAGTTTGCCAGGGTTGAGTCAATTTTAAAAAACGGTTGCATCTCTTCCATTTAGCATCAGGCAGGAAGAATAAGGACAAATGCTTCAATATGGACATATTTTAAAAATCTTTGCTACTCAGACTACATTGGACATGTGTTCTAATCACAATATCTTTGGAAGAACACGGTATCAGAGGAGGAAGTAACTTTGCTGACACCGGAATGCGGTGCACAGCCAATGCAGTTGGGCTGCCCCACAACATGCTTTACTTCCCTCCTCTAGATATTCAAAATAAGAATCAAATCTAGGGTCAGAATAATCTGAGTTTCTATTGAGAATAAGGATTCCAGCTTCGTTGCTTCTGGGAAAAGTATTTTCATGAAAAATCTTTTCTTTTCTTGGTATTACTCATTTCCAACAGCCTGCAATTTGACTCTTATTTATACTGATCATAAAACCAGAACTTAGCTCACAATCAAGACACAGAAAAACAATCAGCTCCTTGGGATAAACTTGAGAAACAGACCGTTTCCAAACAGTTTCAGATTTGAATTCATGGTTAAGATATCCTTTGGAACTCAATAGAAAGATGTCCACCAGGCTACCACAGTCTGCCAGGCGTAGCACTAGTCACAATTGCCTATAGGAGCACAAAAGCTTAATCATGGAGCCTGAGAAAACACATCACATGGTTCAAACAGGGTTTGCCAGATGAATCAATCCTCTTGCTTTCTCCAGTTCAGTGGCAAAAGCTTCCCGCACCTGCCAACTCCAATCCCACTGAACAACAGGAAGACTCCTTCCTCCCAGTGTGCAGCAAACCTGTCCCAGTGAAAGCTGGTTCAGAGGATATTGAAGGAGTTGGCTTCTGCGAGGCACACAGTATCTGCAGGGTGGGATTGGCCAAGGGGAAGCCTCCAGGAAAGAAGTAGGTGAAACTCTACTGATGCAAGACTTATAAACACAAACCCCACAGATGGGCAGCACCTGGGAGTTTACAGGAATAGTCTAGGGAAAGCAGGAGGAGAACATAGGCAGAGAGATAGAAAGATCAGATGAGAAGAAGGAGAGTTAGATAGTGAAGCAGAGGTTTCGAGGCCAGTTACTTCCTTGTAATTATTTTTCAGCAGGGACTTCTTTGGAAGCACAGGAGAATAGTAGCAATCAAAAATTTTTTGTTATTGTTTTTATTTAAAAATGGAACTTTTTAAAGTTTTAATTTTTTTTTTTTTTTACTTAAAATGAACTTTACTCATCTGCACTTCAGACCAGCAACACACATCTGAGCCCCAGGTATCACCTTAGACCCTGCTCTGATGACTGTTTCCTTGACCTCCACCTTAAGTAGGATATCTTGTCTCAGATATCCTGTTGGCATTTACCCCTTGGCTCAAGCACCAGAGAGGAGGTCAGAAAAGTTTCTGCTTTTGGAGAAAACCCTGGCAAATTTTTAAGAATATTCTAGAAGATAAACCCTTATGTCTCTGTGGCCAGGACAATGCAAGAATTTCTTTTTTTTTTTAATATTTATTTTTTAGTTCTCGACGGACACAACATCTTTGTTGGTATGTGGTGCTGAGGATCGAACCCGGGTCGCACGCATGCCAGGCGAGCGCGCTACCGCTTGAGCCACATCCCCAGTCCCAATGCAAGAATTTCTTGATTTTTCCCCCTAATTGCTGAAGTCCCACTAATATGTAATACTCTAGACTTACAATTATCTTGGGAAAGAAGAATAAGTACTAATGGTGGGGGCAAAATGGTAACAACACACTTTAATATAATGTGATAAATGTAATAAAACAGTTTGAATGAAATATTTTTTTTGGATGGAGAGAGGAGGAGTGAATGATTCTTCCCAGTCACATACAATAAGACCTAAAACAGTGCTGAGCTGATGAAGCTCCCCAGACAGCCATATTGAGTGCAAACAAATAAAACCACATTTTGGAGTACGTTGGGAGTATGTCCTGTTATACTGCAGACACTCAAAATAATCACAACTTCCCATCCAATTGGTATTCTTTGCCAATCAGTTTAAACAGAGTCACCCACATGCCTTTTCTCACTGCCCCTGAGCAACGTGGGGTTCCTGCCCATCTCTAATACTCAAGAGAACTTTGTTGTAAGTTCTCATGTGAGAGGAAGCCTGCTCTACACAGTGGAGAGCAGGAGCAGTGAGAGGCAAGCTCTGTTAGATTGAGCCTGGTCAGCCCCGCCCTGATTCTTCTTTTCTGATTGACCCTGATTCTATCACTTAGGAGGTGTGTGAGGGCTGAACTACATAATGTATTGCATATTTCCTGGCAAAAGATGGGCACTGAGTAAATGGAAACTGCTAATTCTATTTGCTTGCTAATTCTATTTTCTTTCTCCTGGAGAAAGAAAGATGTGAGTTGTTTCACCTATAATTATCAGAAACAATCTCTCAACCACCTATTTTCCAGGAACTCTTGGGACCCCAGAGAGATGTGTATTTGTGAAATTGCCAATTGGGATTGGGTCCACAGGTGTTGAGAGTCTGATCGCAGGAAATTTTACCAAATGATTTCTCCTTTTGACTGGAAGTCTCTGGAATTAGTAACCTCTCTGCAATTCCTTTGTCACCTCATGCTGTCATCTCAGAGCTTTGCCCCTTGAAGTGTCACCCCACTGGCCAGAGCCCAGGGTATGGCTTTCGGCAGAGGTGGTCTTTTATCCTGTGCCACTTAATCACTGTAGTAAGGGGTGGGCCTGAATAGTTGTGCATAAAGCCAGGCTGACTCATGATCAGGTGCCACCAGGTCTCTCCTGGAAAATATTTCTTGGCCATGCCTCAATCCATGCAGAAGTGAGATGAAGCTGTGGAGATGGAACAATATGTGAAGATAACACTGCAAAGCACTTTCCCCTCCTTGTAGTTTTTCCTTTTCTCTCCCCACTTTCAAACAGTTAGTAGGCTCTGATCTTATTCCCGAAGGGCACTGTGTGTTTTTGAGGATGGAAGAAGGGAAAGCTTGTGTCAGAAGTGGCTTGTAAGACTCTCTGGATTTTGCTTTCTAAAAGTCTAAACCTTTAAGACAGCATATGAGGGCTTTGAAGGAGATGAAAGAAAGAGGTATAAATAGAATGCCTTGGAGAAACAAAGGATGGACAGGTTTCCCTCTCCCCCTCCGACTTCTCCAAACTGGAAATAGAAACCCCAGCCAGGACAAAAGAGAGAAAAAAAGTCTTTGGTGCCTATATTCATTTTCTATTGCTGCATGACTAATTAACACAAATTAGCAGCCTAAAATATCATTTATGAGCTCATAGTAGTATGGTTTCAGCAAGTTCTCTATTTCTATAGTTTACAGTTCTACAGATCCAGTTCAATAGGGCCAGGTTGGTATAGCTCAGTTCTCTGCGGAGTATTATCAAGGCATTAGCCAGGCTGTTCTTGTCTAGAGACACTGGGGAGAAAGCTGCTTATAATTGGCAGAGCTCACTTCTGGAGATTGTAGGGCTCAGACCCACATTTCCTCCTGGCTATCAGAGCTGCTCTGAGCTCCAAGAGGTCAATCACATTCCCTGCCATAGGTCCCATTCCATCTTCGAGCCAGTAACAATGTGTTAAATCCTTCTCATGTTTCAAATGTCTTACTTACTCTTCTGAAACTAAAAGGAAAAGTCTTTCTGCTTTTACAAGACTTAAGTAATCAGGTCAGACCCATCTGAATAATTTCCCTAATTAAAAGTCAACTGATTTTGGATTTCAATTGCATCTGCAAAAATCCCTTCACAGCTGTACCTAGTTTATTGTTTGTTGGCTTCTATAATTCATTAAAAAATGTACATATCAGCAAAGAAAGGTGGCACATGACTGTAAATCCTAGTGACTTGGGAGGCTGAGTTGGGAGGATTGCAAGTTCTAGGCCAGACTCAGCAACTTATTGGGACCCTGTCTCTAATAAAAAAAAACTAAAAAGGGTGGGGAGCATGGCTCAGTGCTAAACACTCCTGGGTTCAATCCCTAGTACTGTAATAATAATAATAATAATGTACAGATTATTCAAGTACAATGTGGTATTTCAATACATGTATACACTGTGTAATCAGGTTAAACAAATCTATAGTATCTATCTTCACAAAAGTTTATCACTTCTTTTTAGGGAATACATTCAAAAGATTTTCTTCTAATTTCTTGAGATATACAGTCCACATTCACCATCTATGTCACCCTACTGTGTACAACAGAACTTCTGACTCTTACCTAACTACACTATCCATTGACCAACCTTTCCCATTTCTCCCTTTCCCCCATCCTCCCAGCCTCTGGTAACCATCATTTTCCTCTCAATTTCTATGAGATCAACCATTTTATATTCTCCATATGAGTGAGATCATGAGGTATTTGTATTTCTGTGCCTGACTTATTTCATTTATTGATTTCTAGTTCCATATATATTGTTGTCAATGGCAAGAATGTATTTCACTGCGTGGTAGGTACCACATTTTCTTTATCCATTCATCAGTTGATGGAAAATCTGGTTGTTTCCATGTCTTGTCTATGTGCATACTGTTGCAATAAACCTGTGAGTGCAGATGACACTTCAACGTACTGATCGAACTTGCTTTGGATCTATACTCAGGAATGGATTGCTAGATTATATGATAATATTATTCTTAATTTGTTTGAGGAATTTTCATACTGCTTTCCATAATAACTGTGCAAATTTACATTCACACATCAACAGTATGCAAGGATTTGCTTCTGTCCACATTGTTGCCAGCACTTGTTATCTTTTGTCTTTTTTTATAATAGATGTACTTATTAAAATGTGGTAATATATATCATTGTGGTTTTAACTTGTATTTCCCTCATGATTAGTGATGTTGAGTATTTTTTCATGTATTTCTTGGCTATTTGTATATGTGTGTGTGTGTTTTTTTGTTGTTGTTGTTTTTGTTTTATTTTATTTTTGAGAATTGTCTATTTCAGACTACTGCCCTGAACAAGTGAGTTATTTGTGTTTTTACTGTTGAGTTTTTTGATATTAACTTCTTGTCAGATGTATAGTTTGCAAATATTTTTTTCCATCCTGTATGTTGTCACTTCACTCTGGTGATTGTTTCCTTTGCTGTGCAGAAGGTTTATGTTTTTATATATATATATATATATAATTCCATTTGTCTATGTTTACTTTTGTTTCCTGTGCTTTTGAGGTTTGTCCATAATATCCCTTGCTCATTCCAATATCTAGATGTTTTCTTCTAGTAATTTCATTTTTCTCTAGTCATATATTTAAGTTTTAGTCCATTCTGAGTTTATTTTTGTTAATGGTGAGAGATGGAATTCTAATTCCATTCTTCTGCATGTGAAGAACCAATTTTCCCAGAACCATCTATTAAAAAGTCTATTTTTTCACCAATGCATGTTCTAAACACCTTTTCAAAAATAAGTTGGCTATGAATGTGTGGGATTAGTTCTAGTCTCTCAATTCTGTTCCATTTGTCTGTATCTGTTTGTATGCCAAAACAATGCTATTTTGACTATTATAACTTTGTAGCAGATTTTAAAGTCAGGTAGTGTAATGCCTCCTTTACTTTGTTAGTTTGCCTAAGATTGTTTTGGATATTCTGGGTTATTTTGTCACTCCGTACAAATTTTTAATTGTTTTTTCTAGATCTGTGAAGGCTATCATTATCCCTTTTATAGGGATTGCATTGAATCAGTAGATTATTCTGGGTAGTATGAATATTTTAGCAGTATTGATTCTTCCTATCCATCAATATATAATGTCTTTCCATTGTGTGTGTGTGTGCATGTGTGTGCATATTCTTCAGTTTCTTTCATCAATGTTTATAGTTTTCAATGTAGAAAACTTCCACTTCTTAGGTTAAATTTATTCCTAGATATTCTTTTCAAAGTAATTGTTTAAATGAGATTGCTTCCTTGATTTCTATTTCAGATAATTCTCTATTGGTGTGTATCGATGCTCCCTTTTTTTTTTTTTTTTTTTTGTAGGTTGATTTTCTATACTGTAACTTTGGTGAATTAATTCTTTGGTTCTAATAATTTCTTGGTAGAGCCCTGGAGTTTTCTAAATACTAGCTCATGCTGTTTGCAAACAGTAACAATTTTACTTTGTCTCTTCCAGTTTGAATGCCACATATTTATTTTTCTTGACTAATTTAATCTGGCTAACTTCCAAATACTAGGCTTAGAAAGATTCAATATAATGTTATCCATTTGCTTATTACATATGACATTTATTGTGTTATGTAACATTCCCTCTATACCTAATTAGTTCATCATTTGATGTTGAATTTTATCAAATGCCTTTTTTTTTCTTTTGCCTTTATTGAGATGATCGTATGGCTTTTGCAATTCATTCTGTAGATGTGGTGTACCATATTTATTGACTTGCATATGTTGAACCATTCTTACATCCCTGAGATACGTGGAACATTCTTCAGGATAGATAGAAGCCACAAAACAAGCCTAAAAATATAAAGAAACTTAAATCATATTCAGTATCCTCTTTGACCACAAAGAAGATTAAGTATCATTATTATTTTAATTATTTTGCTGTTCATTTTCATACTAAAGATTTGAATAGTTCATGTACCATGTTTACAATGCAGAGCATTCTGAATTCATCTTTATAGTTGCTCTTACCTGTGAGTTTTATACTATCCACTGTTTTCTTCTTTCTCGTTAATGTGCATCTCTCTTTTTTCAATTTGAAGAATTATTTTTTAGTATTTCTTATAGATTAGGAGGTGATAAGTGCTTCCAGCTTTTTTTGTCTAAGAATGTCTTTATCTTCCTTCATTTTTAAAGTATGGCTTTCCTGGGTTTCCTTTTCTTTCTTCCTTTCTTTCTTTCTTTTTCTTTCTTCCTTCCTTTCTTCCTTCCTTCCTTTCTTCCTTCCCTTCCTTCCTTCTTTCTTTTTTCTTTCATTACTGTGAAAATTACATGCCACTATTTCCTTATCTGTAAGGTTTCTGTTCAACAGTCTGCTGTAAGGTATATTAGGACACCTCTTTTTATTTTCCAACTGTACTAAGAATCTTCTTTATTTTTCTTTGAGAGCTTAATTATAATACATCTGGGGATAGACTTTGTTGAGTTAAATCTGATTGTTGGCCTTTGGATGGTTTCATCTGTTTGGTCTCTGGTGATACCTCTTTGGCTATATCACAACATGGTAGAGGGCATCATGGTAGGAACATATGTGAGAGGGAGACATTGCATGGTGAGACAGGAAGGCAGAACGATTCAAAGATCAAGCTTGCTCTTTTCATGAAAACTCACTTTCACAGGAACTAAACAGGATTCCATGAGAACTACATTAATCCCTTCAGAGGGCAATGCCTTCACTGACCAAAGTATTTTGCCCTAAGCCCATTTCTAAATGTCCCACAATGCCCAACATTGCCCACTAAGAATTAGTCTTACAGAATATGAACTCTTTTTATTTTTTTTGGTACAGGGTTTGAACCCAGGGGTACTTAACTACTAAGCCACATCCCCAGCCCCTTTTTTAAGTGCTTTATTTTGAAACAGGGTCTCACTAAGTCTGTAGGGCCTAAGTTGCTGAGGTTTGTCTCTTAACTCATAATACTCTTGCCTCAATCTCCTGAGTTGCTGGGATAACAGGCATGCACCACCCCACCTAGCCCAGCGTATGAACTCTTGGAGGACACACTCAAAGCATATCTAAACCATGCACAAAGATTTTCTCCTGCCCCAATTTTGGCAAGAAACTAGAATAATAATATCAAGATCCACATTCCTGAACCTAACATGTAAAACTAGGAAATAGACACTGGAGCAGTGACCAGTTTGGACATACAAGCCATAACCAGCAGTAATCATATTCCCCAAATTTGGTACTGTGTCAAAGCTTAAAAATGTAGCCAGAAATTAAATCAAGTTATACATGTCAATGACAGTAATATTTTTTGAACATCCAACAAGATTAACAGTGGGAAACTTTAGTATTTCCAACAACTGGCATAGCTATTCATTAGTAAGTGAATGAAAGAATAAATGAATGAATAAATAAAATAAAAGAGAATGAAACTAGTAGTTAATGATTGGCAAACTTCACAAAAGCTACCAGCTTTTTTAATCAATCTTTCTATCAGATGAAAGAAAAAAAAATGTTTTAGGACAGCTCTTTAAAATATATGTTCAGTGAACAGTAATTAAATATTAGATAAAAATAATTATTAAGCCAAGATAATTGGGGAAATGCTGGATTCACAGTGGTAAGCAGTTTTCTTTCTTGTAGAATTATTTTACAGGCTTTAAAATATCAATGTACTTTATTATTCTCTAAGTAGGATATCATATTCAAACTTTCCAACATTTATTTGACACAATATCTACTTGTTTCTAAGAATGTATCAGTAAATGTAAGTTAGGTGGTGCTAGAGTAACAAAATTTTAAAAGGAAAGCAACTCAATGGTTTCTAATAACAATGCTTTATTTCCCATTCATTTTGCATGGCAGCTGAACTTGACTGTGGTTCTACTCAGCATTTTCTTCACTCTTGAATTAAGACTGTTGCCAGTCTTGTGGGGGAAGAAAGTAAAGTAGTAGAACCATGTGATGTTCTTAAAGTTTTTGCTGGAAGTGATACCTTGTACCTGTGTGCCATTTCATTGGCTGAGGCAAGTCACGTGGTTATGCCTATTATCAACTGAGGACCTAGGGTGAGGACTTAGAGTAAAGACCTATAATCCTCAACAAGGAGCAGTTAGCAGAACTAGTTCTGAGAATGCACTTTGAGACACCCCATATTATGGACAGAAAATGAAAATCTCTCTGGGTTTTGGTTACCCTATGTTCTCTGTGGCAAAGGAAGGAATCAGGACTGTGAGGCAATTCAAAATTAAGTCACTATGAAATACTAGATTTTATTCACATATCTGTTAAACTTGCAGTTTATGCTTTTCTTTAAATTTTAAAAAACAGTAAATAAAATAAAGATGATATAATTGTCCAAAATTTCATTTCATTTCTAAAAGAAAAACTTTTAAAAAAGTATTTACAGCCCCTTAAATCTTGCATTATGTTCTGTCTAAACATTCTGAATGTTAGACATATCCAAGGGAAAACAGAAAACCATCTGCTTCTCTTGGAAGGGAGCAGAGTTTGTTTGATTTTCTTCCTTATGCTGTTATTGGGATCAAGTTCCATGGTGGTAAGTTTGTGCAGGCCACCTATGCCCTGCTGTCTCCCAACACTGGACTCATCTCTTTTGATAGGACTATGTATGCGTCTTTCCTTGGCCCTACCAATGTGTCAGGGCAGATTGGTCTGGATGACTTGATGAAAAGCCAAGAGTTTTGTTCAAATAACTGCTTGACTCTGGCTGTATCTGAACAAATTACAAAGTTGGCAAAAGGCTACCAAGTCCCAATGATAGAGTATATATGGCATCCCTTACTTGGAAGAAAGGGAAGAAGCAGGAGAAAAGACACAAAGCCATGGCTAATGATTGGGGCTTTATTTTTCTTTCTCATTTCTTAACCTCACCTCTTTCATTTCTGCATTTTGGACAGGTAACTGTCTCAATAAAGAAAAATAAAATAAAATTAGTAGGCAGATTACCGACTGACTAGTACTGACCCTAAACTTCACTCTCTCATAGGGGCAAACTGAAAGTACATTGAATATTTTACTGATAATCCCACAAGCAATTTCATCCAAATGAACCCATATCTAATATTTTCAGAATAAGAATCACTCAAATGAGCTCCATTCTTTGAAAAATTCATTTACACTTACAACATGAGGCTGCTGACCCATTCAATGCAATAAGAGAACCACTTTCAGAATCAGCTTTAAATATTTAACAACAGCTATTTGAACTCTGTCACCTACCACTCCCCTGCCATTAAAATTGAATACTACATTATATATACATATATAATAAACATATAAAAACATATATATAACATACAAAATTATATAAGTTGAACCTCATATATATTGAATTTTTAATTATACATATATATGTAAATTTTATATATAACACAATATTTTTTAAAATATTTTTATTAGTTATTGATGGACCTTTACTTATTTATTTATTTATTTATTTATTTATTTATTTATTTATATGTGGTGCTGAGAATCGAACCCAATGCTTCACACATGCTAGGCAAGCACTCTACCACTGAGCCACAACCCCAGCCCAACACATTATTTCATGTACAAATTATGTTTTTGTTATATATTGTGTATAATCTGTTATATGTGTAACTTTAGATCTAAATAACTACATATTGGTGGAAATTTTCTATTTGACCTAAACATCTTCAAGGTAGTTTTAACTCATGCCCTTTGAAAAAAAAGGAGGGGCTGGGGATGTGGCTCAAGCGGTAGCGCGCTTGCCTGGCATGCGTGCTGCCCGGGTTCGATCCTCAGCACCACATACCAACAAAGATGTTGTGTCCGCCAAGAACTAAAACATAATAAATATTTTAAAAAATTCTCTCACTCTCTCTCTCTCTCCTCTCTCACTCTCTCTTTAAAAAAAAAAAAAAAAGAAGAAACAGGAACTGGCCCAGTGACTATGTTTTATGAATATATGTTTTATTCTTTTTCTGATCCATGTGTATTAAACAAACTAACTAAAAATTCTTATATTTTCATCTAGGCCCCAAACTTCTTTGGTTCATAGAAGATGGCTTGATCTAGATTTGACTGTACTCAAATGAAACTAGTCTTTGTTTTTAGCCATGTGTCATCAGGATTGGAAACTATTTCTGTAGGTAGGTCTGATGGATGTGTTGGCCCTTCAGAATTGTGCAACGAGAGAAGCTGCATACAAAAGAAGTTGTATTGCAAGTCCCCAAGAGGCTTTATATAAAAAACAAGTTGTTTTTACACTGCCCCAAATGAGCACAAACCTAATAGTGTTCATAAAACAATAACCCACACACTTTCCTCCCCCACATGGTTTTCATAATTAACTCAAATTATTTTGTTATCTAAAAGCTATAATTGAGATGTAATAAGAACCTCCCATTAACATATAACTAGAAGTCATAGCTAATCATCTTGAAACATTATGTAGTTTTCAACTTGATGCTTATTACAAAACTGTCTAGAGAAAAGGAATATATTTTATTCATCATCTAGTCTTTTGAGACTATATTTTTGTTATAGTTTTGGACAAGGGTTAGAAACTATTTTCTCAAGTTTTGACAAAGTCCTCCCAATCAAAGAACTGGAAGACATTTAATGAAAAAAGAAAAGGTGGGGGCTATGTCAATGACGAGCACAGATATGAGCTAACTTAGTTGTAGCAAATAGATTCTTGATGTTGGAATGGAAATAATGAATGTCATTAGCTTATGAATATTTTGGGCAGAAAAAATTCAAATTCCCTTCTCACTAAAATCAGCTTTAAGAGAAAACTGATAGCAAAAGAAACAGCCACCCTCCAATACTCCTTTACCTCCATTTATGCCCAGCAAACATTTTTATAAAATAATAAAGAACACTTTCTCAATAAGAAATTTACTATAAAGGGTTTTAGAACATCAAGAACATAAAAGACAATTTCCCAAGAGCCTAATACAATTTCTTCCTATAAAGGAGTATGATTTAAAGGACTAATGTTTTAATCACATTCTTTCCCTACATCTTAGCTGATAAAGCTTATTCATCCTTGAACAAGAAAATAAAATAAATTGTTCTATCTTCTTGCCACAAATCCACAAATCTACTTTTATCCATACCCATGTTCTCTATTCCATTCTTTGATAAGGCAAGTGTCTCTATGCCTATGAAATATCTCCTTTTCTCCTTTTGCCTTGACAAGGACATCACTTCTACAATTTCCTCTATTCTCCCATGGATCATTCCATAAGCACATGGTCATGTTTATATTATCCTTTCTCAAAAAAAAAATATATATATATATATAGCTAGGGAAGCAAGCTCCTCTAAATCTCATATCAGCCTCTATACCTGGCTTACTGCTCTTCTCCTCATGGAAAATTTTCTCAAAATTTGTATCCACTAATAGTCTTCACTGCCTAACCCTCTTTTGCCTTTCAGCCAGTATCTCCTATCAGTCTTTCATCAATACTCTCCATTGACTGCTTTTGCAATCACATTAACAATCTGTATGTTGCATTTCCAAGGATGGTGTCTGACCTTACGTTACCCAGATTCCCAATAAATCTCAAAAGGATGACCACTCTTTTCTTCTTGAAGAATTTTCTCTATAGGACTTCATGGTTTCTTCCAGTTTCTTCTTTCTTTGCATGTTCCTCCTCCTCCTCCTAGTCAAATTCTAAGGTTACAATGACAGAATTCAATCTTCCTTCTCTACATTCTGTCTGCAGATTATTTCATCCAGTCTCATGATTTAAACACTATTTACATGCTAATGACTCATGCAGGAGTTATCAGTTAGGTCTCTAATACTGCAAACAAATAAAAAAATCAAGCTCTGTCTTAAATATTACAGGAAAGTTATTGGCTAACACAACCAAAAAGTCCAGAGACAAGATGGTTCTTGTGGTTCAATGATGTTATCAGGGGATCAGTTTCTTTCTACCTCTCTGTCCTACCTTTCATGTTATTCGCTTCATCCTCAAGCCAGTGTCCCCTTGTTGACAAAGTGACAGGATAGTCCCACACTTCACAACCACAAATCATGCCATTGAAAATGTGAAAGAAGATTGATTTCTGATAGCTTTCTCAGTGCTCTGAATGTTTCATGTGTCCAAAGTTTTTACAGACACTTAATCTAATTCCTTTGGATAAAGCACTGCGATGTGCAGAGTAACTTAAATCTAGATTTACTGAACCAGTGACTACTCAGTGAGACAGGAAGAATTATCATGATTGAGATAAAACAATCAATATCAATTCTAGTCTCCAACTGAGGAGCCAATTCCTTCCAGATAATATGGGTGCCACACAATGGTGATGGAAAAGAAAGGAGCACCCGTGGGAGTTAACCACTATCCCCACATAGAGCTTCCAAAATTATATATTTGATACCTCCATGGGACATGACAAAACAAGAACTCTCTAATTCCCACCTGCCCCACTAACTCTGATTTCTCCTCCAACATTTCCTTATCTGTAGTTGGCATCACCGTCACCTTGCTAAAGACCAGAATTTAGGGATGATGATTGACTTTTTGATTTTCCTTACCCTTCCATCTAATCTGTCAATGAGTTCCATTAATTCCATCTCCCAAATGTATACTAAAGCTATTTATTTCTCTGCCTGCTTCCACTATAATTTCCTAGGTATTTCTATCATGTATATTATTTTCTCTCTTTCCTTGGATCCTAAAAACAATTTCAGGCTCAGTTTTCTAACTGTAATCAGAATCATTTTGAATATAAAGATTAAAGGTGATACAAAAAGATAAGTGTCTAGAAAGTGATGAATAGACTTTTAATATGATTTTTCTCAAAATGTACACATCAAAAATCATATAGTTATTAAATTCAGCCACAACTAAAGAAAGAGAAAGTGTGTTCAAATCATTTTGAACTTAGAAAGACTGGAATTATGCAGGTATTAATGGGATTAGCAAAGAAAAATTATTGACTCCAGGAAGTCTTTGTGGAAGCTAGGTTAATTTTATAAAGCAGCATCAATTGATTTATACTTTATATTTTTAACCTTTTGAAAACTATATTTAGGAATTCTGTGAAATACCTTAGATTTTTCAGAAATGGGGTTGTAGAGCCATATTATTTAAAAATTCTCAATTGCTATTTTGCTTTATTAAAAGTTAATAGCATAACTATTTACCATTTTGATTTGCTTCACCTTAGGTTGATCTTAAAAATAATATTTAAGTCTACTGGAGGTAAAATTATAATTAAATAGATGAAATGTGTTTTGAGATTTTATCGAGAGTTTTTAAAATTACCTAGCTTGAAATCAATGAAATTGTAATAAAATTTGATTAGAGTCCAATATATTGTCTTTACCCCGAATTCCTGAGATTGAGAAAGAGTTATTGTACAATCTTCTCTTTTCTTTCTCTGCTAATTATTCCCAGATGGATATCCTGCTCTGAAAATGGAGGCACCACAGGATGTGTGCTCTGAGGTTCCCTTTAAGATGGTAGAAGAGGGACTCCTTGGAAGAATATGGGCTAAAGGGAAATGGGAAAGGAGAGAATGGAGGAGAGAAAAGGAGGGCACCCCCCCCAGTAGCTCAAACACTACAAATATAACCCCATGAACCCTACCACAATAGATGGGGGGAAACTGTGTCTTGCCCAAAGTCACACACTATCTTCTTGTGTCTTCTTTCATCTCTATCAAGAAGAGATCTCACATAACGAGTATTGTTCAAGGGTGCAGAGCTGGAAAAGAAGAGGCTACTAGATGTTGTGATGTGCCTGGAGCCCCAACACCCAAGAGCTGCATATTCTGATGGTAGTTTCCTATTTTTGTTTTGAAAGAGAAGACAGAATTAAAATCATGCCATTGAAAACACTCATTGGCTTAAACTTCTATTGGTGTTGGAACAGAGGTAGCAGTGGAGATATAAAGAGATGTCTTTGGGATATATTTTGGAAATACATTGACATACACTATGGTTGGAGGAATAGCAAATAATAAAAGAACTAAGAATTATCCTTAGTCTCTTTTTTCTCCTTTGAGTAACTGAGTTTCTTTGAGTGGATGCCATTGACTGAAAAACAGCAAAATAATCAAGAAAAGAGAGTGGGGGTGGAGAATAGAAATTAAGAGTCCTGGTTTGGGCCATGTTAGCGTTGCAGTATCTTTAGTAGTTCCAGTGAGTGCAGACCTTAGAGGTTCCAGCACTGCTCCTGGGATGACATCGCTCTTCTCAGTGGAACGACACCACCATTCACCTTGTCTCCCAAGGGGAAGCCTCAATACCATCCCAGACCAGGCTTTCCCTTTCCTGGCAGCCTTTTCCTCCAATCAGGTCAAGCTTTCTCCATTTCACTTCCCTGTAGTTGTATATGAATTCTCAAATCCAATTCACTTTTTTATTCCAGTTCCCACTGCCCCATGGCCTCTGTAATCATTAGGATCAAAGAGTATGATTGTGTATCTGCATCCACATCTTAGCACAAGGTTCAATCCAACAGATGATCTTGGGAGGAGCGGAATTTAAAAATTTTCTTTTAACTCTTTCCTTTTTGTATCCTTACAACGCATTCTAGTACCATCATTATTGTCAACAAACTATAATAATTATTAGATCATATCTGCCTTGTCATATTTGGTTCCTTCTAACTGTGAAAATGAGGGGTGACAATAGGTAATTGTTGCCAAGGACCCAGCAGGGATCTGGTTAACCAGAACTTCAATTAAACTACCATTGCTAGTTCCAAAGTCTGAAAATATTTTGGTATCATCTAGTTCATCCCAATCCTTCTAGGTTTTTCAGTTCAAGAAATCCATCTTTGCCTAGTATTTCCTTCATCATTTTTTTTTTATTTTTCATTCTCTGAGGTAGTAGAAGTAGGAAGAGAAGAAGGTTATGTATACGACATTTCATTTCTGCCTACTTGAACACTATCACCATTCTAATGCAGTATGGTGTCTAGAGCAGTTTCCTGTTCTGCAGACGCTCAAAATGGATCTCCAGTGAATGCCAAGGGTGCACTGTAAGATTAATGTTGCTTACAGAATGAAAAGAGAGGAGGTGAGGGTAAGTGATTAGAAATTGTTTCGATTTCTTCAGAAAATGTTCTTGAGATGAGAGGGTTTCCTTTGGTATCAATTATGGGTGGGGCCGGGTGGTGGGGAGAAACACAGAGAAGGACCTAAAGGAAGATAGAAATTACACGGGTTATAAAAAGTGCCTTAAGTTGAGGCGGAATCAATCAGAAGCAGCTCCTGAGAAGGTAAATATTGAGAATAATCTGAGGAAGTCAGCCGATGGAAGTCATTAGAGTCTATGGGCAGGAATTTGAATTTCATGCCTGAGGTAACTAAGAAATCCTCAGAGCAAATATGACCAATTATAACTAAGTCTACTAGGCCATCCAGAGTCAGAAACACTCTCCCCATTCTGTTCTCCAGACCTCACCTCCATAAGATGTTAATTTGTATTGCACAACCCAGTCTTCTGGTTTAGACAGAAACATTTCATTTTTTAGAAATTACTAAAAAATATTTATAGCTTGACTAAGCTAATTTAAAACATACAGCCAGAGCATGCCATGCCCTACATTCTCTGTGCTGCAGCTGTGGGAGGGGCCGCAAGTCTTTAAGCTGACGATGGCTGGTCAGGAACACTCTATTAAAAGCAATTCTCATCAGGACCATCGCATAGACTCCATTGGAACTTTCAGTTCATTAGGTAACTCTCCAGCTCAGGGATGCAAGCGTTTCCTGTCACATTTTCCTCAGACCAAACCTAAACTTTCGAGGCATTTTGGCCTTGAGCAAGATCCAGAGAATATCTCTGGGTAATGGACTTTTTTATCCTGACCCAGAAAAATATTTCACAACTTGCTTCCTAATCTAGGAAAAGCTTATTCTGACCCTTGTAAAAACCTAAATTTTTTTCCCAAAGGAGAAAGATAATTAAATCAAACAATTGGGGGAAATATTTCCTTTGTTCTACTGAGAAAATTCAACATTTGACTGAGGGCCACAGCCAGCCCAGCCATTTGGAATCACAGCCATGGGATGGCCACACTCACCCTGCACACCTGAAGCAGACCTTTCTGAGCTCTTCGGTCAAAGCAGTAATTGCTACTAGCTTCATTAGTATCTAAGAGACTAAAAAATGTCTTCAAATCTCTAGAGAAGGTAAAGTTTATCAATTTCTAGGTATACTGCATAAACTCTTATTTTTCTGATTTAACTAGTAATGCTTCTTCTAGAAAAACAATTTTTTTTTTTTTACAAATTAGAAAGGGCATGCAAGGAAAAATAATTTTTTTTTTCTCCAAAATGTACATGTAGAAAAGGAAAACGGAAGCGAGGAGGGGAAGGGAAGCCATTAGAAAATGGGAACAACCACTAATCACGTCTGTTCTGAAAACTTCTTTAAGCAGATGTTGATTTCACATTCTGCATTTGATACACATATGTCTCCTGATAAAAGCAAAGGGAACAAAATTATGAAGGCCGACATTGTCATCACCGTAATGCAATATGCAAATTATGGTCTTAAAATAAGCCTCTCAGAGGCCTGGGTAGTTTCACCCACACAAAAGCAATTTCTTCTTTGTCATCTTCTTACTGTTTAACTACACTAATCTCCAGTGAAGTGAGCAGGAGGCTCTTACGAGGTGCGGTGCTCTGAACCATGACATTTAACAGACGAGGCAGGGCCTTCTCCAGAAATGAGCCACCAGGCTGAGACTGGGCAGAAAATAGCCTGAAATGAGTCACACAACGTAAGAGCACAAAAGATGATTCACCAGGTCCCAAGGAAAATAACTGGGAGTGAGTGGTTCGCCTACCCAGGGAAACTCAGTCCCGATGGACAGAGTTTATGGGTCTGCATCACATTGAACGCTGTCACTGAGCCGATGGGATGAGGTGATGGTGCAGGAAATGCGGTCTGGATGGGGTGGAGGGAGCAGCTCCTTTCTGGGGGGCAGCACTGTCATGGCTGCTTGTTTTCCATTAAAGACCTCTGCGGCAGAGGGAGACATCTGCAGCAACTGCTCTGAAGTGTGTGACGTGAAATGATTTATCCAGAAGGCTGCACAGCTGGCATCAGATAAAACATTTGGAATCATTTTAGTTGTATGTTACCTAGAGGCAGCATTCCCTCCCCAGTGCTAAATTTAAACCATTCCTGTCATTTCAGACTCTCTAATGAAATCTGTTTCTCACAGGAAGTCTCTGTCTTGGAAATAGTATGTGATCCTCCTACAAAATGGAAGGGAATTCGAAACATGTGAATCACCTATTCTTCTAACTCCCTCTCCCTACACACACCACACACACACACACACACACACACACACACACATACTACACACCACACACACACACATCCCTCTCTTTTAAGAAACAAATTTAGGACAGAAGTAGGAATGCACTGCAGTGATGAAGATGTGCTTCCTGGATGGGGAAGGGAAGGAGGCCCACTGCCTGCCAAAAGCCCACAAGTAGCAGCCTGACGCTAACTGACTCATGCCAAAGCCTCAGAGGGATCATTCCCTCATTTGCCCTTGAGGAGAAGAGGAGCAGAAAACATGATATTATAAATGCTCCCACAGAATCACAGCTTTTTCTGGATTCAAGGTAACCACAGGCTTACCCTTCTGCTCACCAGGCTAAAGAACAGATAAGTTGGTATGCCCTAGGTAGCTAAAAATTGAGCAGAGAATATTCAGTGTGCCTGCATGCAAACAAGATGCAAGATTCAAGATCCAATGGGAAAGTAGCGAGAGTCTGATAGAATCTATTCTGCTCTATGATTGACTTTTCAGTTTTAAAACCTTCGGATATTCCTTGATGCAATTTAAAAGCAAAATCAATACCATGGTATTACTATTCTTATATCAACCACAGATTCTAGAACTACTTTAAGAAATGAAAAACCAAGTATAAGCAAAACCCAGGAAGAGTTCCAGTTTGAAGTCCAAACATTAACACTCTCATTTGGCAAATAAGGGTCTTGCTTGCATGAATTATAATCCGCAGTCACAAGAATATCACATTTAAACATGTCCCATATGTCTTGGTTTTGCATGGTGACAATGCCATGGCTTACCACAGATCTTCACCTCATCTGGGATTAGTTAGCCTAAGAATCAGATGCTATTTCTAGGTTGCTAGGAAAGATGCCTAAGATTCTACCCCATTAGTCAGAATGTTCACAAATGTCCATAAATGCAAGAAAGGGTTAGCAGGCAATGTAATGTCTGAGTCACCTCCCTTCTCCGCACAGTATGGCTCAGAAAAATCTAAATGGAGGCTTCCATATTCATCTCTTAAGGTGAGCCAGGATCACTTATGAAGTTTCAATGAGAATTGAGAAATCTTTGCTCAATGCCCAAAGTAGAAGACCCGCTGAATACTTCCTTAGAGACTCCAAACTATTTGAATTTCTTGGGTTCTTAAGTTTCCAGCATTCTCTATCATCTTTTGTGAAAACCATGGCAGCCACCATGAACTGTGAGATCACAGTGCTCAAATACTTAATGTTGCTAAAAGCTGCCATTCAACATTTCACAGAAAGTAGCATGACGTCACTGGGGAAGAAACTGATTATTCATAAGAAGACCTGATGGTTTATATCATATATCACTTCAGTATCTGAATACCCTCTTCTTAAGCCACATGCTCAATGCTCTGACCTTAATTAACACAAAAAACCACTTGTAGTCCTCACTCTCCAAACCAATAGCGTTAGTCTTCCTAGAGTTCTAACATCTTTGCTTAAGGCACAACTCTTGAGCTTATTTCTCTAACATTTCCAAATCTCTTTTATTGAGATAGGAAGTAGTTTTTGTTCTTCTGAGAGCAATGTATAATACTGGCTATGTCTAAGGGCTTCACATGTTGGGGGGTTTCAGGCCTGGGCTATGCTTTCTACAAAGAAATCAGAGGAACCTAATATCTGCCAATGATGTATGAGGGGGACAATCAGCTATTCCCTGTGCCCTGTGTCCAGTCCTGATTCTCTTTTCTTAAGAATGCTTGTTTTAGAATGTAACATGAAAACTAATTCCCACCTGTGCCAGAGATATCCAAAGAGCTTGTATTTATTTTAAAACTAACTTTGATAGCAATCCACTAAGATAAGGAACAGGTGTTTACAAGATTCTTATTGGAAGATTACAACACGAGGCAGGGAAGGCCATGGTATGCCAGCTAGCATACTGCAGCACAACTGAAAAGTTGGGTTATACCTTGGTCCTAGTTTCTAGTCCATGTGTCCAAAGCTGCACTCCTGGGGAAACATCACTTCCTGCTTTCTTGCAACATGCAGATTACTGTGGTTTGAATGTGTATGCCTCAAATTTATATGTTGGCCACTTGAACCTCAGTGCAGCAAAAGGTGGGAACGTCAGGAGGTGATTGGATCTCGAGGTTTCTACCCTCATGAATACACTAATCTATTCACAGATTAATGTGCTATTACAGAAATGACTTTGTTATAAAAGTTCTCTCTCTCTCTCTCTCTCTCTCTCTCTCTCTCTCTCTCTCTCTCTCTCTTCCATTCCATTTTCTCTGTCTTACCATGTGATGTTCTCCTTCAGGTTAGGAAACAGCAAGAAGTCCTCACCACATGCCAGCACCATGTTTTTGGACTTCCCAACCTGTCACCATAAGCTAAATAAACCACTATTTTTTATAAATTACCCAGTTTCAAGTATTTTGTTATAGAAAAACTAAATTGGGAATCACCTTCCTCTTTAATTAATATGTAATTTAATCTGCTAACTAAAACCCTGATCTTTCTAGTCACTATTGTCATTGTTAATATTGTGATGTTTGATATCATATTATTATATTCTTACTGAAATAATCTGTCAGAAATAATTTCCAAATTTAAAAATCATAAGATCATTTAAGCAAGTGAATGTCTCACTAAAGCCATCATTCACACTTGCCTTACATTTTGTTTTTCCTATAAGTTTATTGAAAAGCATGCATTTAAATAGTATCCTACATTAATTCAAGATTTTTAAGTACTATTTACTCAGTCAATGAAAAATGGAAAATTTTCTTATCAAATTTATTTTTATCTCTATAAATAAATAAAATTAGATAACACAAAGGTGTTTGGACTGCTCTGCATGCATATGCATGCTCTCCCAATAGGTATTTTTTTGTTGGAACTCCCCAGCAACAGGAATTAAAATTTCTATGTGTGAGGTGGAGGTTCTTTTATATATTTCATTTCCAAGTAGGGGGAAGAAATAGCATGAGAATTACAGGACTTCATCAGGATGGCTGTGAAGAACAGAACAAATGATTTTAAGTCTTTTAGTGTTTCTGACAGCTGTGTCATTCCCATCCTCCTGATTCTACTTATAAATTCTCTCTTCCCTCCTCCTTTGCAGAAAATAAAGACAGGATAATGTACGTGGTAAGTTTTTGGACACACTTCCTTCTGAAGACATGCTTCTTACTGACATTTCTTTAACACAAAGAGTGAAAGTCCAGGACCTAACATGAACATTCACAATTACTGAAAACACTAATTCAACCTACCTGTCCACTCCCAGTACCCTGGGGTGCAGGAAGGGACTGAAAAGAAATGCAATTCACCATTTTTACTATCTTGAAAAGGGAATAAGAGGGTTACTTGGTCAGGAAAATTTTAAGTCCCCAAACTTAAATATATTGGCATTACCTTGTTGGAGGATTACATGGAAATTATTTCAAAAACTCATCTTTCTTCTTTAAAGAAAAGGCAACTGGCAGTATAGTGATACCAGATTTTAAACTATACTACAGAGCAATAGTAACAAAAACAGCATGGTACTGGTATCAAAATAGGCCGGTAGACCAATGGTACAGAATAGAGGACACAGAGACCAATCCACAAAATTACAACTACCTTATATTAGACAAAGGTGCTAAATGGAGAAAGGATAGCATCTTCAACAAATGGTGCTGGGAAAACTGGAAATCTATATGCAACAAAATTAAACTGAATCCCTTTCTCTCGCCATGCACAAAAGTTAACTCAAAATGGATCAAGGAGCTAGGGATCAAACCAGAAACTCTGCATCTGATAGAAGAAAAAGTTGGCTCTAATCTCCATCTCGTGGGGTCAGGCTCTAAATTTCTTAATAGGACACCTATAGCACAAGAGTTAAAGTCAAGAATCAACAAATGGGACTTACTCAAACTAAAAAGATTTTTTCTCAGCAAGAGAAACAATGAGAGAGGTAAATAGGGAGCCTACATCCTGGGAACAAATATTTACCCCTCACACTTCAGATAGAGCTCTAATCTCCAGAGTATACAAAAAACTCAAAAAATTAAACAATAAGAAAACAAATAACCCAATCAACAAATGGGCCAAGGATTTAAACAGACACTTCTCAGAGGAGGATATACAATCAATCAACAAATACATGAAAAAATGCTCACCATCTCTAGCAGTCAGAGAAATGCAAATTAAAACCACTCTAAGATACCATCTCACTCCAATAAGAATGGCAGCCATTATGAAGTCAAACAATAATAAGTGCTGGCAAGGATGTGGGGAAAAGGGTACACTTGTACATTGCTGGTGGGACTGCAAATTGGTGCAGCCAATTTGGAAAGCAGTTTGGAGATTCCTGGGAAAGCTGGGAATGGAACCACCATTTGACTCAGCTATTCCCCTTCTCGGACTATTCCCAACAGACCTTAAAAGAGCATATTACAGGGACACAGCTACATCAATGTTCATAGCAGCACAATTCACAATAGCTAGACTGTGGAACCAACCCAGATGCCCTTCAATAGATGAATAAAAAAAATGTGGAATTTATACACAGTGGAATATTACTCAGCACTAAAAAATAACAAAATCATGGCATTTGCAGAGAAAGGGATGGCATTAGAGCAGATTATGCTGAGTGAAGCTAGCCAATCCCTAAGGAGCAAATGCCGAATATCTTCTTTGATATAAGGGGGGCGACTCAAAGCAGAGCAGGGAGGAAGAGCATGAGAAGATTACCTTTAAATAGGGATGAGAGATGCATGGGATTAGGAGAGAGAAGGGGAATTAAATGGAAGACTAAAGGAGACCCTCATTGTTATGCAAAATTACATATAAGATGGTGTGAAGGGGAAGAAAAAAAAGAGAAAGAAAAGTATCCTAGTAGAGTGGGTAGAGAGAGGTGATGGGACCGGCGGGGAGGGGACGGGGCGGGGATAGGAAGGGTAGCAGAATACAGTAGACACTAGTATGGCAGTATGTATAAATGTGGCTGTAAAACCAATGTGATACTGCAATCTGTACACGTGGAAAAATAAAAATTCATACCCCATTTGAATCCAATGTATGATATGTCAAGATTATTGTAATGTTTTGAGCAACTAATAATTTTTTTTTAAAAAAAAGGCAAGGACAGTGACTATAAAGAACATTGCCATTCTTCCCCAAAGAATTAGAATTATTTCAGTCTTCATATGTGGTTTGATTCCATCTAAGCATAAACTTACATTTCTTAGTAAATCTGTATCTTTGTTCTATTTTTTTTAAGTATAGTACTTTGCTGTCATTGCTTAATTGAAAACATGTGCAAGAGAGCAACAGTAAAGAAAAGGAGGTAAGATTTAGGATTCCTAAGGAAAAAGAAAATCACTATTTTTTATAACTACTTTGACCTCTGCTTCATTTCCATTGTCTGCATTCTCTAGTTCATTATCATGTCTTCTGTGAGCTAGGGTCTGTCCCAACCCCACAGATCTTTTGAGAGTGTGCATTTTATCTGCCTCAGAAGCCCAAAACTACAGGGTTTGGGATAAATCACACTGACCAATATGAGATCCAGTGACTCAGATTGCCCCTGCTGAGATTATTCTCTGTCCAAACACCTTGAGTCTGCAGTTGCCCATTCCTTTCTCAAATTGGCCTTGTTTCCAGGATTGTGTTTCTGCCTAGGTGTCCTTTAATTTTTTGGCCTATAGTTGTTCTGCCCAGTAGACTTTTCACACTCAAAGACAGGTGCTAATGAAGTTAATGGAGATGGGTCTTGATTGTTCTTGCCAACCAACATCTAGAGCTGGCTCCATCCCCTGACTCTCCACAAAATATGGATACATTATTTGGAATCAGGACTCTTATTTTCTGACTCCAGGATTACAAGTTCTCAATCTTTGTTTCATTATCTACTCACTTGTCTGAAGGACTGTGTAACTTGTCTCCAAACTGGTGGCAATAAGCCTTATCATCTTATATGCTCTCATTAAGACAAAAGGAACACAACTTTTTATTTTGAAATAATTAAAGCCTCATGGAAGATGCAAAATAATAGTATTGAGTCCTATGTGGCTTTCAAGCTACTTCCCCAAATGGCAATGTCAAAAGTATAATTATAGTAATATCGGCATCCCCATGTTTACATATAGTAGCACAATTCATAGCCAAATTATAGAACCAATTTAGGTGTCCATCGACAGATGAGTGGATAAAGAAAATGTGGTGTATCTACACAATGGAGTTTTAATCAACCATAAAGGAGAATGAAATTATGGCATTTACAGGAAAATGGGTGAGACTGGAGAGCATCGTGTTGAGTGAAATAAGCCAGACTCAGAACGTCAAGAGTTCTTTTTTCTCTTATGTAAAAGCTAGAGTGTAAAAAGATTTAAAAAAAAAAAAAAAAGAACTCCTGAAGGGAGATGAGATGAGTAGAGTATAAGAATGGGATTAGAGGGAGGAAAGAAGGGAGGGAAGGGGAGGTAATGGGAAATGAAATTAATCAAATTATGTGCATATATGAATTCATCACAACAAATCCCACTATTTTGTATAATCATAATGCATCAACAAAAAAAGATATCTATAGTACAATATTACAAGTATACCACAATATAAAGTAATAGAAATATAGTATAATATCAAAACCAGGAAATTCATACCAATATATTACTGATAACTTGAATATGTACTTTACTGTTTTTGCTTTTGACTCCATATTCCTTTCGGCATCTATGTGCATATATATCTATGCAATTTTACACCATGTATATTTTCAGATAATAACCATTACAATCAGGATACCAAACCATTCCATCATCATCAAGAACTCATTTGTGCTACTTCTTTGTATTTCTGCTCCCTTTTCCCACTGGTCTCCTCCCTATTCCCTGTTTCTACCCTGGTAACCACTAATACGTTCTCCATCTCTAAACTTTTTGTTTATTTTGAGAATATTATGTAAATAGAATCATACAGCACATAATTTTTTGACATTGACTTTTTCCAGCAAGGTTAAGATCCTTGAGGTCTATAGTTGTCATGTATCAATAGTTTATCTCTTTTCATGGTGAATATTCCCTTGTACAGATATATGAGAGTTTGTTAATTGTGGGAATGGAAGGATTATTGCCCCAATCAGGGAAACAAGTTACATAATCCTCCATCTAAGTAAATGAAGAGTAGCAGAGACTGAGAATTATTCACACATAATGTAAGAAATTTAGGTTGAAGAATATTTAAGTTACTTTCAGTATTCTTTTATTAAAATTAAATATATTACAAACATTTGTATACAGGTTTTATGTGAACATAAAGCTTTGATTTTTCTAGCATAAATACCCAAGAGTACAATTCCTGGGTCATATGGTAAGGCATGATCAGTTTTATAAGAAACTGCCCAAGTATTTTCCAGAGTAGCTGCGCCATTTTACTTTTTCACCAGCAAATGGAAGACTCAGCTTTTTCACATCCTCACCAACATTTGATATTTTCACTATTTTTCATTTTAGCCATTCTAGGAAGTGTATAATGATAACTCATTGTAGTTTTATTTTGCCTTTTTCCTACAGTTATTATTGAACATTGTCTCATGAAATTATTGTCATCTGTTATCTTTTCTTATGGTGAAATCTGTTGTCTTTCCCCTATATTGTAATCTTATTGTTTTGTCATGTTGTTCTTTACATATTTAGATATAATCTCTAAAAGTTTGTCTTTCTAATAACAGGGCATTTTGTAGCACAAACATTTTTAAATTTATTGGTTTTCTAAATTTATAGAGAATGTTTTTGATGTCATGTCTAGCTCTTCACTTACAGAAGAGTATATTTGAATGTACTTAAATCTGCATAAAGAAATTAGAAGAAAACTTAATAAAATGAAATTGTGGGGAACATGTGTTGGGAATATGAGGATTTGGACAGGGATAGAAGGTGTGGATTTTCATCTTTTTATATTACTTGATTTTTAAACTACAGGAAAAAATTAATTTTAAAAATAATATGGGCTTTGGAGTCAGATCAGTTTCAGTATAAGTTCCATAAGTTAGTTGTTGGAGCTTGCGAAAGTTAAACCCTCACTGTTATACAAAATACATGTATGAAGATGTGAGGAAAAAAAAGAATAGTGTTACCTTAGATTAGGTAGAGAGAAATGATGGGAGGGGAGAGGTGGGGAGGGGAGGATAGGAAGGATAGTAGAATGAAACAGACATTATTATTACTGTGTGTATATATGTGACTGCATGACCAATATGATTCTGCAACCTGTACACTCAGAAAAATGAGAAATTATATCCCATCTGATTCAAATGTATAATATGTCAAGGTCATTGTACTGTCATGTGTAACTAATTAAGACAAATTAAAAAATAATTAAAAGCAAAAAAAATTTCTCATCTGTAAAATTAAATGTAAAAACAAATGTAAGACCTCAGTAATATTTGTATGAAGATAAATGAGATAATGTATATGAAAATATCCAGTTTGGTAAACAGTAAATCAATTTTAGATCAAATTATGAATCAGGAACCAAGGGAAAATGTGTATTTTAATATAAAATAGATCAAATTTTCTTCAGTTACATTATAGTTATCTTTGGTGACATATATCTCAGCTTTTCTAGACTTGTTCTATAGAAAAATTATATTGGCAACATTGTGATTTGTCTCATCAATCAATCCTGTTTTCATAAGCATTGTTTTTCATTTATGACATGCTAAGTTCTTTACGTGAATTGCAATATTTAGTACTCTGATTAGGTAGGAATTACTATTCCTAATGTACAGGTAAGAATCCCAGAACTTAAAGAGGTAGGATGACTTGCTATTTTGTCTAATCCAGAGCTTTTATATCTAACTCTAATTTCCACTGTGATCCCGAATAATCTCCCATAGAACTCCATTACTAGAGATATTGCTCAAACACAGGCTTCATTGGTTAAATGAATCTAATATAAATTCTAAAATAAAGCAGGTTGCAAACATCCCTTCTTTAGAGGTTGCAATGCACATTAGCATATTAAAGGTTCCAAGAAGTTCTGCAAGGAGAAGTCTTTGTTTAACCTAGCATTTCTCAAATTAACTTAACCATAGGGCTTTTTAGAAAACTATAACACAATCAGTACTCCTCATAATTATCATTCCATTGAATACATTTTAAGGAATCTTGCACTGAGCATACTCTCTGATCTATTTTAAAATGCTTGATGTTTCTGCAAACCATCCAACCCTGATATGAGTAGTACCAAAGTAGAGTTCACAAAAACTCTACAAATAGCTTATATGGCATTGGAGCATGTTACCAATGGAAACAATAAGCCCTATGTAAACTTGGTTAAATTAAATCTGTATATATTCCTTTAATCTCTGAAGATAACCCTAGAGGAGCTCTAAGTTTACACCCACCAGTCAGAGGACAAGAGGTAGTAAAGAGAACATAACTCCCCTTATTAATCTTGATTTTCACTTTGAATTGTAAACTGTCCTGAAAAAATTAAATAATAAAGTCATTTGAGGGTTCCATTTAACTAATGCAAAATAAATGTTTTATATACACCAAAGAGTACCTCTATGTTCTTGTGTCTCTACATGGCTCTAAAAACATTATTTTCTACCACTTTCAGCTCAAATGTCAGTTCCATACCTTCTTTCCCCCATTCTTGAATCCTACCTTCTATAGAATAGCCATTTAAACAAATGCTTGGTAATAAGTGTGATGATAATCAACTAGAAAATACATTACTATGGACAAAAATCTAATGATGATTTCATTCATCATAAATGCTTTTTTTTCCCTTAAAAGTTTTCCATTGCTCATATGATTTGCCAAATGAGTCAAATACATTATTCTATTTTATAGTAATCACATCTTAGTAATGAGAAAACCTAGGCTGGTCACTGCTGTTATTCTTAGAAGGAAAAGGAAAATTCACCTTTTCATTCCAGCTTCCTGGAATTTCCATTTCACTGGACTGGAAATAAAAGGAATAACAGAGTTATAACACTTGAATGTTTTTATCTTTCTATTGATAAGTGTAATTAATAATTGGTTTGAAAGATATTTTTAAAGCCCATATTGACTTACCTAAGGTCAAGAATATATGTAGCAAATAGCACTTTAGAAATACAATAATTACAAATTCTTCATTTTCTCTAACACTTAATGTATAAAGAAATGCCCAATTGAGTTAGAATAACTAAGACGATCCTTTGACATTTTGAATAGAACCTTCTGTAATTTCTACATATAAAATACATTAAAAGAGTCTGAACTAAGACATGTAATGGCATCAGGCATAAACTGTTATAAATTGAACTTAATATTCTCTTATGTTCTTATTTTATTATTAAAGATTTTTCTTCAGTGAGAGTAAATGTTTTTATTTCTTCTTTGTCCTAAACTACTTAAAGTACACAAAATACATTTTTATAATATACCACAACATAAAGTACATACAATATACTTTTATAATATACCGGAACTTACCACTTCCCAGAACTTTAACACACTGGAGTGGAGCAACACTTAGCTTAATTTGAAGTTCATGATTTTGTTTAAAAGTGAAAAATTGTATTTTGACTTCTAACTTGTTTTTAGCTTATTTGGGTCACAATTCAGTGATCACAAACACAAAATAAATGATAAATCCACAGTATATAATTTTATTATGTTAATAAGCTATCTTTCACTGAAAGAAGGTATCCGAGATAATTAACTTAGAAAATGTTTGTTTTGGCTCATGGTTTTGGAGGTTCCAGTTCATGGTCCAGCAAGCATACCCATTGCTTTTAGGCCTCTAAGGTGGTTAATGAATGGCAATGGCTGAGAGAGAGTGGCAGAGCAAATTTTTCACCTAATGACCAGGAAGCAAACAAGAGAAAGGGGTTGGGATCCCACTATTCCCTTTGAGGGCATCTCCTTTCTATAACCCAAGTACCTCCCACTAGGCACCAATGTCTTAAGATTCCCCCACCTCAAAAGTGGCATCCTGGGGATCAAGCATTGAACACATAAGCTTTTAGGAAACATTCGACATCCAAACTACAGCACTGTTTAAACACTTATTCACCTAGCAACTTTAGACATTTTCATACAGAATACAAAAACTGTTACCTTCCTATTTCTTAAGCTAAAAATTCTGATACAATTCACGATTTCAAATTCTAAATTAATATGCCATCTGTTGCTATGAGTCTAAAAGATATTGCCTCTTTTAAAACTTTTACTAAAGCATGAGAATTTGAACTTTAGAATATTCTATAACCTGTAAAAGACCTCTAATTTCTAATTTCAGAAGTCTTCATGGATTCATGTTTGTATGATTTCAGAGAATTTGATGCTCAAATGAAACACAAAATTAAATCAATTTTGAAATTGTTTAGTAGAAATCAGCACAGGCATTCATAACTCTTAACTGATTTTGTTAAAATTCTGCTTTGGGTCAATTTCTTTACTGCCTGTTAGTCCATATAAGATTTAGCAATTAATATGTTTAATAGAAATGAGTTTTTCCAAATGCTGTAACTATATGGTATATTTTGGTCATTTGTCAGAATATGCAATTTACTTGTTTCTTCATATCGTTAATGTATCCAAATAAAATTCAAAATGTTTACCTTTAAAAGTCTAAAAACCACTTGGAGCTATGAAATAAGATTTAATATATATAAACAATATAAATGCTTATAATATATTCCACCATAGACTTTGCCTTACAATCCATGGTTGTTTGAAGACAGGGTGAAGATAGATGCATTTTCTGAAGCAGAGGCTCATTTTGTGAAAGAAATGTGTTTTAATAATTAGAGCTTTCATTTTAACTACATTTGGGGTATTTGCTTTACAAAGTCAAAATTTATATTGAACAAGGACACCTGGTTCTATAAAGTCAGCTTATCTACTTACCACATTTTTTGGTTTAGAGTTAATGTAAAATTTTAAAACTTTATAAAATACATTTGCAGGGCTTGTAAGTCAAACTTCATTGAAAAAAAGAATTATGCCCAAATCACTGTCCCCTGACTTCAGCTCATAGCCAAACTCTTTAAATTATTTTAAACTATTTCTTTCTCTGCTGTTTTTTGTTTGTTTTGCCTTTAGATGATTTTTTTGGAAGGTTATTTTTTGTTGTTAATTCTTTGGACTAAAGATTTAACCAACCTCTGACAGCTCTGTGGGAACTCTCTCCTCAACGCTTTTCACCTGTTAAGCTGATCAGATAAACCAAGTGTTGCCTTTAAATTGCCTTCCTGGAGCCTGCCATCATCCCCAGTTCACCTGGACAGGTTGCTCTCTGGATATGATAAAAACGCATACACTTCAATGTTTATAGCAGCACAATTCACAATTTTTAAACTGTGGAACAAATCTAGATGTCTTTCAATAGACAAATGGATAAAGAAACTGTGGTATATATACACAATGGACTATTACTCAGCATTAAAAGAGAATAAAATCATGGCATTTGCAGGTAAATGGACTGAGTTGGAGAATATCATGCCAAGCAAAATAGGCCAATCTCATAAAACTAGGGGGCGAAGGTTTTCTCTGATACATGGATGCTAATCCATATTGTGGGTGTGGGGACATGGGATAAGTGGAGGAACTTTGGATGGGGCAAAGTCGGGGGGCAATGGGGTAGGAAAGACAGTGGAATTAAATGGACATCATTACCTCAGGTACATGTGTGATGCATGAATGGTGTGACTCTTTGTGCACAACCAGAGAAGTGAAAAATTCTGCTGCATTTGTGTACAATGAATCAAAGAACTTTCTACTGCCATTATAACTGATTTAACTAATAAATAAATAAACAAACAAACAAACAAACAAACTTCCCCCTTGCTATTAACCTGGGAATTCCCTGTGCCTTTCTCTGATAAATGTTGGATACCTTGTTTTGTAAATATCATGCCTTTTCTCTTCACTTATTTCATCATTTAGGAATATATCTCCAATTGCTTAAGAAAGGCTTTTAAGGTAGGTTTATTTGAGATTCTGCTTTTGAAAAAAAATCTACCTTTGTATATAATGGAGAGAGCACAGTAGGACATAAAATTATAAATTGAAAATTATTTTTCCTCCAAATCATGATGGTAATTCTCTAATTTCCAATACTGCTGTTAAAAAGTCTGACATAATTATGAAACCTGATTTCTTTTGTTGTTGTTTAATCTCCAGTGTTCTGAAAATTCCCATGTTGGGCTTGGTGGGGTCTTCTTTCTCTTATACACTGGACCACCACCAAGCCTTTCTGAAATGCCAAATACTTATATCCATCAGTTCTAGAAATATTTTAAATTATTTCTTTAATAATTTCTTATCTATTGCTTTTTTCTATTCTTTTTCTAAAGAGAATAAAATACTGTAACACTTGGATTGATAAATTAAGGCTCTTATGTTTTGCTCAGATTATCCATTAGGTTCTTTTCCTTTTACTGTTAGATTAGTTCAATTTTATCATTTAACTTTGTATTCATTTAAAAAACTTCAGTTATCACATTTGATTCCTCCAAAATTTATTCTGTTTTTTTCTTTTTTTCAGAACATACATTTCTCAGTTTATAGATGCAACATTTTCCCATATTCATTTAAAGATATTAATCACAGATTTTTTGAATTTTAATTCTGCTCTTTATATATTAGTTTCCAAGTAATTTTTAAAGAAGGATTTCTTTTTACACTAAAGGTTTCCCCCAAACATTTAGTGATCCTTGGCTGTCTACTCATATTTACAAGTTAAGCACCACAAAGTTGAAATTTCAGATGAGAAGGGAACACAAATACTATTAAACTAGTGAACCTGATTATAAAGTGGCTAGAAACCAAGTAAATTTTTATTAGGAATATCAAAATGTCAATGTGTTTCTTTGCAGTACTTGGTTTCTCTGTAGGATAGCCCAAACTCAAGTCACAGTTGGTCAGTTTTCTGAAGCTGGGTGGGGTAGGGAGTCCACAGTCACTGATAGTTCATCTACAGCTGTTCATGTACCCATGACCTAAAACCTCTGAAACAGCTTCTACAGAGAATAAGTCTCATGCTTCCTTTGCTGATGGGAATCAAGATGTTTTATGTACACATCTGACAATGATTTGTAACTACTTACATAGATTATCAAATAAAAACACTGGTTTTGACATCTTGCCTTACATGACACCTGGTGGTTCTGATTCTTGAGTCTTTCTGGGGGTCAGATCTGCTCACTTCTTTAGGCTTCTTTATGCTCTCCAGACACTTGATTTGACTTTACCAAGTACTCATCATTAAGCCACACACATTCTGTCTTCTTATACTGCAAATCAGTCTTATAAATCTTAGTATGATCAAAGGTAAAGCTGCTTATTTTTTTTCTTCTTCTTGTCAGGTGATTGAGTCTGAAGATGTCTTTGCTATCTTAAAACTAAAAATCCTATTGCACACTACATTGTGCCCCCAAAGCCTCTACTGAATAATAATACAATAAAGTTACACTATCTTCAAATCTTTAATAATTTCAATGTGCAGATTAAGGCACTGAAGGTTCTCTTAATTTTTTCAGTCTACCTTTTAAAAGATATTATGTATATTTATCATCTATTTTAAATATTTTATTTTAAATTTTATTTATTCTAATTTGGTATATAAGACGGCAGAATGCAATTCAATTCATATTAGACATATAGAGCAGAATTTTTCATGTCTCTGGTTGCACGTAATGTAGAGTCACATCATTCAAGTCTTCATACATGCACTTAGGGTAATGATGTCCATCTCATTCAACTGTCTTTCCTACACCCATGCTCCCTCCTTTCCCCTCCCTCCTCTTTGCCCTATCTAAAGTTTGTATATTCCTTCCATGCTCCCCTTATCTCCATTATGAATCAGCATCCTTATATCAGAGAAAACATTTGGCATTTGTTTTGGGGGGATTAACTTACTTCACTTAGCATTATATTCTCTAACTCCATCCATTAACCTGCAAATGCCATGATTTTATTCTTTAATGCTGAATAATATTCCATTGTGTTTATATACCACACTTTTTAATTCATTCATCTACTGAAGGGCATCTAGGTCGGTTCCACAATTTAGCTATTGTGAATTGTGCTGCTATAAAAGTTGATGTGGCTGCATCCCTGTAGTATGCTGTTTTTAATTCCTTTGGGTACAAACCGAGGAGTGGGATAGCTGGATTAAATGGTTCCATTCCCAGTTGTCCAAGGAATCTCCATACTGGCTGCATAAATTTGCAGTCCCACCAGCAAAGTAGAAGTGTGACTTTTCCCCCACATCCTTGCCAACACTTATTGTTTGTATTCTTAATAGCTGCCATTCTGACTAGAGTGAGATGAAATCTTAGTTTTGATTTGCATTTCTCTAATTGCTAGAGATGTTCAACACTTCTTCATATATTTATCGATTGTCATCTTCTGAGAAGTGTCTGTTCAGTTTCTTGGCCCATTTATTGATTAGGATTTTTTGGTGTTAAGATTTTTAATCTTTTTATATCCTACCTAAAGGTTACTACTCTATCTGATGTGCATGTGGTAAAAATTTTGCTACATTCTGTAGGCTCTCACTGATTGTTTCTTTTGCTAAGAAGCTTTTTAGTTTATTGATTCTTGGTTTTAATTCTTGCACTATAGTAGGAGTCTTATTAAGGAACTTAGGTCCTAATTTGCCAATGATGGAGATTTGGGCCTACTTTTTCTTCTATTAGACACAGGGTCTCTGGTTTATTTCCTAGGTCCTTGATCCTCTTTGAGTTGACTTTTGTGCATGGTGAGAGATAGGGGATTAATTTTTGTGACATGGATTTCCAGTTTTCCCAGCACCATTTGTTGAAGAGGCTATTCTTTCTCCAATGTTTTTGGCACCTTTGTCTAATATGAGATAACTAATACCATCTATTTTTAAAGGGGTATATTTATCAAATTTTATCCTTTAGGAGTTCCAAATGCATTACAAATTGAGCTCCATAGCTAAAGTATAGTATTTTGAAAAATATTTGCAGTATAAATTTATATGCAAGATTAGAATTCAAAAATGCTTTCTGTTCATTTTTCTATGCAAATTAAGCTCAAAAGAAATTATAGTAGGTATGGAATCTACTAAGTACACACATATAATTAAATGTATAAGACATGGATAAATAAAGAGATTATAAAACACCTTCTTAGTTTGAACCACTTAATTTTTATTTTCAAACAGATAATGTAGCTGGGAAAACTTATTTTCTTAATGGAAGTTATAAATAATTAAGATTACTGAATTTTTGTGTATTCAAAGACTCTCAAAACCCCTTTTAGCTTTGCCAAATGTTTGAAATTTAAAATGTAAGCAATTTACAAATATTCCCCTTTTGCTATCAATTAATGAAATTTCCTATTAGGTAAGATAAATTTGAGGGTTTTAAATTTGCATATCTTGTTTTCTACTCTCTTCATTACCAACAAATGCTAAGTTTTTCAAACTCTTTTGCACACTAGAAAGCCTGTCCATACCAATCTTCCCTTTTCTTTCACTTCAAAGCCTATACTTCCACACATATCAGACTCTACAAGGAGGGACTTGTTATAACAGAGATTGTGGGCTCCACTCAGTTTCTGATTCGTTAGAACTGGTGTGGAGCCCAAGAATGTGTTTTTTCCACGTTTCCGGTTAGGTTAATGTTAATCTGGGGACCACTGATATAATTATCCTCAATTTCTTCCCCTCAGAAAAAAAAATACCATTTTTCTCCTTTCCAATAAGTTTTACTTAGTCTGTTTCATCTACATCTCCATTGTGCCATCATTTCCTATATTCCAGCATCTCCAATCTCTTTATATGTGCCTTGATTTTTTTCTTTCTGCCTTCTAGAAGTACAAACCTCAACTTTTTAAAAGCATAAAACAAGTGTCCCATCTAGCTACCATAATATGACTCTCATGCATTTGCACACTACCAAATTTCTAGGTAAAACACTCTTGAACCAAAACCTCTGTTATCTTTTTTTTTTCCCTCCATCATTCAGCTCAATCAATTGAAGCAGATGCATTTGCAAGTAGAGTAAATTTAACAGACTCTAGAATAATGTAGGAAGGACATAAAGAAACAATATAGTAGTAAGCTGGGGTAGAAACAACAGGAGAATCATTGCCATTTCTGAGTCTGAAAGGGTGAGGAGAAGCAATAATTACCAGAACCTGATAAGAGAAGTATTATGTGAAGAGAGCTGTCTGATAGAAGCTGTGATCTTCCCATGTGTGTGATTCACAGCAACATCGTGGAGGTATGAAGCAGGCAAATACACACACACACACACACACACACACACACACATACACAGTTTCATTCTTTTAGTCCTGCCAATATGCCAACATTCTGCTATTGCTCAAAAATGACTCAAATAACAAGGAGGGAAATGAAATAGTTGAGAAAGATCTAGGGTTTAACTCCACAACAATATAAAAAAAAATGGGATAACAGATCTGAGGGGCAAATAGGATAATATGCAACAGCTCACCCTTTTGGTTCTTCAACATCTCTTCTTATATTTAAGTAACAAATTTATGTCCTCAACACAGGAAACTACGTCCTATAAAGTATTTATGAGAGGTAGATGTCAATATTCTTTTCATGTTTTTCTCATGTACCTATGGAAAATTCTCCAGGACAGATATACACTGGACTACAAAACACGTCTCAAATTTATTTAAAAGAATTGAAATAATATAAAATATGTTCTCCAAATTTAAGAAAATTGAGTTAGTAATCAACAACAAAGATATTTGAGGGAAATTCACAAATACTTGGAAATTAAATGTTTTTCAATATTCCATAGTTCAAAGAAGAAATCAAAATGAAATTAGAAAACTTTTTGAAATGACTGAAAATTAAAACACAATATAAAAATTTATGCAATGCAAGAGAAGCAGTGATTAGAGAGAAAAAAATATGCCTGTATTTGGGAAGAAGACAGACCTCAAATCAGTAATCTAAGTTTAAATATCTAGAAAAAGAACAGCAATTTGAAGAAAGCTAAAACAAACAGGATTAAAAAGCAAACAATAAAGATCAGAGAAAAAAATGAAAGGAAACTCAACAGAGAAAAACCAATGAACCCAAAGTTAGTTCTTTCAAAGATCAACATTGATATGATGATGAAAGAAACAGATTGCTAAAATCAAGAATGAAAGTGGCACCATAATCATCAATCTTTCAGAAATCTAAAGGAGTATATAGGAATACTATAAACAGTTTATGCTAACAAACCAGAAAATTTATATGAACTGGATAAATTCCTAGAAAGATAAATTACTAAAGATGACTCCAAAAGATATAGAAAATCTGAACATAATATGTAAAGAAGTAGAAACTAAATTAATGATTAAAAATTTTCCACAAAATTCCATATCCTGATGACTTCACAGGTTAATTCTATAAATATTTAAGTAATAAATAATACCAATAATTAATAAATTCTTCTAGAGGAGTAAATGCTTTCCAATTCATCCCATGAGGCCAGTATTATACGGATACCAATGTCAGAAAAAGATAGCTAAAGAAAAATCACAGATCAAAATCTCTCATAATAGATGTAAAAATCCTCAATGAAGTTATTAGAAAATCAACCCAGTATCTCTTCCTGAGATGCTGCTAATGGTCTATTTCTTGACCTACTGGTAAATCACTGAGATAAATATTTGTCCTTTGCACTTATCTGTGTCATGGTTAAAGATTTTGAAAGATGTAAACATATACACATACAAGAAAGAAAAGAATGCCTATGATCTTAAAGTTAAATAATTTAGTAAAAGGCAAAGATTAATAGAAAAGCAAAAATAATGGCAGAATGAGACAAGGTATGAAGTGTTACAGGTATGAAGTGTTATGAAGAAATGAGAACATAGTCAATCCATGTATACTATGTTTTTATTTTATTGTGAGGGATTATGTTGAGAGTAGACAAGAAAAACTTTATTAAGGAGACAAAATTTGGATTGTCTTAATCATGGACAGGTAGAATTTCAATAACAAAAGAAAGAAAAGTTTAGAGGTCTGCATGAGCAAAGCTTGAATCATATTTGTGAGAAATATCAGTTCAAGTTTGGCTTCACCACTACATGAACACATGAAAAGAGAAAAATCATGCTGTAAATGTAAAGAGAATAACTTCAGTATTCAGAGCCATGTAGAGATATGTTTTTGATAGTATGGTTGAGAAGTAGAAAGACTGGACCTAGGAGAGAGATGAAGGAAGGTATAGCAGCTAATGGATTAATACAATGATTCTCAATCACTTTCTCAATCTTTAAGGAGATGGAGGATAAAAACTGATTCGTAATGTTACTTGCCTTTTCAATCTCAATCTCTTAAAAATTTCCAGAGGTTACGACATATATTGCAATAGACTGAATATACAAAAGGAAAATGAGAATCCAGAGGTCTTCTTTCAAACCAAACAGTAACAACCTAAATCTGAAAGATATATTTTTACTTGTAAAACAAATCCCCTTCTCCTTACTGATTTTGTTCCATAAAATTATTTGTTACAAATACTATTCATGTTAGCATGTTGATTTATTTTTAAATGAATTAAATTGTAAAAGACGATTTCAATTATGAATACATTCAACATTAATAGATATAATGTATATAAACAAAAGCTCTTTGGGTTCCTCAATAATTTTTAAGATTGTAAAGGGATCCTAAGCCAAAAACTGAGAATTGCCAAAAAGAAATAAGGACATAAAATACAGTAGTAATACTAAGGGAAAAAATGGAAATAAATTAAAGATATGAAAAAGTCAGAATTAAGAGACTGGACAGCCAATAAAGGCAGGGATAGGTAAAGGAACAGGGAAAAGGGCAAATAAGAAAGAAAATGAAATACCTGTACTTACAGCGGAGACACAGTTTGATAGCTTATATGTATGTACAGGAACAATTAATATATTTTGATATTTCCACATAACTGAAGCATCATCTCAAGCAAAAGATAGGCATTAGCATGAAGATCCTGAATCATTTGTCTCTAATTCCTCAGCTGAAGGTT